>NC_056745.1:520507980-520847980 GCF_019279795.1 Protopterus annectens
ACTCAGCTGGATAATGTTTGCACTGGGTTCTACATAAAAGTAGAGGGTCTTAATTTGGTACATTGCTGTAGTGTCTGACCCATGTGTTTTACACACAGTTGAATGCCTTCTGTGCATATTCTGCTGTCACACCAGGTTCATGTGTAACAGCTGCAAGTCCCTCAGACAGGAGTTGCTTCTGCCTTTCATTGATTTACCTTCACTGTAATTTTTCATGAGGAGTCTCATTATTTTCCCTATACCAACTTGGTATTACTAGGGTGTGAAAGTCTGGAGATTCACATGTGAATGTGAACTCTGGCTAGTGGCTACTGACTGACACAGGCCCCACCAGGCACTGGTGTTGGTCACAAGTGTTTTGATTTTCTATTAATAGCTGTTTTGGTTTATTGTAGTGTTGAGCAAGGATCCTACAGGAATCATGTTCAGGAAAAGGTCAATGGATCATCAAGAAGAGGCTGAAAGCGTCTCCTAAGAGGTTTTTCTGCAGTTATAATAAGGTGTGGGAGCAAAGCTACTCATGGGTGCGACCTGTTCCAAATGCAGATGCCATGGCAAAGTGCACATCCTGTGGAACAACTTTCACTGTAAAATGGGATGGGGAAAAGGCATTGAAAAGCCATCAGAAGTCAGACAAACATCATCAAAGCCTTCAGCTCCAGAGGCAGAACCTCGTAATGACCAAGTTTATTCAGCCACGTAGTGTAACCAGTGAAGCTTCCAAAGTCACTGCAGCTGAAGTGACAGCAGTCTATCATGGAGTGAAACATGGTCACTCATATGTATCCATAGATTGTGGAGGTAAGCTGGTACCGACAGTCTTCCCTGATTCTACTTTGGCTTGAAATTCACCTGTGGGAAGACAAAATCTGAGAGTATTGTCATGAATGTTCTTGCACCTCATTCAGAGGAGCTCCTTCTGCAGGAACTTGGCAATTCCTATTTCTCAGTGGGATCAGATGCATCCAATAAAGGGAACAGAAAAATGTTCCCTTTAGTTATTCAGTACTTTACTCACACCCATGGCACACAACAGAAACTCCTTGATTTCTATGAGGATCATAACGAAAGTTCTGAATGTATCTTTACTAGAATAAAGGACATCCTTGTGCATAAAGGACTCAAAGTACAAAACATTGCTAGCTATGCTGCAGACAATGCCTCAGTCAATTATGGAAAGCACAGGTCTGTTTTGAAAAGTTTGAAATCTGAGGTGCCTCACATCATTGCAGCAAACTGTTTATGCCATGTAATACATAACTGTGCCAAGCATGCAAGCAAGGCCCTTGCAAAGTTTGATGTGGATACTCTGGTTTTGAAAGTACATAGTGAGTTTTCAGCATCTGCTAAAAAAATGGCACTGTTGAAAGGCTTCTATTCTTTCCTAGACCAGGACTTTAAGGAAATAATGCAACATGTTGTAACAAGGTGGCTGTCTTTGTTCCCAGCTGTGGCAAGGCTGGTAGAATGTTGGCCTGCTATTAAAAGTTATTTTATTAGTCAAGGGCCTGAGGACTGTCACCCCTTATCTGGAAATTTGTGGAGGCCGATGAGGATGGCATCAGTGGGGATGTGTCTGAGGCAGAGTGCTACATACATTTCATGCACTACATCCTGCAGGTATTCCACAAGTCTATAGCAAAACTTGAAAGTAACACTCTCTCTGCTCCAGAGTTGTACACCGTGATGAAAAGTCTAAAAGATGAGTTGCAGAGAAGGCTAGATGACCAGTTCTTTGGTACTAAAGTTTCATCTGCCTTACAGCACTTTACTCCAGCTGTCGCACAGCAGGTCTGTAGGACCTTCTGTGATTTTTACAGTAAAGCACTTTGTTACCTACAGAAGTGGTTTGACTATGATAATAGTCCCTTTAAAGCTATGCAGGTCCTCAGCCTCCAACATCCTGTAACTTGGCCAGAACTGCATACAGTTGCAGACCTCTTCAAATTGGATGTGGACATTGAAGCACTTTACTCAGACTACTGTACTTTAACTGCTGCATTGCCAGCCCTGTTACAGATGACAGAGGCATCTGTAAGTGATCGCTGGGTGACTTTTTTTAGTAAAGCTCCAGACTGCAAGCCACTTTACAGACTGGTGCAGTTTGCTCTTTCAATCCCCCCCAGCAATAGCTTTATGGAAAGGGTTTTTCACTTATGGGGAATCGTGGACTGATGTAAGAAATAGAATGCTTGTGTCACTTGTGAAGGCAGAGTTGCAGGTCAAGCTAAACTTTAACATGAGTTGTTCGCAATTTTATTCATTTGTGAGAAATAACCAGCCATTACTTGAGGCTGCTAGATCAAATGCCAAATATAGCTTCAAGTATAAGCAATGATTTCTAGCAAAACTGAAGATACTTTAAACAGTTGCTTTTCTTTTACTATTGTGTGTGGTGAACCCTTAATGTACTGCTTTGAATGAACTGGTGTTTTTAATATCTAATTGTATTTCCATTTTAGTACTACCTGTGATATGAGACTTGGGCTTAGTTTTCCCATGCTTGTGTGTGATGTACTGTTGTATGTAGTGAACCTTTTGAAGTATTGCTAAATAAAGTTTTTTTTATTTACTTTTGACTCGTTGCACATTTTTCTACTTATTGGTAACTGTATGTGATATTAAAGACTTATGCTGAAGGGTGCTAGAGTAAAGGGGTGTGGCTATTAAAAGGAATGGGTGTGGCTTGATTGTGCATGGGGCGGGGCTTGTTTGTCAGGAAATGGCACAGTAGAAAGGTAGCAGCCCTAGTGTGTATGTATATAGGTGTGTGCATGACATAGAGATAATTCTGCATATATATATATAGTTATATGTATATATATATATATATGTATATATATATATATATATATATATATATGTATATAGATATATATATATATATATATAGAAAGGTAGTAGTTTTAAACTTTGTCTACAACAATGCAGAACTCCTCCATAATTCTCAAAGTGATAATGTTATTGTTCAGCGTTTGACACTGTGGTAACATTACGTACGCAGATTGAATATAACATATTCAGACAATTACCCGAGTATTGGTTGATGCTGACATTACCAGCAACGTATACACCAACATTATGCTCATGAGCCTGCGCGAGCAAAGTTCAGAGTGTGCTGTCCTTACTTCTACATGTGTATGTAATGAAACCGTAAACATGGCGGCTGTAGGCTGGTCTAGGCTTTCCATTTTTCGGAGTAGGCTACTACCGGTGCTGGGTGCTGTTCTGCATCGGAGCACAGGTTCTAACTGTTCATCGATTGTGGGGTTCGGTAGCCGTTGCGATGGGGGCGGTGGCATTGGCAAGGGGGTTGCCGGATTGCTTGCGAGAGATTACAGCTCAGATGCAAAGGCTGAGCAGAAGCAGTTCAGAGTGCAGTTTCTTGAAGGAGAGGACTCAGGTAGTTACTGCATTCAAACTGAAGTCGTTCCCATTGTCCATTATTTTGCATTTATATTTTCTATAAATTAAAAGTTTTGATGTCACCGAATGCAGGTGCCTAAACAGTCAAATCACACTAGACAGCACAACAACTTTGCTGGCTAATGCCCAAATCACTTGCTGTAATTATCCATTTTAATATAATGCATATGTCTTCTGAAATACGTTGCAGTTTGTAGCCGTCACAAAAATGCATCTATGTGCCTATAGCGGTGGGAGGTAATTCTCACTTTTCTCAAAATCAGCATAAGCCTTTACAGCACAGTAAAGATCTCACAGGCTGCAGTTTGGTAGGTGAAAAAAATCCAGGATTGCAAAATGGAGTAAATTAATGGAGTAACTGCTGCCGTAACTACAGTATTCAATGGAATACTTTAACAGACAATTAATAGTATAATAAGCAAACATTCAGTCATTAAGTTTATTGATGCAGAAATTAGATTCGATGCTGAACCCAGGTGGCTAGAGTGATGGTTGTTAATCACCATCAAGCATCCATATTATGTCTTCTTTTCTCACGGTTGTTGTGGAGGATTGTACGTTTTTTGTGTTATTGGTCCCATTAGAAGCTAGTTCGCTGCTTTTATTGGAGGAGGGGAGGGGGGAGAATTTTATATGGAAGGACTTTTAAACTTAAAAAAAAAAAGATGGGACTTTATCCTTTCCCATCCACATTCGACCCAGCTGAATTTTATAAGGGGGAGAATTTTATATGGAAGGACTTTTAAACTTAAAAAAAAAAAAAAAAAAAAAAAGATGGGACTTTATCCTTTCCCATCCACATTCGACCCAGCTGAATTTTATAACTTGTGCTCTCTTGGAAGGACTTTTAAACTAAAAAAAAAAAAAAAAAAAGATGGGACTTCATCCTTTCCCATCCACATTCGACCCAGCTGCATGACTAGCTTTCCTGTTGCACAAAAATCCCTTCCTCACTTTTGCTGCACTAATTCCTGTGAGCCAGCATTTAGGGGCATGGCTAAAAAGCCTCCATTTCTTGGGGGGAGAATTTTATATGGAAGGACTTTTAAACTTAAAAAAAAAAAAAAAAAAAAGATGGGACTTTATCCTTTCCCATCCACATTCGACCCAGCTGAATTTTATAACTTGTGCTCTCTTGGAAGGACTTTTAAACTAAAAAAAAAAAAAAAAAAGATGGGACTTCATCCTTTCCCATCCACATTCGACCCAGCTGCATGACTAGCTTTCCTGTTGCACAAAAATCCCTTCCTCACTTTTGCTGCACTAATTCCTGTGAGCCAGCATTTAGGGGCATGGCTAAAAAGCCTCCATTTCTTGGGGGGAGAATTTTATATGGAAGGACTTTTAAACTTAAAAAAAAAAAAAAAAAAAAAAAAAAAAAAGATGGGACTTTATCCTTTCCCATCCACATTCGACCCAGCTGAATTTTATAACTTGTGCTCTCTTGGAAGGACTTTTAAACTAAAAAAAAAAAAAAAAAAAAGATGGGACTTCATCCTTTCCCATCCACATTCGACCCAGCTGCATGACTAGCTTTCCTGTTGCACAAAAATCCCTTCCTCACTTTTGCTGCACTAATTCCTGTGAGCCAGCATTTAGGGGCATGGCTAAAAAGCCTCCATTTCTTGGGGGAAGTACTTGCCTGTGATGGTGGATTGCCAGTTGTGCGCACACCAAGCAGATGGGCAGTAAATAGCTGTATGGAAACAAAAGAATGGTACTAACTAGCTATGATCAAATGTAATAGGGGTTCAGAATGCACTGGGAAGAGTCTGATAAAGACTCTGAAAGCAAAAAAATCAGCCAATTTACAATGTTTTGCTGTTTTAGCAAAATGGCAAGACCTCTCTGCCAAACATGTCTGTTTCCCAATATTTTAAGGGCTTACTTATCCATGGTATTTTTATAATCATTGGACTTGAATGGTTGTAATACTTCAGTGGGATTAATATTGTACCATACTAGGAGAAAAGTTAGTGTAGTGCGATCGCTTTAGAAGGGATCCTTTAACAACCACCAATTTAAATCAAAAACTCCCTTTTGGAATACTCATAGTGAGCAGACATTGTAGTGTAGTGTATTGGCTAGCTAACATCCATTATTCAGTTAATGGTAATTTTCATATTCCTGGGTAACCATAATTGAGCTCTTGAGCTTTGCTCTTGGGGTCATTAGATGATTGCTTAAGGACATTCTGAACATTTTATGTTTATTGACTGTACTGCAACTGTTAAACCTTGCAAAGAGTTAGGTAAAATGCATGTTTTTTTTCAGTACCTTTCAGAATCATGTCCATGAGTGTGCATAATGACATTTCACACCAGTTACAGTGCAAAGAGCTCAAATGTGCAGTCAGGAGTTCAAAACACCCAACTAAAGAAAAAAATTAAACAAAAGTTCTTACACTATTGTACTGTACATTTAACTGATTTGCAGTATAAATTATTTTATTTTTTTTTACATTTTATCATTGCTGTAACATTAAATTCCATTTACCTGCTGCAGTAATAATTTCACGATCTTAAGCTTCTTTCAAGGAAATGGCATGCACACCTTAAACAACAAATTTTTTCTGACTAATGTTCCTTGAAATTGAATTTGAAGAAAACGTGTTGGCCATTGTTTATACATTTAGTATAGATTGTCAGGTGGTAGCATGCTGTCTCTGAATCTGAAGTTCTGAACGTTGTGAGTTCCAGTACCATTTAAGGTTATACTTGAAACAACCACATCTGAAGACAGCACAGAGTGGATTGCTATTTTGATTGACGTGTAATCCATCAGCTAGCTTGTTAAACTGAAATACCTTCTACCAGTTCTGGTGCTGAAGTGTTAAGTTTTACGTGGTCTTAACAGAACCTATGATATTATTTTGAAGATTATTACTATATTTTGCTTGGAATTTACCCGTTGCTTTGCTTAACCATTTTGCCTTGTAAATTGGTGCATTCTGTATCTAGCGCGTGTGTGTATTTATCTGCGTAGTGGCTGTTGTCATATATTATCAACTTCACTGCCAGTTTTAGCAGTTTATGTGTAAAGTGATTTGAAGTAAGAAAAGTTCTGTATGATTGTTTTGTTTTAAGCTGAATATCTATGTATCTATCAGTTTATCTATCTGTCTGTATAGTCACATACACTTCTGGGTGAATATTCATCTACTTAACATCTATATACTTACCTAGGCAGAATCCACACCTAGTGTACGGGCAGATTGTCTGCTGATATAATTGCCCTCTCCTTGCACTATGGTTGCCCATTTTGGACTGCGTTTATTCCCCATGTTTTTAGTCCTGATTTATGGTCTGTTTATTTAAGATAGCTGTGTAATGTAGTGGCAGCACCATTCGTTAACCAAAAAAAGATGCTTGCTCTGTGCAAGGCTGACTGTTGTAGTAATAATATAACTTTCCTCAACCAGAACCTTCCATTTTCTGTTGTAGTTTACAGACTGAGTAATTCTTGTCCTGTAGTGCACATGGGTGGTTGCTTGGGAGAATGGAATTGGCTAATATATGTGTTAATTGTTGATGTATATATGCACGTGAAATATATTCGTGTGTGTGTGTGTATATATATATATATATATATATATATATATATATGTATATATATATATATATATATGTATATATACACACAGGACATACAGGCATATACTATGTGTGTGTGTGTGTGTGTGTGTGTGTGTGTGTGTATATATATATATATATATATATATATATATATATATATATACACACATGTAAGCCATTACAGGGGATTGTATGTAAACTCCATTTAATGGATAATTATGTCAGGTCTAACAGTAACTAAGAAAATATCATCTTCTTTATACAGACATTTTTTGATCACAGAGTTTACTAAGTAGGGGCAATGATGTGTTTCCTGTATATTTTGACTGGCTTACAGTTTCAAGGACCTCTGATTATTTGTTTAACAGGTTAGTTGGACTACATCAAGTTTAAGGATGGAAATGTGTGAATATGATAATTCAGCCTTGCGTATGGAATGTAAAACGTAGATAGTTTATGCTAGCATGAACATAGTTATTTGTAGATGCGCTTTTAAGCAGCTAATGACTATAGAGACACTTATAGGAATATGTATTAGGACAATTATTAATACAGCTGGATTTGCTCAAACTATTGAATAGATTAGAATGTTCATGCTAACTCATGTCTAACTACCAGTAAGATTGGAAAACTGTAATATTTGTTTACATTCTTATTATTCAGAGTTAACTAAAAAGGATTAAAAGTTGTGTCTTTTTGATAAGAATAATTTAAGACTAGGCGTTATGGTGTTTTTAGGAGCTGTTTTAAAGAGTTTGATTGGTTGTATGGATATAATTTAATCAGTAAGATTAGAACTGTGGGTTGGGGGTACTTTAATTAAAATAATATGTTAGACCTGCTAGCATTCTTTATGTTTCTGACACTGAAATAAGATGTTTTATGTATGTTTGAATGTGGAAATAGAAGTTGATACATGTGTTCAAATAATATAGTTATTAAGAACTTTTATGGAAGATGATAATAGAATTAAGCATTGTTGTAACTTTTATTATTGTTGGATCTGCTTAGATTGTTGATGTATCTTGTTTGAACATGTTGTGCATAGTTTCAAGTGTAAAAGCATGATGTATGTTTTCATGTTGTACAATTTTTAGGAAGAATTTTAAATTCTTGTTCAGTGGAGAAAACATTCTTTAAGAAGGTGAACTATAGTTATTGTAAGGATTGGTCCATGAGGAACTATTTCAAAAAGCTTGACTGCAGTTATTGTATTATGTTCCTTGTGCTGTTATTTTAGGATGATTTGCACAAGGTAACTAAAAAGATTATATTTTGAAACTTGGCATACCATGGTTCTCAAAGAAGCTAAAAGAAGAAATTGGTATTCTGCCAAATTTATGATTTGTTAGAATGCAAATAAATAAATAGCTTTCTCTTGCCTAAATTTGAGTATAAAGTAGGCTTTTTTGCTAAAAATTAAGGTTTTGGGTTCACCCTTTAGATCTGTGTACACATCGTTAAGTAGTTCTTGAGCCTTTATATGTGGTGGGTGCTGTTTGAGAACAAGGATGACAAATGAGAGATGCTATATCTCTGTGGAAAGCTGAATATTGTCTAGATAATATTTGGACAATCTGCTTCTGGGTTTTGTTGCTTTATACTCCAAAAATGCTGAAGGATGGTTGTCTGATGTTTGCGACCTTGAAGATGCCACACTAAGTTATCAGTTTATTACTATTTGGTGACATATGAAGCATATGAAGTGTGTGCTGTTGTAAGGTAGTAGTAAGGCACTTTACATGTTTAAAATTAGTTGATGTATTCTGGAAGAGATAATTTGATATACCTTGTAGCAAGTGACAGATGTGACTAGGGTAAGGATTTTCAGTATTAATTTATCGTATGACCGCAGAATGAGCATTTGATTGCCTTGCAAGCTGTTACTAGTCTTATAGAATGGTTACGAAATGCCACCCATATCGTCAGGAATCAAGGTTATATATTAAATGAGTCCATGTTGTTCCTTTTTTCTCTTTTTCTTGTAATTGTTTGGTTTCTGAGAAAATTGTTGTAGTAAGAAATCCAGTAACAGAACATTTGTGGAAATAAATTAAACGATTAGATAATGTGAGAGTTGGAGTACTTGAGAAATGTGGGAAGGAGGAAGGATATTGATACTGTTTTAAACAATCTGATATTTTAATTAATTAAGAGAATGCATACACCTCTTACAGGTATCTTATTGAAATATAATGTTGGGCATTTCTGTGTTGAGGAATATGTTTAGTGTCTGGTATTTATCAGTTTTCAGGGTAAAGGCATACATGTAATGATTCCATCTCAGTGGGTGGGTCTGATTAAAAAAAGTAGAAAGGTAAAGTGCACCATTGCACACAAGACTCACACTTATACAGATCATTGTATAAGATTAATACTGTGCTGACTGTATTGAGTAAGCCACTGTATTATTGTATTAAATCTTTTGGTGTAATGATTTATCAGGATTCAATAATGATGACACTTGAATGGATTAATGTAATGTAAGTAATAATTAATAAAGGTGATAAAAAAATATTTGCTCATTTTTATGTTGGGGTTACCCAGTTAACTTTGTTTTCATTAATATAATCATGCAGGTGAGGTTTGATATTTGGATAGACATTTAATTCATTCAAATATTAAAATGTGTACAGCAAGATTTTATGACTGAAACACACTCATACATGTTTACTACCAAATCTATGAATGATTTGCATTCACTTAATAAAATATTATGTCGCTAGTCAAATACCCTCACTGAAAATTAAAATATTGAAATTGTATTAGGTGAGCACTGAACATCCATATATTTATTTCTTGCAACCAGAATAAAAATATTGGTATTATTTTAGAATGTATGAGGGCAGTGACCAGATGCAGGCATACCAAGCATTAAGTGAGACCATTTATCTGGAGTGCATTTATAAACATGATGGCGTGGTAAGCAAGTCCCTGATCCTTGACTTGATGAACTTCATAAAAAGATAATCCGTCAGCGATCCAAGAAAACTGGATCCTGATTACTGGTGATGTGGAGTCTTCCCTCTCAACTGTAGCATTGCTACAGTAAAGGAAGGTGTGCAAACAATACACTGACTCCTTCTGACATTGGCATGTATAGTGAACTGTCATGTGCATAAATTGCCAAAACATATTTAATCTAATAATAATTAAAAAAAAAACAATCTAACTTACATTTTGGGCCGGATTCACGAAGGCTTGCACAGAGTCTAAGAGTAGAGTAAGACTCCATGCAGCCAACATGTCCGCCGAGCGATCCAGGAAGAGCTGGTAGGGGCGTGTAACAGAGCTCCTTAAACTAGTCCTACACGGACAGGGCTTGGATATGCAAATTACCTCAATTACAGGCGAAAGCTATGCAAATGAGGTAAATTTGCGATCCAGGAAACCCGAACCTGTCCGAGTAGGAGTAGTGTTATTTGCAGAAATGTACTCAGTTGTTAACTGAGTACGGTTCCGCAAATAGCAAAACAGAGCCATGACAGCTGCAAAAAAAGCATGCATTTACAGGAGGAAGCATGCCAATGGCCAAAAATACGGCCATTGTCAATGGGAAGTGATGCAAAATAGAAATAAAATAACTTTTTTTATCCCGATCTCCGGGATTTAACCGTAGCGCAGCTCCGCACAAATGCGCTGCGCCATAAAAAACAGAAAATTAATAATTAAGATCCACAAATGTGGATTTTATGGCTAAAATGAATTTACAATGCAAGTGAATGGCAGGCTGAAGACAACATGGCCACCGAGTAGAGGTTGCTAAGGGGGGAAGCTCAGTCTAAGAGATGTAACCAAGCATTAGTAGGCAATCCTGTGCAAATAAGAGTTAGGATAGTGAATCGCAAGTTTACATAGGAAATGAGCACAGTCAGTGGAGTGTAGGAGTAGCATAAAGGGGGTAACAGAGTAGAAGATAGGTGACATCACGAGGGGGGTATGTATGAAAGGAGTGAAGCTCATTGGAGCAAAGTGTCATGTGTCAGCCGACAATTACATATTATTGAAAGAGGTGTGTCAACAGGTAGGCCAGGTAAGGTCAAGAAATGGAAGGTGTATGCCGTGGATAACACCAAAGTTTCTTGCTGAGCGTGCATGCGCACCAGTAAACCCGAGTAAGACAGTGTGTGCGCGTTTAAGCTTGAGTAAGCATATGTAAAGCTGTGTAAACAGTTGTAAGCACGTTTGCACCGGTGCGCATGCGTTTTAACAAGAATAAGCAGGTTTTAGTCTGTGTGCGTGTGTGTTAGCTGGTGTGCGCGGTGCTCACCCCTGAGGAAACAGAAAGGAAAAAGGAAGCACACCAAATAGTAGGGAAGTTACCAGGGAGTACTAGCAGAGCTAGCAGGTGAAAACAATCAGAATCAGACAATTACCCAGGCAGAACACTAGCCCAGCCCAGCACCTAAAACACTGCAAACAACAGTCCATTATGTTTCTCTCAAGAGAAACTGCAACACTGCAGTAAGCTAATAGCAGTGAAAACTGAAAAAGCTGTACTGAGGCAAAAAATGTTAGGGGCTGCCATTGCTGTTATAAGGCGACATATGCAACATGCTGAGGGTGGTGATGATGCAAATGCTGCCGGGCAACCCACAGTGAGAAGACGGAGAAGAGTGTACAGGCCCAGGGTAACCTACCGGGGGCTACATGAGCTGGAGATAGTGGAGCGCTATAGAGTGGACAGAGACCTCTTGCAGCAAATTGTTGAGCTGTGCAGGCCACGCCTCACACACAGAACCAACAGAGGGGAACCCATCCCAGTGGAAATTAAGGTATGTGTTGGCCTAAGAATATTAGCAACAGGTACCTTCCAGAGACCAAGTGGTGATATGATGGGAATATCACAGGCATCAGCATCCAGGGTACTGCACCAGTTCCTGGATGCCATGTTAGCACATGTCGGTGATCATGTATACTTCCCCAGTTCTCGTGAGGTATTGGCCAGCAATATGCGTCTCTTCCAGCAAATAGCGGAATACCCTGAGGTAGTGGGTGCAATAGACTGCACGCACATATGCATCAAAGCACCAGCCGGTGAGCGGGGTAGTGTCTACTTCAACTGCAAGGGCTTCCCCTCCATCAACTGCCAGGTCGTGTCTGATGCCCAGGGCATAATACTGAATGTGTGTGCTGGCTGCCCTGGAAGCTACCATGATTCCCATATCTGGCATCTGACGCAGCTTTACCAGACACTTGCCAATGGGGACATCCCACATGGACATCTAGTGGCTATACACTGGAGCCGTGGCTGATGACACCTATCAGAAATGTGCACACACCTGAACAGGAATGTCATAATGAGGCACATGCACAAACACGAAATGTAATCGAGCATGTGTTTGGGCTGCTCAAATCACTGTTCCAGTACCTGGACACATCTGGTGGAGCCTTGCAGTACTCACCAACTATATGTACCCAAATTGTCATGGTATGTGCTATGCTACATAAAATGATCCTGCGAAAACGGCTGCAGCAGGACCAGCATGGACCTGGGCCAAACAGTCCCCCACCATTGTCAGGGCCATCACAGGCAGAGCGTGACTCGGAGGAGGAACAACCTGAGCCAACCCCAGTTGGCAGAAGGAGGCGTGCCCAGTATGCTTTGGCCTTGGCAAAGAGGCAACGCATAGCACATACACTGGCTCAGTAGGAACTCTGGAAATGATACCTCTCTCTGACCCGCACATATAGTAAAAGGGATGCCTACTTTGACACTACCTGCTGTCAGATATGTACAGGGAGTGTAGTATGTGCATCCGACGTAGGCAGCCCTGCATCAACACCTGAGGCATGATTGCCATGTGTTAAGCAATATAAAGCAGTGCTAAACAGCATTTACCACCATGTAGTATATGTAAACCAAATCACACACACCAAATAGTACAAATGTGGTCAATGTTGAGTAATATTGGCCAACGTCCAGCAATGATGGTTAATATTGAGCAATGTTGGACAAGCTGGGTCTAAGTAGGGCATAGCTGAACAAAAGCCAACATGCTCATAGTTGCTCTACTGGCCCTTAAGCAGTCTGGTCTGCTCAATATGAAAATATAAGTGGTGATGGTCCTCAAACCCAGGATACTGTGCACTATAGTCATAGTATTGAACCACTAAACCATGACAGTATTGCAGTGGTTAACCTGTATGAAGAAATGTTGATAAGTCTATGCAAATTATTCCATGGAAACCCTGCAGGCACAGCATAATCCCTGTCGAGTTATGACACAAAGGTGAGTCCTGCAGTAAGAATAGAACCTGACTTTCAACACACACAGTAGAAATGTTAATATTGGACATGTACACATACATCAACAAATGTAGTGGACCTCAGACAGCAACATACTGAAAGGTCACACTGGGCATGCTCACACACTTGAATACATGAGACAAATGTCAGGCAACAGAACACTAACAGTCTGAACTGAGCATGCTCACACACTTAGGCCATTCTGGAGTACAGCAGTGGGCCACATATATCAGGCAGGTGCATGTGTTAACCCAGGAACCTCTCACTATCCAGCAATCTGCCCTGTGCACACACTTATATGACAACAGACACATATATAATATAGTGGAACCCTGTCATAATCAAATATGTTCTGCAGATACCTAAGTGGTTCATAGAAAGTGGGAAAGCAAAGATGATAAAAACCTGCAAACAGTATCAGCAATAAACATTGTGCATCATGAACATTTTCATAGGTTCAGAGGTTGATACTAGGCTATCTGCCCTAGGGCATGTTCAAGCATAGCCAGAGTGTGTTTGGCTGCTGCAACCCAGTCAAATCAGAACACTGTGCCTGTGAATAGTAGGTCACACAAGATAGCCCATTTACGTTTAGTGTATTGTGCCTCTGTCTAGCAGGGACCCAGAAGATATCCCATGGGTACACATACGATCACCCATCCACTTGTCAAGATGTCACCTGTAGGTGGTCAGTGGGTGGCTCTGCTTATGCAAAACTGGGACTACACTCTGCAGTGAGTGGAGCCTTACGGATAATAGTCTGCCCCCCCAGCATGTCCTATCAACATCTGTGCTGAGGTATATGTCCCTGGAGTGTGTAGCTCCAAGGGAGTTGGATATCCTGAGGTGGAGCATGTCCATTAATTCTGGGTCAGATATTGCCTTAAACTACAGGCACACAACACATCCGTGTAGGTGGTAAGTGACTGAGTAGAGCTGGAGTTACTGTATCTGAACTGTGCAGGGCATCCATGTGAGTCCCTACATCTGCTTGATGAGTAACATTTATGGCCATTATAGTTGCTGCAGGTGTCGTGTAAGGTACAACCCAAATGTGGCATAGTAACCAAGCATGGTTGTGATGAGTATAGGGGCACAATGACCACATGTGATCAACATGTGAAACCATGTGGGATATGGTGGGCTATGTAGAAGTACTGTCTAACCACTTTGGCAATGTGATTGTCAAAGGCGAGAGTACGAACAGGTCGTGTCCCCAAACCCGTAACAATTACTACCGTATGTAATGGATTACTACCTCTGTGGTAATGTGTGGGCATGTTGTCATTCTCAAAGGGGATGACTATGCAACTAATGGCATGTAGCCGTAGGCCATGGCTCAGGCACCAGTCATCCTATCTCTGTGAGACCCTGTATGAATATGCATGTGCCAGCTGGAGAGTTGATTATGGCACCCAGTTTGCAGTCATCTGTGAACATAGGCAGCCATATCCCTCCTGTGATAGCCTGTACATCACACAAATATGTACTAAACAAGAGAGTTCCCAGGACTGAGCCTTGTGGGATGCCATGTGTAACTGGTGTATAGTCAGACATGGCACCTGCAACACTGAGCATGTGGATGCTATCCCTGATCCAGGTAGAAATCCATTGTGTGAGATATGTGTCGATATTGATGCCGGTGAGCCTATGCATAATGGCCGTGTGGGGTATTGTGTTGAAGGGTTGTGCAAGGTCCAGGCAGGCTGTGTGGACAACCGTCCCAACACTGATGGACCTGGTAACTGTTTAAAGAATACAAACAGGTCCAACAGGCAAGATCTGCCCACAACAATGCTGTAATGTGTAGGACCCAGTGTCTGTAGGTTTCCCATGTCTATGTTCATGAGTCCCATTACAATACGCTCCATAGCTTTGCAGAACAGGCTAGTTAGCCCTATAGGCTGATATTGTCTGTGGTCTGTTATGGCAGTATTCAGTGGAGTGGAACCACTATCGCTGTAAGCCATTCCGTGGGTACAAATCCTGTAGTAACCCTGATATTAAACAGTGATGTAATGTGAGGTTTAAGTCTGTCATGAAGGCCGTGTACAACACAGGCCGGGACACTGTCTGGTCCCATTGATGCTGTGTTGTCTGCTGTGGGGAGGGCAGCACTCACCTGTTTATTCGTGATGTCAGGGAGGTTACACTCTGTTGGGATGGACAGTACCTCCTTGGGGGGATGGGGGGGGACATCTGCATTGAACCTGTTTGCCAGGACGTTGGCAATGTCTGTGGGTTCAGGGTATGTTCAGTCAGTATGCAGTAACACACAGCATATCAGTGAGTGTCCAGTCAGGTACCTGAATTAACTGAAGAAGGCCTTGTGAGTGTCCGATGTGTCTGGTGCAATTGTCCGTTAGAAACGGGCCTGACATAAATACACGAGTGATTGTAGCTGTCTGCTAGTACAGATCACAGATGCCTTCCCTGTCTGGGATTGTGCTCTATCATGTAGTAGCTTCCACCTTTTATTGTATAGCGTATTAATGGCCGGGGTCCACCAGACAGGTCCCCTGCCATTGGAGGAGTGAGTCCAGGTGTTATTTTGGATAGCACGATCCATGCAGTCCACTAGGTGTCCATAGACTGTGTATGTAAAGGATTCAGCAGTCTGAGCCATACTTACCACTGACCCAGGGTCTCTGAAGGATACCTCCGTGGTATGGAGAAGTGTGACGTTTGCTTTTGGGAAGTTCACCAAGATTACCCAGGATGGGTGTGAGGACGGGATATGGATGTCCAGTGAGATAAAGTATGTTCTGTCCTTACCAATGAGGGGTATATCGCAGGTGTGGAACATAGAGTCCCCATGTTGATGATGATCATGTCCAATATGTTGTCCCCTCTTGTGGGTGTGGTGACCGGTTGTGCCATGGCATATGAGTTTACAAATTGTAGCAACTGTTGGGCGAGGGTGTTGGGGCCTGAGTACTATCCCCAGTCAATGTGTGTGTATTTGACATCACCCAATATAATGGTGTTTGTGGAGACCGTCATATTGTCCAGTGTTCCCCGGAAAGACGAGTGTGGTTGCTGAGTTTGTGAGTGTGGTCTGTAGCAGGCAACAAACCAAAAGGCAGATTTACATAATGTTAGGTGAATATGTATGGTCTGTGATGCTTTGTGCAGTGCTACCAACCCGGAGGTATATGTATCTGTGATGTATATGGATACTCCCCCTATTTATTTTGGCCATTCTGAGTTATGTGGTCAGAAAGCATGGTATGAAATATAACCTGGTAGTGCTGGTGTGCATGTGAGAGCCTGAACCATGTGTCTGTTAGTGCACAGATATTGCTATTCTCCATACTAAGGAGATTCCTGAGTATGGTCAATGTGAGGGTAATACATCTGGTGTTGAGCAGCATTACCCTCAGTGTCATGTACTCTGTAATGTCTATGGAGATGGGTCTGTCTTTTGAGCCCTGCTTAAATAAGTCAGTACGGTGGCAGCAAGTGCCTTAGCCAGTACTCAAAAGTCCAAGGGTGACAGGTGCAAGCTGTTCATAGGGAAGCTACGTGGCATGTTGAGCATGTCACCCCAGGCTGACAGACACTGTATCCCCTTTGAATAACACCAATATGTTAGCCAACGTGATCAGTTTGTTGGTATACTGAGACATCATACTTGGTGAGTGTAAGATGCTAGACAAGGTCAAGGTCATACTGGCCTGGGCTACATGATCAGAGAGTTCCTCTATATATCATGTCATGTGGTCCAGGGAGGAACGTCTGAGGTTGTATGCACCAGCATGGACAATGATGGAGCCAGTCCTGGACTTGCTTTGGAGTGACCTGAGTGCATGTGTTATGTGACGGATCCTGGCACCTGAGAGACAGCTCAAAGTGACTATTCCCTTGTTTGCCTGGTGAGTGGGACATCAGTATGTCTGACATTGTGTCACCCATTACAAGTGTATCAGGTGTGTTGTTTAGCCTGAAGGGCAGTGACCATGTGGCACACTGACATTGTGAACTATGTGATATGTGGGTATTGTAATGGAGTAGCAGTTGCTTGTGTGTCTGCTTTGGAGGTCTCTGCTGTTTAGGCAGAATGTATGTAGAGCCTCCGAGTATGTGTATGTGTGATAATGTGGTTTGATTGCTGTCACAATCGGTGTATGTGAGACTGATATGTGGTGTGTGTAGTCACCTTCATCACCTGATAGACCATGCCAGTAATGGGTCGAGAGAGCTCAGCCTCCTGTATGTCAATATTGTTGCATCTCTCACATATATCTGAGTGTGTTGGGAGGAGGAGAGGGTTGTCTGTGTACATGAGGCAGATGTGACATTGTGTCATAACCACAATATTCACTAGCTGGACTGGAGAGTACACACGAAACCGACCCCTGGACGTGCCAGTATATTAGGATGACATACTCTGTAGCCTGATCACAAAGGATCAGTAGGGTGTTAAGTGTGTAAAAGAGTATAACCGGGATTAGTGCTCAGGTTTGTTGGTGTTTTGTAAAGAGTAGCTGAGAAGAAGTCCAGACTGAGAATCATGACATGTCCTTCAGCTATGTCATAAATAGTAATGTACACTCATATATGTCCTGAGTCAGGGCCAACTGTACCTTACTGACAATGCCGACATCCTGTCAGACAGGCCCATATATACATAACCACCTCCCACTGATGATAGTCCCTGACATCATACCAGGAGATATCACATGTAGAATGGCTGATCAGCTCCCCCCAAAGCCAAAAGCATGGCAGCAGTTGGATTACAATGTTTCCCTATATGTGTCATGCATGCACTACAGAACAAACAGACCCTGCACCTGAACAGTGTGTTGAGCCTCACCCACTTCACAGGGTCTGGAACATACAGCAACATATGGCACTCTCCACAAGTGTGGGTTCACAGCACACCATGGGAAGTATAGTCTAGTAAGGCTATAAAGTCTGATCTGCAAGGCCATGGAGTGGATCATGGCTGAAGTCATAAACGGAGCTATTGGAAGCTGACACACAACCCTACCAACTGTGGTATGTTCATGTGCAGATCATGGTTCCCAAACATGCTACACCGTTTGCAAGGCAGCCACCCAGGACATACATCACTGAACAGAGCATGTCCCACATAGACTTTGCATAGCTCTTCATCAACATCACAGACACATGTCGTATCCACAACACCAACAATCTGTGCATAGATATGTGTTGACATATGAAGGGATGTCAATGTGTCCACAGATCGATCACACAAGGTGCGACTCACAGGGTCCTGTTCAAGTTGTTGATACCTGCTGACCCACATGGATCATTCCTGGGATTGCATAAAAGAAAGTGCACACACACATTTCCATGTCCAGTCTGATGATGTCAGCATCTTACAAATATACCAGGAGAACAGAAACCACCAAGTAAAGCGTAAAGCGCGCCAAGTTAATGCGTATCTCTCTAGTATCATAACATAGGTAGGGGTTTGAATCCTGCAAGTGCTGACAGTGTGTGTGTGTGTGTGTGTGTGTGTATGTGTGTGATTTCCTTTGAGAGGAGTAGCCTTTTTGGAGACTGGGAAAACACATTAAAAGAGGCACATCCCTCTTTGGAATGTCTGATGATGTCAGCATCCTACAAATATATCAGGTGAACAGAAATCATCCAGTAAAGCATATAGCGTGGTGTGTTAATGCATATCTCTCTAGTTCATAGGTTCATAGGTTCATACTAGGCTATCTGCCCAAGGGCATTTATAAGCCTAGCCCATAGTTATGTGGCTTTCGCCACCCCTTTAGTTTGAATAAAAACTATGCCTATCATTTTGCTGTGCCTCTGTCAAGCAGTGACGCTGAAGTAATCCCTGGGGTATATCTGCAATCTCCCATCCATTGGTCAAGATTCCTCTTGAACAAGACCAGAGAGGTGCTCTGCCTCACATGTACCGGGATTTTGTTCCACAGCATAGGGAGTCTCTGGGTGATGAATCTGTCCCTCCAGCACGTTCTATTTATAACCGTGTCAAGGTTTAAGTCTCCCGCCCTTGTGGTTCTGAGGGATCTAGATTTTTTGAGGTGAAGCATATTCATCAAATCTGGGTTTGACATGGCCTTATATGTCAGGCACAGGTCACCTATCATAACATAGCTAGGTATGGGTTTGAATCCTGCAAGCGCTGACAGTGTGTGTGTGTGTGTGTGTGTGTGTGTGTGTGTGTGTGTGTGTGTGTGTGTGTGTGTGTGTGTGTGTGTGATTTCCTTTGAGAGGAGTAGCCTTTTTGGAGACTGGGAAAACACATTAAAAGAGGCACATCCCTCTTAGGAATGTCTGATGATGTCAGCATCCTACAAATATATCAGGTGAACAGAAACCACCCAGTAAAGCATATAGCGTGCTGTGTTAATGCGTATCTGTCTAGTATCATAACATAGTTAGGTAGTGGTTTGAATCCTGCAAGCGCTGACAGTGTGTGTTAGTGTGTGTGTGTATGTGTGTGATTTCCTTTGAGAGGAGTAGCCTTTTTGGAGACTGGGAAAACACATTAAAAGAGGCACATCCCTCTTTGGAATGTCTGATGATGTCAGCATCCTACAAATATATCAGGTGAACAGAAACCACCCAGTAAAGCATATAGCGTGCTGTGTTAATGCGTATCTCTCTAGTATCATAGTATAGTTAGGTAGTGGTTTGAATCCTGCAAGCGCTGACAGAGTGTATGTGTATGTGTGTGATTTCCTTTGAGAGGAGTAGCCTTTTTGGAGACTGGGAAAACACATTAAAAGAGGCACATCCCTCTTTGGAATGTCTGATGATGTCAGCATCCTACAAATATATCAGGTGAACAGAAACCACCCAGTAAAGCATATAGCTTGCTGTGTTAATGCGTATCTCTCTAGTATCATAACATAGTTAGGTAGTGGTTTGAATCCTGCAAGCGCTGACAGTGTGTGTTAGTGTGTGTGTGTGTGTATGTGTGTGATTTCCTTTGAGAGGAGTAGCCTTTTTGGAGACTGGGAAAACACATTAAAAGAGGCACATCCCTCTTTGGAATGTCTGATGATGTCAGCATCCTACAAATATATCAGGTGAACAAAAACCACCCAGTAAAGCATATAGCGCACTGTGTTAATGCGTATCTTTCTAGTATCATAACATAGTTAGGTAGGGGTTTGAATCCTGCAAACGCTGACAGTGTGTGGTGGGGGGGGTGTGATTTCCTTTGTGAGGAGTAGCCTTTTTGGAGACTATGAAAACACAATAAAAGAGGTACATCCCTCTTTGGAATGTCTGATGATGTCAGCATCCTACAAATATATCAGGAGAACAGAAACCACCCAGGGAAGCATATAGCGCGCCATGTTAATGCGTATCCCTCTAGTATCATAACATAGTTATGTAGGGGTTTGAATCCTGCAAACGCTGAGTATGTGTGTGTCACAGGTGGTCAATGTAGTGTGGGTTTTGCTTTAACTACGGTATGACATATGATTAAAACAGTATGTGCATTGCACACATCGGGTATCTGCGTGGCAAATGAATATGTGTACATGTGACCTCATTCAGTACATAGGTGTGAAGCCTGCATACTACATGAACACATTTATTTCCTTCGACAGATTGTGCTGCTGCTTCTCAGATCATAGGTCACATATGTATGTATGCGACAAGCCCAGCCACTGTAGTGATCCGTGGCCAAGGTCATCTGTGCCACACACACCCATGACACGTACTATAGAGTACTGTGAGCGAGGGTAATTGCCTGGGGTATATGTCACACATGTTCATACACAACAACGACTGGCAGTAAAGGACAGTCATTATAGGTGTACAACAGCCCTGTGGATATGCATGCAGGCCCTTAATGTGTTATGTGAAACACCGATGGACCCCACAATACCTATGGATATGTGGATACCAAGGGACAGATGACATAACACGTGTCTGTCTGTACACATTGGTACCCAACATACATGTTGAGGGCTACCACCTATGTGGTACTGTCGGGATAGTTTGTTTGTGTCTTTCGGCTTTTCCCGGTTAGGGATCGCCACAGCGGAACTTCGGTCCACTAATGATTGGCAGTTGATTTTTTATGTACCGGCTTGCCAGGCCTGACGCACAACCTTCAATGAAGGTACACCCATTCACGCATGTCTCCACGCAGAAGACTCTTTAGCTGAGAATCGAACCGGACATTATGTCTCGTAAATGTGGGTGACTATGCCATAGTCGGCTTACGACTATACAGCATGTATTGGACAACAGGTATCTGTCTGTATGATACCCTTGTGTAGGATATGTGTCCCATCCAGGGAATGCAGTGTAGGCCAATGCATGCATTTCCAGATGTGGATGGACATATCCCTAGTGTGTTTGCATGTACCTAAGAGGGCTATATGCCACACAGGTGTGGTCCCAGGAACGTGTGGCGGTCAATACCACTAGTTACTGTTATAGTATAGTACCGGAAGGATCCAACTGTTACTGAGTTCCCTACAACTGTGTGTCATTTGTCAGGACATCATCTAATGATTGGTTATAGTCATGCTGTTGAGGTGGTGTATACTACCAGACTGCAGATCATTGACAGATATCAACAGTTATCACCCACAGCATAGTGTCAACCCATGTCATACACACGTGTACCCATATTAGTACATATCTGTAGTAGAATGCATACTGGCCATCGAAAGATACCATGAGATGTTAATGTGTACAACAGGGTGTGTCGCACAACCCACGTGTCCACTATGCAAGTACATGCAGACAGTGCGCACACACCATGTTCACAGATGTACACCTGCTAATTTGTAATGCACACATCACACACGTACTGTCCACTCACTAACACATGCTGGCAACACTGTACACTTCGGCCAAGTGGCACATAGGTGGACAATACATACTCAGACCTAACACTGGTGTAAACAATGCTACAATGACTATCAGAGCTGTGATGCATAATGCCTGCTCAGATATACCTACAAAGATATCAGTACACTTTCCTGTTGGCAACTTGCTACTATTGCTACACTGCTATAATGTTACCCTGTGCATCAGAACCATGTTAGCCTATTCCTGCATCAATGTGACAGATGACAGGAGGTGGCACAGGTGTCATCATATGCACAGGGTGTGTTGTTGGTTTGCCAGAGCCCAACATTGACCCATCCAATCAACATGTCTGTGTGTGTGTGTGTGTGTGTGTGTGTGTGTGTGTGTGTGTGTGTGAGGTACAACAGTACAGCATGGGCCAATGTTGATGTAATGTGTGTGTGCATGTGTGAGCCCTAGTTTGGTTAATGTGTGTGTCTGCATGCACACAAATCCACCATGTGGCTGCCATATACGGGCAGTTGTGGGACAGCCACAGACTGTACCTGCTAGGCTGTACAGGTCACTGTCTCTGGCCACGGACATGGTACCTGTGCCTGGCAGGGGTGCTACGGGCAGTATCGGGTACCAACCCTGACTGGGTGCTATCATCAGAGGCAGAGGTATGATGACTGGACCCATGCCCCTGCTGGGACTGGCCAGTGCCACGTGGTCTAGTAGGACGGTCAATGGGCAGGCCAGCCCCAGCATTGCTGGTGCTGGTACTGCCACTACGGGAGCGGCTGTGATCCGTGGTCCATCCACGATGACTGCCAGCTGATGCTGTTGCTGGCATGCATCCGCGTCGGCTTCCCATCCGTCCCGCACGGTCCTGGCTCATGGCTAACACATTGTGGAGGACATCTAATGTCTCCCTCCAACGGCTATCACTGACCTCGGTGTAATTCCGGATGGCACCGGCAAGGTCACGGATGCTGTCATTGATAGCAGTGTAATGGGCCCTCTGCGCCCTTAGTCGCTGTCGGCTGTACCGTTCCATACGTGCCTGTGCCTGCATTACAGCCCAGAACATACTGGAGGTTGTAATACCTCTGGGGGCATGTCTGCCAGGGGCAATACGACCAGTGGTACTCCCCCGAGAACACCTGGACCTCCGCCTATGTGGTACCATTCCAGTAATCCGGCTATGGATGCTGTGAGGGGATGCACATGCCATGGATACCACACTCTCCTGGTCATTGCCGACTGTATGCTGTCCCTCAGCTAAGGCCATTGGTGATGAGGGATGTATTGGCAATATGAGTGTGCGCATAGATGGGGTTGAACGCTATGTACTGTTGATTGGTGGACCAATGACAGACCCTAACAGACCTTCCTATACTACAATACATGTCTCATCATCTCCACTATTAGTGGCAGTGACATCAGGTTCCCTGCTGCATTCAGACACCCCTAACTCAGCACCTGTGGAAAGAAGACAGGAAACACACTTCACAATCTGTACATGATGTTAGCACACATGAACACATGCAGACATGAACACATGAGCACATGCACACATGAACACAAATACACTGCTCACCACAGCACATACACACACACACACACACACACACCAGCAATCCAACATATACACAGTAGTGGGTGAAGGTGGGTGACAGTATCACAGGGCAAACAGTCACCTCACACGTGTCAGCATGCAGAATATGTGTTGCTCAAGACCATGCAGTGCAAGTGTTGACGGCCCTATTTAATGACATTATACATGGCTGTGATGCATGTGTGTAGTTGTTCAGTGATTGTCTACACCCTGGAACACAATGTGTACACGGACACAACATTGCTTTGCAAGTATTATCTGCTGTGCAATGTCCTGTGCACCATCACTCAATGGTATACATACCATGGCTGCATGTGTTATCTGTGTGACACATAGATTGCTATGTCTGCTTACAGTGTCTGTGTCCATAGCGAATAATAGTGTGCACAGGTGTAGCAAATGCATGCAATGTACAGACATGGGATGAGTGGTGCATGTAGATGTGAAGGAATCCCAATGCTCGACATGGCCATTGTACAGTGGTTATGGTGAGTGTGGGACATATTGCAGATATGTCAGTGCCAGCCATGACATGGCATGCTACATGACTGCAACATTAAACACCACACATGCCCAATGTGTGTCATGTGACCTATGCACCCAATAGCATTCCAGGACATATATGTGACTCTTTGTACAGATGGCGACAGCTGTGCATATTGTGTATACTGGCATATGTGAGCACACACACAACATGCTGTGCATATTGTGTATAGGTGCATATGTTTGCACACACACAACAATGAGGTGCAAAGCAAAGACCGCTATGTGTAGTACTGTGGTCACTGTAACTGGATGGGGTGTACTACCATGTGCCATCATCATCATGCATTGTGTGGTCACTCACAGCTACTACTGTGTGACAGACCACCACCTAGCATGCTGTACCTGAACTGCAGTGCCGTGGCTACGTTCACTATTACACAGCCACTTTGTACATGGGTGTATGAGGTGCCCAATAGGGAGCATTGCCTAACATGACTGTGTTATGTGTTGAAGAGTGTGCACAGCCCCATGATAGGCCTCTACCCCTGAGGTACATCATGTGTGTGTGGATGACATGTGGGATACTGAGGTGTGACCTTACAGTGGGTGTGTGGTTACGCTATATGTAGCATGTCTTTGTGTACTCCGTATGATAAACGTGTTATGTTGTGTACAGTGTTGCAACTATGCCTATCCAATGTGCAGTACGGGGTTGCCACAACTGTGTCTTATGCTCTGTGTATTGCATGTCAGTGAGGCAGCTACTGACATTACTGAGCTGTGCAACGTCGTACAGCAAACATGCATGGCATGCATTATGCGTAGGTGTGTTACGTGTACATGGCATACACCTCACCTATAACATGCATATTTCATTACCAACATTGCAGTTATAACACACTTACCAGCATGGATCAGCTGCCCTGCTGTCACACCAGAGGGACCTACGAAAATATGAGAGAGTTAGTCATTGGCCACAACTGTGGCATTGCTACAGTGAGTATGCTAAACTGCAGTATAACAACAGTCAACAGTC
The DNA here is from genome assembly GCF_019279795.1 of Protopterus annectens. Lineage (NCBI taxonomy): Eukaryota > Metazoa > Chordata > Ceratodontiformes > Protopteridae > Protopterus > Protopterus annectens. Next base: position 520,533,144 of record NC_056745.1, read on the forward strand.
ACAGGTGTAGAGATATTATTCAAAATATCAGTATTGCACAACACTAGGCAGCAGAACTGCTAAACACACAGTACACATCTCACGTAGACATAATCTTACAATACAGTTAACTGTCGTCTACCGATAGGGCATGTTACCTGCTTGCTCCGGGTGGACGTGCTGGGTGGTTCCGGCCTCCATGATAAGAATTGTCAGAGGTTGATGTTGCTGTTGTCCAAAAGCCACCATGCTTAGGAGCAGCTCCTCCACTATGGTGAGAGGGGGATGAATGGCCACCCCACCACCTGTGGCATGCTGTTGTCTTTGGATATCAGACGCACGTCGCCGGACATGTCTAATTAAATCACTGCAGTGATGGCGTACCTGCTCATATGTCCGGTTATGCATGCCTATGTCATTTACCCGACAAACAAGTTCCTGCCACAGTGCAGTCCACTCCTGCTGGTGCTGGCTGCTTCTGGAGAACAGCATCGTGTACTGCTGCAATAGGCTTTGTAGTATCACCTCTTCCTCATCCGCTGTGTATGATGGATTGCGTTGGTGGGCCATCTGGCTGAAAAAGATATGAACAATATGTGTGAGCGAATCCTGTGGCACACTTTACACCTTTAACCACAGATATCACTTTACTGACATATATACCATCCTCTTGTCTGTCAAAGGTTACACACGTTCAGTACCACTTATTGGTTCTCTGGCCACAACTAACTAACAGTGCCTGGCACACTCTATATATCACACCACTATACAACTGTACCCGACACACTGTTTGTGACACATTGCACAACCTCAAGACAGGGGTATATATCACACCAATGCACGAACAGAGATGCCATCCATTGCAATGGATGCAAAGTAGAGGTACAGTAGTACCAGTCAACCACCCTAGTCATTGATGCCATAGCCCTGTCTAACAGATGTATACAGTTGTTACTATAGGTGGCATACTGCTGTAACAGAGTATATATGTTGCTGGATACACACGTATACCATGTAACACACATATGATTGCAGCCATTGTACAGGCATGATTACACACACATCAGACAAACATACAACACACCACTGTATGCCAACACAGATGAGCATTACCTGTGTACCATACAGTACTGTGTGCCACTACTTACACACCCTTATGCCTGAGTTTTGTCCTCTGTGCAGACTACAGGAAACACAGATGACAGTGTTTCCAAGCTATGTGAACACACACCATACTGTGCTGTTTAGGCTTACAGCTTTTGGTAGTACTACAGTTCATATGGGAGTTGGATTCACCAGCAGTACCACTCACTAAGCGTACATGTATTGCTTTAGCCTGCAATGAGACACCACATTCGTCAACAAGGAACTACGTCACATCATATGCCATACTACTATGTCTGCCTAACAGTACATTACACATCATTTGCTGTCCTCACAGCTAGGATAGACACTACCATGTCAGATACAACTTCACACTAAGCTATCACACCTTTACAGACCTTGCACACATTTAGCGTTACACTTATTCAATCTCACATAGCAGGTATTGCATTGAGTACATGTGTGAGTGCATAGTGTCATAGGTAGGTAATATGCTGTTGGCCCTAGGGCCTACGGCAGCCTAGCCATATGCTACCCTGGCCTTTGACACACATGTACTTTGATTTCACTTGCCCCTGCCAACCAGAACCACAGAGGTGTTTCATGGGGTGTATTACCAATCTCCCATACAATCATCAGGGGTATTTATAACAACTGCTAATGAGGAGCCTTGTTAGCTATTGCTAGGTGGTCTATTCCGGTGTATGGCATATCTCTGAGATGGGAACCTGTCCCTCCAGCATGTGCTGTTTAGTGAGCTGACAAGGTTTAGGGCCCTAGAGCGTGTATCCCGGAGGGATTGTGATATGTTGACATGGTGGTTGTCACCCAGCTATGGGTGTGACATACCTCTGTATGTTCGGCAGAGGTCACCTCTGTGTGGCCAATATGCAATACAGTGTAGATGTGGTTTTGTGAGTCAGTCTGCATAGTGCATCTGTTTGCGACCAGTATTACCCTTTGGGAGGTATGTCTGTGGCCTTTTCACTTGGTATAGTTGTCATGTGAGGTACATACCACACAGGGCATTGTGATGGGTAGTGGGGAACACTGCCCTATATTTCTATAGATGACACACCTGTTGTCATGACACATAACACACAGACTGATTACAGGTGTAGTGTGGCACTGTCTTCATCAAAGCGGAGGCTACTGTCCACCTGTGTCCCATGTTCCCTTATCACACCTTCACTGTTAGGTAGATCTCTACCTGTGTGGTAGTTAATGGGTACAGTGCTTTGGAAAGGAGGAATGGCACTGCAATATCAACACTTGTCTACAGTCCATGCCTTGGTCACCACACACCTGTTGCAGTACATATGACCCCGTGTCACTCTGTCTCTCCCTCTTTCTGTATATGGCTATATATATCTGTATATCTATATATATATATATATATATATATATATATATATATATACATATCTATACATATCTATACACATACATGTACACATCCATTGCTGTACACATGGATATACATATAGGCACATGTACAGTCCACCTTTCGTGGTGGGGATATCACTTATGCGACAGGTGAGGGATGTACAATTATATGATTATATTGCACAGTGTTGTGCAGAATGCATGTGGGTGTCCTCAGCCCATGTAGCATTAGCAGGCCTCACTGGCTGTAACACAGCAGATCTGACAAATCAGTCCCACAGCATTTAACCACTACATGACATATATCAGCAATGCATGCTGTTTTCTAGGCCACACACTATGACCTACATAGATATATGCACATATCAACCTTCAATGAACGATATCTGTCCACCCTTCACTAACAGTTGCAGTATGTCCCTTGCCCTATGCACATGTGCAGATACAGATAGATAAGTACTGCTGCCACACATGGATGATTTGCAGTGTGTAGAGTACTCTTCATGTGAGTTACATACCTTACCTTTGTATTTCCCTGCTCCGTGTGTTACGGTTTTGTAGTTTTTTTTTTTTTGGTTGTTTGTTTTGGGTTTTCCCCCTCTATTTCAGTTTATGCCTCAGTTTCTCTCTCTGTTGTCTGTCTGTCTCTCTCTCTCTCTCTCCCTCCCAGCACCTACAGTGATAGAATTGCATGTGTGTACTGCAGGTACAGCCTGCTTTTCTAGGTATCTGCACTTGTGCATGTGACAGCCTCTGCACCAGTTGCTGCCCACCATTCAGTAATTGCATGCAGCCTGCTGTGTGATGATTGCATTACTCACTGTGATTGCAGCCCACTGCTATAAAATGCTAGGTTAAGTAGGCGTAGCCCTTTCAGCTGTCCAAGGTGGGGCCCATGCTTGTTTGCTCTGGACACCGTTGTGTCAGTCAGAAGGTTGGTATATGTCTCTTATCTAAAGCTAGGGTTGTAGCCAGTTATATGCATGTTGTACTCAAACATGAATGTTGCTGCTTCCAGTACACACTTCTCAGTGTAGACATGTACTCACCCCTCCAAATGCTAGCACAGGATACATGGGAGTATGTACTTTATTTCTGACTTACACAATTAACTGCCATACAAATGTGGTTATTGCATTGTATTCCTGTGGCCAGTATTTATCCTAGTCTGATACTGTGTGGTGTTTGTAAGGTGCTACTGTAACATTATTCCCTGCTAGGATGGCTGGTTCTCCTTTCACAGTCATGTCATGCATTTCCACAACAACTGCTGGTAAAGACCCACAGAACAGGATCTGTGTTATACCATTCCTGATTTCCATTCCATTCCCTCATTGTAATGCATTATATTTTTATTTCAGAACCAAGTTATTTGTATATCTGCTGTGGTTTAGTGGTAATTTATGCAGTCTATTGTGTCAATGTTCTGGGGTTCGAGACTGGCAGAGGTTTTTTCTTTTGCTGCTCAGCAGAACAAGGGCACTGCCATAGAGTGACTAAGGCACTTTTAAGCAGTTGTAAGTGGGTTTGCGTGACGCTTAGCTAAGCGCACACATGCGCTCACTTGCTTAAACCCACTTACTACTGCTTAAAAGTGCTTACTTCCACTAACCCCCACGCTAATTTCTTTTAAAGAAAAGAAAATGGGGAGATAGGAAAGTGGTGAAAAAGGGGGCACAAAGAGGGACAGACAGTAGGTAAGCAAGCTCGGGATCTGCAGGACGGGTGTAGGGAAGGTCCATAGCTGCCCATTTCTTTACCAGCAACAGCTGTGCATATGCAATCAATTTGGAGTGATATTTGAAACCTTCCACCCCTGGGAGAGGGGTGAGGACAACAAAGTATGTTGTACTGCCAATTATAATTATCAGTTTACATTTCCAATGGACATGTGTGCGAAATGGGCAGCTATGTATGGGGCGTAATTTTTTTGTGGGTACAGATTGCCCATTTTTTTTTCAGGTGTGAGTGGGAAGTGAGGTAGAGGAAGTAGGTATGTCCGGGGAGGTAGGTTGGGAAGGTAAACAGACAAGACGCATACAGGGGCGGTGTATGACACATGGGGTGGGTGAACACAATTGACTGGGTCGGATGTTTGGAAATCACAAGCCCATGAGCCCACAGATGGTAACAGTGGAACTGAGATCCCCACCCATGGGCAGTCACCACTGCACCTTCACAGCCTCGAGGGTGGCAGTGCTGGGGGCTGCATAGGACGGGCAGGCTCACCTGTGAGACGCGCCACTCTCGCCTTGAGCTTGCGTAGGGGATCAGCGACAACACTGGATCTCCCTACGCACCACAACCCAGACCCTTTGAAGGGTGACAGGTGGCCCTTCTCCGCCCACGCTTGCATGGGGGGGATGAGTCCCACCCCCTGCAGCGCTTCCACCCGAAGGTGGCACAGGACCAACGAAGGAGGGGAGCATGGGCTGGGCACCGGACCTGCTGGTGCCAGGTGCACTCGCCAGCTGAGGAGGGACAGGTGGGTCCGCTGGGACTGGCCTTCCCATATGTTCTGTGATTAGGTGTGTTTAATTACAACATAAACAACAGCATTCCAGATTAGTTGTAACAGCATGCAGTAATATTCCCATTAACCCAACACACCAAGGTTCCAACAGTTGAACAGCAAGCATAACACATGCATATATTGAACCACAGTGGATATTCCAACAGCATGCAGGGATGTTTGGTAGCAACAGTCCACCATGATTGTGGTGTTTAAACAGGGCACATGCATCAGTGTGAATGCAAATATTTATAGAACAATAGGACATATGTCCCAACAAATTTTAAGATTACACATACCCATTGAGGTGTGGAATTGCATGGTTTATGCACATACAGTAGGGTGTAGAAAAAAACCTTGGTTAACATCTTATAATTACCTTTTAGTCTACACTACATTCCTAGTGACTGCAGGTGTCTATCCCCTACATGTATTATTACACTTGCCACCATACATTAGGTTGTGTAATATGTTTGCCTGACCTATATTTGACATACTAACTGTCCAGGATGCAGATGTTACTGCTACATATTTCTTGATTGCATTTCTATTTCTTTATCTACATATCTGGGATGTTTTCACATGACATTTTCACTTTGATTTGTACAGAACCCTGCGTTTCTTGACACACACTCACATTTCTGGGGATAATAAACTGGCATGCTACACGTGTGCCAGATTTACTTATGCATGCCAGCCAGTAACTGACTGTTGTGGACTGTATATATGCTTCACAGCTACTAGCACTTCCATCACCCACTTTATATGGGACTGCACAACTCTGGGTTGCCAGCACTTTTTCAAACAGTACTATTTGTATAATGCAAGGGTACAACAGTATTTCAAACTCTATGACAGACACACTCCGGGTTTTAGACCTTTATTAATGGCATTACACACTTTTCCACAAGCTCACTCCTTTATTTGTTTTAACGGTGTATATGGCAGACATGTTCAAGACATATTATACCTTTATTAATAGGTTAGAACACTCTTTTTTCAGGCTCACTCACTTATTTTATATGACAGTTCCTGCAGAGATAGTATTCCAGACATGTTACCTTTCTTAATGGGTTACTACACTCTTTTTCTGCCTCTCTAATGTTTTTATCTGACAGTACATGCAGAGGACTTATACAGGCAATTTTAAGGCTGTATTATTGGACTACAACACTTTCTTTCATGCTCTCTCCCATATTTTATATAACAATACATGCAAAATTATCACTAACCTGCCTGGTGGCGCAGCCTGTCAGCATAGGCTTGCTGATTCGCAGCACGGTCACCTGCAGCTGTAAAGTAAATGAAGGGATATTGAGACATACCTATCCATTATACATACTCAATTATCAATTCTTACATACTGCATTCCATGGCTACATACTCAGTTGTGGGGCATTCTGCATCCCACGGGCCTCCAGTATCCATTGGTTCAGGCGGTCCTGCTTCTGTCTCTTCAGGTCTGCATGGTGGTGACGGACCTGCTCATCAGTCCGAGGAACGCCTGTGGCACTGGTGACATCATGAGCTAACCGGTTCCTAGCCTCTGCCTTGTACTCCTTCCCTTGGAACTGGCCCTGCAGGAGTCTTGACTCATGACGGTGGACAAGGAGCCAAACCATGTATTTTGAGTCCTTGATGCCCCAACGTTGCGCTCGGAAGCGTGTTTCCTCTCTGACACCAGCCATTCTAACTGCAGATGTGAGCTACAATCAGTTATGGCGTGTATTCCCGCCTATGAGGCTTAAATATGCCACATTTCCCACACTTTTTTGTGATTGGCCGTTTTTTTAAATTCTTGGATGACTGGAGACCTGATTAGCAATGGTTAAACTACCATTAGTAAGTATATGTCTGTTAACAGTGGCTGTTTCCCTAAGTTATCATGGCTTAATGGTTCTGTACTTTGCTTGTGATGCACAGAGTCCTGGGTTCGAACCTTGTCATTCATTTTATTTTCATACTGTCCAGACAGGCTAGGGGGTGTGGCTGCATTTAAGCAACTTTGCTCTACGTTGCTCCTCGGTGCCCTGGTTGGCGCAGCGCGCAGGTCCGCGCAAACAGATTGCGCTGGTTAAATCGCTAGTTTCGCTATGGGCACCTCTATTGCGCTGGGTTAACCGTTATTAAACTATGGGCAACCCTATTGCGCTGGGTGAAGCTCTGCTTAGCTGCAGGCAATTATATATCAGGATCATTAAAAATATTTATTTTGTTCACTGGTACATTGGCCATTTCACTGCGTTTTACTACTATTTACACATATTTTTGTCTGGTATTATTTCATATACTGATTTAAAAATAAATACAAAGGGGAGTGGTGGGACTTGAACCATGAATGCCTCTTCTTTGTGCGAACGCCCTACCATTACGCTATTGCTATTTGGTGTGATTTGCATAAACATTCTTTCTTATGCTCTTCCATGTCAGAATTGCTAACTCTAGCTAAGCAATGGGCACACCCGTGCACACACGCGCAAATACTGGCAGCTATTTTGGGTATTTAAAAAAATAAAATTAACTTTTTACTTTTATAACTGTGATGGGGGTTTACAATGTCAGGGAGTGTGGTGTTGGGTGCAAGGACATTTGAGCGGACTCGCTCTTGTGTATTTGCTTTTACTTTTCAATCACTTGCAGGGGCATGGACATTTAGACTGCTCGGCAGTCGGACACGCCCCCTGCTTTCCTACACGGTCCATGTACAAATTACGGTTGGGTCAGCGTGCCCTCATGCATATTCATGGCACGCTGATATCATACCGTTCAACTGCAGCCTCCAAGTAAGACTTATTAAGGTCTTACACAGAGGATTTGTGAATCCGGGGGTTTGTCTAAAAGAAATTTCATCAGCTAGCAAAGCAGATTGAAAAAGGAAAGCCTTTTCCTTTTCATACAAATTACACACAAAAATTGTACACGCACACACACACACACACACACACACTCACACAGACACACTCAGACAGACACACTTACACAGATACACTCAGGCAGACACACTCAGACACACACACACACACAGACACACACACACACACACACACACACACACACACACACACACACACACACACACACACACACACACACACACACACACACACACACACACACACACACACACACACACACACATCATTAACCCAACAATGTAATTTGCCTGAATACTGGTAATGTTAAGGAAAGGGAGCTTAATACCCTAATGTGTAGGGTTGGGATTGGTAAAGGGAAGGGGTAGGGCATCTATCACCTTCCCTTGCCCTTAATGTAACTGCGGCCCACAAACACCTGCAAGCGAGCACACACGATAAAGCCTAATTCTGTAACATTAGTAAAAATCAAAAGTTTCAGCATTAACATCCCTTGGTTACTTACCTTGCAGTTGATAAAACACATTATGATGATTCCACCACTTAACGAAACCTTTACGCATCTAATAAGGCCTCAGATGTAAGCACTTAGTACAAGACAGCAATTGCCTCTGTTTTGAAAAGATGACAAGAAATTCAATAAGCAAACCACAGGAGTGACAGTGGGTGCATTTATGCCCCTAGTTTTCTCTATTGTTGTTCTTAGGCACTGGAAAACAAACGTGGGAAAGTCTAATTACCAAGATTTAATACAATTTATTTATGACGTATATCTTTATTCTTCTTTCTGTGTGCATATTACCACCTCTGCACCATTCTCTTAATTTTATTTTTCACTGCCCCCACCAAGATTAGGAATTTTGGACATTTGGCTGCATACAATTCATAGGAATGTACACCTTTACAATGATCGTTACAGAAAACAGACCAGAGTTAACAAGTATCTCCATGCTGGCAGAAAAAAATGTAGTGAGATCACAGGCATTAAGGATTGACAGAATCATTACAGACTGGAAAAAAAATTCCAGCATGAACATAGTAAAATGAAGACAAACATTTGTGGTGAAAGACTACAAGAAGAGCTACACAGACAGGGATGAGAAACTGAGTTTTTAAACCAGGGAAGAATTATCCTAGTCATCTGTTGCTCCCCATTTCCAAAATCAAAGAAAATGAATAACATGGTCAGTCGTCAAGAACTGGGCATAGAGAATTACTGCTGGGCAATGGGCATTCCATTTTAACTCAAGTCAAGTGGTATTAAAGATATTGTCTGAAGAAAGTGGGCTGTAATATAAAATAACTGACCATTGCCCCACATGCCAGATAACAGACTAAGACCTGTTAACAAGAGAGATGAGAATATCAGCAGTACCTAGAAAAGAATACCCAGGGCTGGGGTCTCTTCACATTTGCTAGGTCTACTAGACCTGACTAGCCTCTCTTGGGCTTTCTGTAATCCATGTTCCGAGGAGAGGCCTAGGGTAGTATTTGTATACCTCTGTGTTCCCTAGGAAATAGGAAAAAGGGGGTTGATGCTGACATTCTTCCCGCATCCTGCATGCACCAGTCTCATCCCAGGGAATGATGTACAAATGGACATTGTTGACATTTCATCTGGCCTCCATGGTGACTCAGCCATCTCAGCCCTGGAGTCCAGATGACTCACCCACTGTTGAGGGCAGTGTGCCCTGTGTTTCATTAGTTTCCAGCAGGCTTCAGCAGTGTGGTGTACCCAAGTATGAACCCACCCCCCAAGGATGTGCTTGCCCATCTTTCACTCCTGTGCTGCCAAGCACCTGAGCTGCTAATCAAGGTCAGGTCACCTAGGCTGTAGTCAATACTGTTATCTCTCTACACTACCTGTGTGGGCTTGATCCCTGGTATTTTTTCTTGTGGTACAGGAAAAAGGCACCAAACAGTAACAATTAATGACTGAATATATACATACATATACGAGTATGTGTGTGTGTGTGTGTGTGTGTGTGTGTGTGTGTGTGTGTGTGTGTGTACACACACATGAATATTGCAGTTCATTAAAAATATAAGTAAGTTCAAAATAGGTGACTGAAATTAAGATTATTATTTCAAGATTCTGCTCTTTAATATGAGTTTAAAGAATAGCTTTTATTCACACCTAGTCTTAGGCCCACCCATAGACATGTAGTCCAGCTGTATTCTATGTAATCTGTTGCTGTAACTACTTATGTCCTTGGCTGTTATGAAATAGGGGATCCTGTTAACAATTGCTGTATAAGCAATTCTTTCAAAAGACTGACTGCTATTCCTGCAAAAGGCTTTAATTTTGTAGATGTGCTAGTTGATTTTTATGTTGTTATTTTCTGCCCGATAATACTGCAGTCCTATTTTTTATAAAGCTCAGTCCTTAAGATGAAATCTAGTTATTGCCTTTCTAAATGCTTGTTAGGATGATTTATGTATATATGACCTGGAAAGTAGTCAATGTATAAATATATATTTTTTCAGTATTACTTAGGTGAACTGCAAGCTTTGCATAAACTGAAAATTAATTATACCAAAAATTAAACCAGCTAAAAAAGGGGGAGGCTTAGTATGCTTAAACAACTGACTATACTAAGGGTGTCATTCACAGTGTGGGACTTTGCAGCCATGCAGCAGTTATCCACAAAGTGCACCTCTACATGTATATGCAAATAAACTATGCGCAGGCTGTTTGCGCTGAATAAATAAAAGTGAAGGCGTTTTGAAAAATGCACATACTTATGGCAAAAGTGTAAAATACCAAAACCTAAGCATTAAGTACATTCAAAGTACTACATGAAAGCCGTAGGCTTCGTATTATTTCATATATTTTTGAATATTGCAGTCAGACCTCTCCTGTTTGGTATCTACATCTCTGAAGTACAGGCTAACACAGAAGGCCTCTGGCTAACGAAGTTCGCAGATGACTGCAAACTAGGAGCCATAGTCAAGTCCCCAAATGATGTGGACAACCTACAGAAGGGCCTCGCTGAGACAGATGCCTGGTGTCAGAGCCATGGCCTCAAGCTCAATGCCAAAAAGTGCAGTGTCATCACCTTTGGTAAAATCTCTGTACCCATGAACTACCACATAGACAGCAATCTACTTAACACCAAATGCGTGATAAGAGACCTTGGGACCCAGGTGGACGGTAGTCTCACCTTTGATAGTCACATTGCCACAGTAGTCAGGAAGCCCTTCTACGTGGCACACCTCATCGTAAAAGGGTTCCCATCCAGGAAAAAAGAGGTAATTATTCCCCTCTACTCAACACTCATTAGACCCATTATAGAGTACAATGCCCCTTTTGGAATGTACCTCACAAGACATTTGCAGCAGCTGGAAAGGCCACAAAAGTACCTCACAAAGAGAATTACTGGCCTCAAAGAAATGCCCTACATTGACCGCCTCAAAAAACTTCAGTTTTACTCCGTAGCATATCGCCTACTCCGAGGTGATCTCTGCCTAACATATAAAGCTATGTCACACCCAGAGCTGTTGGACATGCTACACCTAAAGAAATCCCAATCCCACTGAGCTGCATGCTGTAGGGACCTAAACCTTGTCACCACAATAAACAGGACATGCTGGAGGGATAGATTCCTGTCCCGGAGACTTCCCATACTCTGGAACAGGCTACCTATCTATGTCAAGCAAAGTTCTTCATTAGGACACTTCAAGAAAAATCTTGATGAGTGGATGGGAAATAGGAAATACACCCTGGGGATCACTTCTGTGTCTCTGCTCGACAGTGGCACAGGAAAATAACTTTCTTGGGTGGCGTAAGCAGAGGAACCTTGTTGGCTAGGCTTACGTAGGCCGTTGGGCCGATAGCCTAGTACCTACCTATGAACCTAAGATGTGGGTATTCGCAGGCACAGGTAGAAGACCTAAGGAAGGTGGTGGACTGTGCAACTTTTAATATTTATATTTAAAAAAATGGGAGTTTAAATATTTCACTTACAGTTATCCTTATGTGGATACCATGTTTGTTAGGGAAAACTGAATAGGGGAGACACAACAAAAAGAGAGAGAGAGAGAGAGAGACACACACACAGCAGGAATACATCAAAAGGCTTGAGCTGGATGAGGTGGGAGAGGATGGGCACTGTGTTTTTGGCAGGGGATAGACCCTCTCCTCATTTTTTCAAATATTCTTTATATGAGAGGGTAGTGTGGGTAGGAAATAGGTAAGATAGTGCAGGTAGAAGGGCTAAGGAGGAGTGGTACCAGCAGGATTCCTCAGTCCACAGAACCTCAAACATTTGCACTACTAGATGTTTTTGCAGTGAAGGACCCCAATATTGAATGGGGCAGGGGCCTGTGGTGGTACAGTGGTCAGCACCAACTGGAACAGCATGTCTTGAGCACACTGAAGAGAGGCTTCGACTGGCTGAAACTGTCTGTTCACATCCTGCTCCAGCAGGTCCTCAACCATGTCCTGAAGCTCCTGTTCAGTGATGTTGACCAGGCTGCCGCTTGGTGGGATGTCTGCAGGACAAGTGCCACTGCTGCAGCCTTTGAGGAGATCCCTGGAAGTACAAAGGATGAATGCTTCCTAACCTGGGAGGTAAGTGCCTTGGCTTCTGCTGAGGATATTGGATCTGTCAAAAATGAATATAAGTGGGAGAAAATAAAGTAAAAAAAAAAAAAAGGAGAACGGAATAATACTGACTATAGAACTCTGGACTTCTTGCTCTACCTGGTCAACCCACTCAGCCAGCTGATCGAGACTGCCCTTCTGTAGGTCATCATACATGTGGAGACACTGTGAGCCAATATGGTTGATCCCTGTCTAAGGTAACAGGTTAATTATTCATGCAATGGAACAGCAGTATTATTTATTTTATTTTTTTGAGGGGGGGGGGGCAAATGCAGAAATAAATATTTCTATCTGTGTGAGTACAAACCAAAACAACACAGAAAAAACACTCAGTAAAAACTACATGAAAAATCTAGCCAAGCTAGAAATTTGAGTGTGTGATTCTGTAAACCTCTTGTATTAGAGGCACAGGGGATGTATGTAAATGACCCTTAAAAACATCAGGTGTTTCAGCTATATGGTGATTCTGAATGCCCATTACTTTTTTCTTTTAATGGACAAAATTAGGCCAATAAAGCCAAACACCACTAGCTATGGACATACATGTTTTGGCCTTGTTATGAGCTCATCAGCACAAATGGACTTTTGGCTAACCTTTAGAAACACAGGCTGTTATACCCAGCTGATGTCCATTCCCATTTGGGTGTCTGCAAAATACCCCAACTAACAAACCAAAACAGTGAGTAACAAAGTCACACAGAAAAAAAAAACACTCAGTAAAAACTGGAAGAAAAATGTAGCCAAGCTAGAATTTCCAGTGTGTGATTCCTTAAGCCTCTAATAGTAGAGGCACATGGGATATATGCAAATGACCCATAAGAACATCAGATGTTTCGGCTATATGCCAATTATGAATGGCAATGACTTTTTTCTTTTAATGGACATATTCAGGCCAATAAATCCAAACCTCACTAGCTGTGGACATGCATATTTTGACCTTGTTATGGTCTCATCAGCACAGCACAAGTAGACTGCTTGGCTAACCATTAGAAACACAGGGCTGATAAACCCAGCTGATGTCCATTCCCATTAGGGTATCTGCTAAATATCCCAACTAACAAACCAAAACAATGAGTAACAAGGTCACACAGAAAAACACTAGTAAAAACTACAAGAATATTTTAGCCAAGCTAGAATATCCACTGTGTGATTCTTTAAACCTTTTGTATTAGAGGCACATAGGATATGCAAATGAATCTTAAGAACATCAGGTGTTTCAGCTATATGGAGATTCTGAATGCCAATTAATTTTTTATTTTTAAGTTATTTAATGGACAAATTCAGGCCATTAAAACCCCCCCCCCCCAATAAATACATAAATAAATAAAACTGCTCCACTGCATGAATAAATAACATTTAGAGCTAATACTCAAAAAAAGTGTCTAAGGAAATGCCCTGCAAGTTTAAGCAATATAAACAAAAATTATGAAGGCATACAGTTTTTTTATCCACTATAATAAATAAAATGTGAATGTATTCCTTTAAAAAAACATGCATGTGACAAAGTAGTTTTGGTTAAACCAAACTTGCTGATTATAATAATACTTGGAAATGGCACAGAGTAGGGATAATGCCATGATCACACTGATGTGTACTATGGTAGCACAATAAGCATGCATGGCCACCTCCATTTGTACACGAGTTAGGACCTACCAGGAAGGGGAGAAAGACAAGGTTCTGTCCAGACAAGTAGGAGCAGATCACATGAAACTACAAGTGCTTCTCAAGAAAGTGCTGTAATCAGTTGGGGGGAACAAGCCTGACAGATTTCACGCAGGCCACATCAGCATTCACCTACCTCTAGCAGAACCTCTCATTTGAAGTCCCGATTATGTTCCCTCAGCACTGTCTGATCAGTGTCTGCAGGATCACTAGCATCAAGTAGGTCAACCAGCCCACCATCCAGCTTTCATGACAGCCCCTCTTCAAAATTACTTGCATCATCACCTAACTATCTTTAGGAGTTGAATATTGATGCATTTGACCTTGACCTACTGTGACTCAAATGTGAAATTTCTTTTACTTACAATTTGACCTTCACAAATGTATGTCAATGTTAACTTGAAGGGGAATAAATTATTCAGAAAAAGATGGGAGACTAAGTAATAGTACTGCATGGAACTGTGGAAAGAAATCTGAATGTCATAACATAAGGTTGCAGTCATTAACATTAGTGGTCTATGCGATGCCATTCTTAGAGCTGGCAGTTACAGACAGCTTAAAATTAGTTATACACATGTTTACATGGAAACACACTGATGAGAAAACTGCAGCTTAAAATTAGTTTCCTGCAGTGTAAAATAATCTGATGTGTAGTAACTGAACAGACAGCATACTTTAAACTGGGAAACATTGCATAATATAAAAAAACAATATGCTACTTTATCATTCAAATGCTAGGTATGAACTCATGTTAAATACTGAATTAGTACTTTTTACTAATTGAACCACTTGAAGACTTTCAGTATGTGACTTTTACAAACAATAATACGATTACCTGTTCTGAAATAAGAAAAAAATCATTATTTAAATCTGAGAAGGAATATCAGATCAGTAGTGACAGCAGACCACGCACCACAGCATAGCCCACAGATTCCACTGCATGCATCAGTTATACTCTGTGTGCTTTTGTACAAGAAAGGAAAGACTAACTTGAAGGTCACATTCCATAGTTCTAAACTAGTTGCCAGTAGCCATGTGTCAAGCACAAGCCTGTTGCATGGGGTCCCTAACTACTGCTGCTGGCTTGTCATCATTATTCATAGTGGGACTGCAGCTGGCTCACTTCACCACCAGACTGGTGCAAGATCATGTTGTACAGAACACAACATGCAGTAAACAGGGTCTATATTAGATATTTGACCACTTAAAAGTTCAAATAACTAAAGATTGAACTTTCAAAAGTTCGAATATACATAAAAATTAAAAAAAAAGAAAAACTAAAGGGTGTAAGCAAGAGGGCAAGCCCCCCTACACCACCCACAACCTGTTACTTAAATATACCAACTCCAAGATTGCGCTACTGTGTAGGAAATGGGAAATTTTCCATTTCCGCACTGTAGCATACTGGTGCGATCTCGGAGTTGGTATATTTAAGTAGTGGGGGGTGCGGGGGGTGCAGGGGGGCTTGCACCCCTGCTTAAACTCTTTACTTTTTCTTTTTTTTTTTTAAATATTCTTTTTCTAGATATTCGAACTTTTAAAACTTTGATCACTAAAGTTCAATCTTTAGTGATTCAAACATTTAAGCGTTCGATTATCTAATATAGACCCCAGTAAACATCCTGCATGCAGGAGCTGGGTCTTACTGAAGGGAACCACCAGACTTATCTAGGCACCTAAAACAACTCTTCGGAGGCCAAAGACCCTCCCGATGACAAAATGGGTCTGGGACAGGGATGTGTTGTAGATTTCTTCTGTAGATCCACTTGGATTTTTCACTGGTGTCATGATGTCATGTCTACTGGATACCCAGCATCACCTGGAAGAAAAATAAAAGAGAGAGAGAGAGAGAGAGGGAGAGAGAGAGAGAGAGAGAGAAAATGGGTGAGACAAAACAAAGGCAAATTGGTTTAGTATTCATCATCATATTTTACAATGAAAAACTTCTTAAATAAAATAGAAAAAATATTTTTCCACTTACCAACAAGATGATTGGGGCATCTTACCATGTAGGAAATGGCGGTAGTGTGCCAGGTATGGGAATCGTGTGGACAGCCAGGATGTTGGGCAGAGACATTGGTAATGCACCGCTTGTATCACATACTACTTAGCACCTGGTGGGTTGGTAGCCTTTCCTGTTGTGGTAGCACTCACCTCGTGGACCACAAGGGGTTGTAATTAAAGTGTGGGTGCAATCTATTGCACCAAGTACCTCAGGGAAATGTGCCACCACATAAAAGGCACATGAAGTTCTGGCATGGTCATGAGGATACACCAGGAAATAGATGTACTGATCTACACTTGCCAAAAGTGCATTCTAGAACTGAGGCAGTATCTTCAAGGCAGAAGCCTGTGAGATGCCCAGCATATCCCCAGTCTGTCTTCTGGAAGGTACACATGACAATTATAGTGAAGGCTATACATATCTTTGTATATCCCCAGGGATAGGAAGGCTATACTTCTCTCCAGTACCTCTTTGGGGTCATACTCCCTAACACCTTTACAATATCCGTGTCTACTCTAAACCTATCCAGCATCTCCCGATTATCAAAATTATAGTGAGCCATCCTCTGCTTCTATCTCCATCTTTTTGGTCAGTTAGAGCCATCTGCACAAGAGGTTTTGTTTCGGCCAAGACAGGCAGTTCACACCGAGAAATAGCAAGGCTGGCAGCATGTGACAACATTTTAGTAGATTGCAAAATAGTTAGGATTGGGAAGACTCCCTTTTATGTAATGTATGTGTGGATGGTGCGGCTGAAAAATTTCACTATAAATTGCAGATAGGTGAGAGAATGCTTCATTAGCATACACTGTTTTACATTACTCCTCATTTACATCTCATTCTGACTACATTTGCTTAGGCTTATTCACAGCCATCGAACATTAGCATACATAGCCCCATGTGTCAACAGTTATGCGAATATAGTGTTGGCAGAATGGGTGGATGAATGGAGTACAGACCCAAGGAATAATTGGAATAAGAACATAGTTCTATATAGACATTTCGTGGATGACATCTTTATTCTATGGGAGGGGGATGAGATTTCATTAAATGAGTTCAAATTTTACTTAACCAGTACCACATCTTTTTTGAAATTTGATATAAATCTGTCCAAAGATGTGATTAATTTCTTGGACATTCAATTCAATCTGGATGAATGTACTGGTATCGATACGTCTATGCATAGGAAATCAACATGGTGTAATCATATGCTCCACAGATCTAGCATGCATCCCAAGCATATTTTCAGAAATATAGCAGAAAATCAGATGATTCGCATCTCTAAACTATGCATGAAAGAAACCGATTTTATCAGAGGACAAACAAAACTTGTGGATGACTTTGCAGAAGGAGGGTATAAAAAGGAAGATGTTATCAAAAATATGACCAGACCCTCCAATGTGCGAACTGGGAAAGGTAGACCGCACTATTCAGCACGAATTAATAAAGAAAATGAAAGGAGAAGAGAGGAAAAATTAAGATTTTTTTCTAACATATAGTAGTAATAACTCTGACATCTGTAAAATAATTAAGAAAAACTGGTCGATCCTTACATCTGGGTGGCCACGGTGGTGCAGTGGTTAGCGTTGCCACCTCACAGCAAGAGGTTCTCTTGTTCGAGTCTTGGCTGGGGTGCCTTCTGTGCGGAGTCTGCATGTCCTCCCTGTGGTTGTGTGGGTTTCCACCGAGTGCTCCGGTTTCCTCTGACCTCCCAAAGACATGCTGTAGGTGGATTGAACACTCTAAATTGATGTGAGTGCCTGCATGTGTGTGCCTTCTGTGGAAGGTTGGGAGCTGGGCTGGCAACTCGACACTGTAAAACTCCACTGCCAATCATGAGCGAACAAATGATCTACTGTGGTGACCCCTAACCGGGAAAAGCCGAAAGGAGAAGAAGGTCAATCCTTACATCTGATGAGAAACTAAAGGGGACATACCTCTCGACCATACTGAATTACTCGGTTTTTACTGAGTTTTAGGGTCCACATGAAGGGGTGCTACGATTCCCAAGTGGCACCCATTCATTCCTGATTTTTTACATTTTTTTTTTTAAGTTTTTGAAATACCGCGCTTTCGGAGCTGACATCATCACGTGCACAATGATGTCAGCTCCATCAGGGCTTCCAGCCAGTCTGAATTGAGCTCAAGGAGCTCACGTTGTCATTTCTGGCTGGTTTGAATCAAATGCGAGCAGGCATTTACAGGGAAATTTATTAACAACAGCTCTCGATTTGGATTAGAATGCATGCCGTTCGGGTTGCAGAAACAGGAAGTAACAGCAGCACTCCCTCAATGTCTGGATGCTCGTTTTGGATTTGGCTTAACTGTGTGTACATGTGCCTGTGTGTGCGTGCATGCGTGTTTGTGTGTGTGTGTGTGTGTGTTTGTGTGTGTTTGTGTGTGTTTGTGTGTGTGTGTGTGTGTGTGTGTGTGTGTGTGTGTGTGTAAATGCCCCACATGTAATACATCTGGTGGCTAGAGGGATTTCAGGCTTAAACCCTGTACCTTTGGTACAGGGTAAAAAGAGCCTAAAGTCCCTAGCCACCACCATTTCTCAGCTTTGTCCAGATTTGCTGTGCTAAGAGCTAAGAAAAGCTATGGTGGGAAGTGAGAACAGAATTTGTATTCCCCCATTACTAGCTTTGTTGTTTGTCCAGGTTTTTGTGCTAAGAGCTGAGAGCTGTGGTGAGTGAGAAGTGAGAACTGAAATTGTATTCCCCCATACTGGCTTTGTCTAGGTTTTTTGTGCTAAGAGTTTGAGAGGCTGAGCTATGGTGAGAAGTGAGAATTGACTTCACTAAATTATAGCAATTACGTTTCAGTCTTCCTATTTTTTAGGAAACTGCTGATTTGGCATAGTGGTTTGTTGCTCTGATTGTAGTGTATAGGGTCCTTGGTTCAAGACTTGCCAGTGAAATGCATGGTGGTGACACAATATTCTATTCTAGCAACTTTCCAAAATTATACAAGCAATGGTTAAAATGTGTCCCTGGTAACTCCCTAGCCACCACCACTTGTGAGCTTTGTCCAGGTTTTTTGTTCTAAGAGTTGAGAGCTATGGTGAGAAGTGAGAACTGAATTTGTATTCCTCCATTATTGGCTTTGTTTGTTCGGGTTTTTTGTGCTAAGAGGTTGAGAGCTATGGTGAGAAGCGAGAACTGAATTCAGTAAATGATTGCCATTAAGTTTCAGCTTTCCTATTTTTTAGGAAACTGCTGATTTGGCATAGTGGTATGTTGCTCTGACTGTAGTGAATGGGGTCCTGGGTTCAAGACTTGCCAGTGACATGCATGGTGGTAACAACATTTTATTCTAGCAACTTTCCAAAATTATAGAAGCAGGGTTTAAAATATGTCCTTGGTTTTTGACCTTTTGCCCCCCCCCAAAAAAAACTGAACTTGAAAATAAGTGCGAGAAGCTGTGCAAGATGCCTATGGCTTACACTACTCTCATTCTATTTATAGTGTTGGTGTGTAAGTAAACTTTTATGATGGAAATGTTCTGAACTGGGCAGTTTTGTCATTATTGGTTCATGCATTTTGTTTCATTGCCTACAGTACAGCCTACTGGAAAAATGTTCAAACAATAAATTTAAAATGCGCTCTAACAAGTGTGTTGTATTATACAAGGACTGTAACTTAATAAAGCCAGTAAGGTGTATCAAAGAAAAAAACACAAATATGTTTCTTGTTTTGTGTGCAAGGGGCCAATGATTTGAAAACAACCCAAAGGTAATCTTTATTCACCACTGGCCAGATGCATTTTCTTTGGATGTGGTGTGGGTTTCAATGCTATTTAAATGAATGTGAGTTTCAAGGGCAGAGAAGTTTAAATGCCAAGTCTATTTTCATTGAGACAGTATTGCTTTATTTAGCAGATGTCAAAATAAAATCCAAGTAATCATTGTAGAAGTAAAGCAGTATGCACACATTAGTGTTTATGGTAAATGGGGTGAAATTGCCAGGTAATGGAACATTGGAATGGCTGCAGGGGGTCAGTGGTGCCATATTTTGGTTGTCTGTTCTTCATTTTGTGTTTGAAAGTTGATATCACACAATTCCATTGGATTGGATTACGTAATTATGTATGCAAATTGGATGTTAATCAGCGTACAGATTTGTAATTCTTTTTCATGGGTCTTGTCCAGATTTTTGATGTTTCCAGGTTGAGAGGTATGAAGGGGGATTGTAGGCAAAGCACCCAGTTTCTCTTTTAAGAACAGAAAGAATCTGAAAAGAATGCTGTTATAACAAAGGATGAAGTTATGACTAGTGCCAAAAAAGGGACACATAAATGTGGCTTCTGCAAAGCCTGCTCTTATGTAAAAATCGAGATACGTTTATTCATCATAACACAGGTAAACAATATGTGTTCAAAGGTTTTGTAAATTGTAAAAGTAAAAATATAATATATGTGGCTCCAGGGGCGGCCCGTGCTATCGGGCTGCCGGACTGCAGCCCCCTCAACCAAAAAAAAAAGAGAAAAAAAAAGAAAAAAAATTTTTTTAAAATTCGCGGACTCCGCGCATGCGCAGTAGTCCAGACTACTGGGAGTCTACTGCGCATGCTCGCGGCAGTCCGGCAATCCAGGTAGGGAAACATAGGAGACGTCTGTGCACTTTTAAAGTGCACAGACTCACTGGGAAAATGCGTCGGGACTGGACTGCAACAGCAGCAGTCAGCGTCGGGACTGTGGATTAGGGTTTGGATCGCGGGAATCTCGCGGGACTATGGAGTATTGCACGGGCATTTGGATTAATGTTATGGGGAATGGGCAGCAAGGACAGGTAAGTGTGTTAATTAATTTAGTCTAGAATGGTAGGGAAGTGTGTGAATGAATGTCTATTTGAATGGACTGGTGTGTTTATTGTTTAGTAGGGATTGGGACGTGTGTGTGTGTGAATGAATGTCTATTTGAATGGACTGGTGTGTTTATTGTTTAGTAGGGATTGGGACGTGTGTGTGTGTGTGTGTGTGTGTGTGTGTGTGTGTGTGTGTGTGTGTGTGTGTCTGTGTCTGTGTGAGTTTGGACTTTTTTAGTGTGATGGTTATAGTCCAGGTCCTTTAATGAATCTTCCTTTTAAGACATACATTTCTTTGTGCAAAGATGACATTCTACTGAGAGAACTGGTTCTACAGTCTTTGGATATGAAGAGATGCCTCCGCCTGCAAGTCTTATCCCAGTGGACTCCCGGTGTTCCCTTGCTGGGGGTTCTCCCTTTTAGGAGAGCTTCTGCTCTGAGAAGGGCCCCTATTCCTCTTGCAGACTGTACAGGGTATGTTGCACATGAGAAAATTGCATGGAGAAGACATCATCCTTCTGTGAGAGGATTTGCTTTGGCCTAAATCCCTGTCACCACAAGCTAACATCACTTTATGTGGGCTGGGCAGGCAATGGGAAGTCACACCAAGAGTGTGTTCCGAGGGGTCATGCCTTTCTGTTGTCCCTCCACCACCTCAGGCCACAGTTCCTTTAAGTCAAGGCCTCTGCCAGGGTCATTGGATGATGCCCAATCCTGTTTCTCCCCTCCCTTCCCTGGGTAGGTTGCCTATCCTCCCTGTTGCTCTGTCAGACATCCAAGTAGGAAAATGAACTTAGATCACCTTGGCTGTAGTTGGAAAGTTTATCCCTGCATGCCAACAGAGTGACAGATATTTTATACATTAGATATTCTAGTGCAGTTGACATCACCTTTTAGACTTCTATTTGCTGTTGCATATTTTTTCTTTATTACAGTGATATTTAGGGATTGATTTTTTCACTCACTGAAGATTTTTTTTAGTGGTATAACAACATTTTGTTTTGTTATTTTGATTCTGTTAACCTTATAATTCTGTGTACTGATTAAGGCATTTCTAAGAAATGTGACAGCTTACAGATGAGTGCAACATGTGAGAGCAGACAGAAGCATTAAGCAGCAGTTCAGAACAGTTCCCGGGCGGGTGATAGAGTGTGGCTCAGGGCAGCTTTAAGGAAAAACACAATTATTTGCCAGCAGTACTACTGATTTAAGGAAAAACACAATTATTTGCCAGCAGTACTACTGATATTAATTTAGACGGTGTAGGCAGACAATGGTAGCAATTACTAAGAGAAGGCATTCTCCATGCATGCAGTGAAGAACAAGAGGTGTATGGTAGAAAAGTATGGGAAAGTACTGTAATACTGTATGTTGCAAGTTCAGTTGCTGTAGCTATGATGAAACCTTTTGGAAAGTGAGACTCTTTGAATGTGTTATTTTTAGACTGTTAACTGCACTAATAAAATGCTTGCTTTACTTATATCTAAGCTATATCTTTGTGTTGAAATAAAATTATTGCTATACTTATATCTAAGCTATATCTTTGTGTTAAAATTGCCATAAGGTGGTGCGTTAACCTTTGTTAGATGCTAATGAGCTGCACAGGTGTTAGTAACACATTAAAGCAACCATTACAGATAACTTGTTGCATATTTGCTGATTGGATTGTATCATGTAGAGAAGTTGCCTTGTAACACTTTCATAGGGATTGTATTTTTATATATATCCTTTTAGTAAGATTTTTTAAGTAGCTTCTTGAATTTATAGTTGAATATGAATTTTTTTGTATATCTTGGCTTAAAATAATGTTAGTATATATTTTTTGCTAAACATTTAAGAATATACAAATGGCAGGTTTTTGAATGGAATGGTTCTTTAAAAGTTAATAGAAATCAGCTGATCTTAATGGATTCCTAATTATGGTTTATATATATATTCAGTGTTTTTTCTTGTAACGTCTGAAGAAGTGCACTCAATTCATGTGCATGAAAGCGCTAACAACTTTTTAATAAATTACTTGGATTCTACTGCAGTCGTCAGCTTTTGTTTTTCATTGTATTTTTTGTGTTATATCTGATGGCATTTTGAATTCTGACATTATTTCTGGTCTGACCTTTGCTTGTTGTTGAAAAGCTGCATTTTTGGAAAGAAATCCCAAGCCCAGTCAACAAATAAATAGAATATTAGGGAATTAGGGAAGTAAATAGTGTGGGAAGAAACAGCTAGGGAATTGTTATGGCTAGGCTTGTATAGGCCCTAGGGCCGATAGCCTAGTACCAACCTATGAACCTATAAAATGACAGCAGAAGTGTATAACATACTAACATACAGCTCTGCATGCATGTGTCGGGGTAGAGTGTGGGCATTATATATATATATATATATATATATATATATATATATAGATATATTCACACTCACACACTCACAAGCATGATTGTATGGAGAGTGAAACATGCACTCTTAAGATTAGGAGAAGAGCTTTTTTGAAGAATAACTTAGTAGACTTTTATGATGGAAATGTTCTGAATTGGGTAGTTATGTCATTGGTGCATGCATTTTGTTTCATTGTTTACTAATGTTCAAAACAATAAATTTAAAATGCCCTCTAACAACTGTACTGTATTGTACAAGGAATACAATTTAATGCAATCGGGAAGGTGTATCAAAGAGCATGTGTATGTTTAGGTGTTCAAGGGGCCTATGATTTGAAAACAGCCCAAAGTTAATCTTTATCTGCCACTGGCAAAATGTATTTTCTTTGAATGTGGGTTTCAGTGCTGTTTCAATGCATGTGAGTTTCAAGGGCAGAGAAGTTTTAATGCTAAGTCTGTTTTCATTGTGAGACTGCATTGCTTTGTTTAGCAAATATCTATTGGGGTTTGTGCTGTAAAAATGCAAAATAAAACTTTCAAATGAAATCCAAATCATCACAGAAGTAAATCAGTATGCACATTACAGTGTTTATGGTAAATGGGACAAAATAACCAAGAAATGGGACACTGGAATGGTTGCAGGGGGTAGGCTCCAATCGACCATGATTTTGAGAGGGGAAGGGCAGCAAACTCAGACAGCCCTGGTTGAACTATACCTCTCAGCTGTCCATATTTTTGCAGAATGAATAGATATTTGCTTCTTATTTTTGGTTTGTTCCTCATAAAATGTGTGGTTTTCTGGCAAATCATTTAGGAATTTGTTTGTGTCTTTTGGCTTTTCCCGGTTAAGGGTCGCCACAGTGGAACTCCGGTCCGCTAATGATTGGTAGTGGATTTTTACGTACCGGGTTACCAGCCCTGACGCACAACCTTCAATGAAGGCATGCCCCATTCACGTATGCCTCCACACAGAAGACGCTCTAGCTGAGAATCGAACGGGACAACGTCTTGCTATGAGGCGACAATGCTAAATCATTTAGGAATGAAGTCACTAAATGACAGACATTGAGTTTTACATCATAACCTTCAGAAAAATGCATGCTAAAGCAAGACCTGTTATTCTATCAATTGTCTTTAAGTTTATACAAGAGCAATTTTTAGTAGTGTTTGTATGTTCCCCCAGTATATTTGGCCTTGTCCAGATTTCCTGCATTAACAGGTTGAGAGGTACGTGCAAATAAAATTGCTTTATAGAATTAGGCATATCTAAACCTTCCAATTGTTCCCGATTTTGAGTCAAAATGTTGCTCTTCCCCTAATAATACCTCTGCAAAATGGCAATTTTGGAAGAAAACATGGAGGGTTTACAATTAATAAGTAATTGTAATAATCAGTTATAGATTACTTTTATTTCAGAAATGCATGTAGATTATTTTATTTTGTCAGCTGCTCAAGTTAGCAGTACTGATATTAAAAGTGTCCCTTCTATGATAGGTTCCCAGCTGTATTGTGTGGCTATTTTATATTTTTGCATCACATTTTTGGTCCATTTTTCATAAAATTGTGTTTTTTTTTGCAAATTAGTGGCAAATCATTAAAGACTGAAGTTAGAAAATAATGAAAGACATTTGAGTTTCAGATTTTGTACCTTTCAGAAAATTCATACTAATACAAGACCTACTATTCTATTATCTTTCTAAGATTATAAATAAGAGCAATATTTAAAAATTGTCCTTATTTTTGGGCCTTTGTCCCACTTCTATGTATGGCTTTGTCCAGATTTCTTGCTCTGAGGTTGAGAGGTATGACAAATGTGTCAGGGCCATCGCAGTCAGCCAAAGACATTTCAAATTGTGACAAACTTGTTGCACCCCACTCCCCCATGTAGTGACTCTGGGTGTGTTCAAGCAAGGCAAGGAGCAGTTATGCAGTGTAAATGTGCAGACTATTCCCCCCCATCCAAGGTAAACACAAGTATTACAGTGGCTTTCCATCTGTCATTGATTTTGCAGAATGTTCTGGTTTCTGTCATTTTTATACTGTTGATATATGCTTATTATTATTCAGAAAGTGCCTTTTGCTCTGTGTTTAAGTAGCGGTGCTTTAATGACCATCAGGTAAGCTTGTCTGATATTGTAAGATGCAAGTAAGTTTTAATAAGCAGTATTGCCAACATTGAAAGCCTTTCTGTTGTTGCCATGTAGAGAATACTTACACAACTAGATAATGTATAAGCCTTGGGTATTGAAATGCATATGACAGTATTTGTAATAAAGGCTAGGATTAGATTATGTTAAGCTCATTACAGGCTTTACCTGAAAACTAAACAGAATGCCAATGTATCATGCGTGGTCCATATCCTGTGCAGTAATCCTTTAAGCAATATATGTTGAGCTTGTTTCTTGTTTGCTTTTCATTTTTTACTTTGATCATGTTTTCCCCATGAAACAAGTAGATAGTTGTCAGGCAGCAGGTCTTTTTTGGATAAGAAACATTTTTACAAGTGAGGGTATCACAGAGATTGCTACTATCAGCATGTTACTTGGTACTTTAATAAAGCTGAATATAAATTATAATTAGAACTGGAGTGCAAGGAGAAGTGATTTGAGTTAAGTGCTGCTTGTTTTTCTTAAACTTGATTTTGACTGGCATTCCAGTAATGTATTTAAAAAGTAATTTATTTTTTCATGCCTCACATCCTTTTTGTTTCCATCTAGATATTAAGTAAGCTGTCATGCAGCCAATGGATTGAAATATTTTTTTTCTTCTACACTTCATTTTGTCTTGATTGGACTCCCATAATGATGGTTTGGCATGCAGGGCAGCTTATTTAATTAAAGTTTTTGTGGTTTTGAGCATAGCCCCTCCCCTTTCTAGTTGGTCACACCCATTCCCATTGACCCCACCCATTCAGCTGTCTCCTGCAGCCCCCCTTTGATTTGAAGTCACCAGCCGCCACTGTGTGGCTCAGTGTTCGTGTTGCCAGGCATTCTATGTAGGCAAAACGGACAGGATGTTCAAAGAGCGAATTTTAAGGCACAATTTAGATATAAAGAATAAAGTAGAAACTAATGCCTTATTTGGACACATTAAAATGAATGTAGGTCATTCATTTAAGTTCATGGCTTTAACAAGAGTAATTGATACATTAAGAGGAGGTGATATTGTAAATCGCACAGAGATAGAAGAAAGTAAATGGATCATGGACTTACAATCAAATTGGAAACCTGGCTTAGATGAAATTCTACCTATTAAAACAATCCTTAAAGGATGAGCACTAAGGAAATGAAAGAACATTTAAAAAAAGGGGTGTAACCATAAGAGATTTTTGATTGACAGCTTACGTATGTACTGTGAACTGACAAAACTATTACTTAAGCAGGAAATATACTGGCTTCATTATAGGATTTGAAAAAGGTGGAAACTGAAAGCGCTTATCCTTTCTACAACTGCCAGTTTGTTTTTAAACTTAATCTTATATTAAAGTTGATTTTATGACTTGGTTTTATGACACTTGGCTTTTGTAGCAGTTCGCATATTATTTAAACTTTGTTCACTAGTGTTACAAAACCTTTACTGTTTTTTTTTTTTTTTTATGTAATGTATGTGTGGATGGCGCGGCTGGAAAATTTCACTATAAATTGCAGATAGGTGAGAGAATGCTTCATTAGCATACACTGTTTTACGTTATTCCTCATTTACATCTCATTCTGACTACATTTGCTCAGGCTTATTCGCAGCCTTTGCACATTAGCATATATAGCCTCTATGAATTTCGACTTGCTTGCATTCATCATGGACAGTGTAGTTAGCCTTAACATGTAATGATCATAAATACCACCCTAAATCTGTGGTGAATATTTTACAGCAGGAAACTATATTTAAAGAAATCAATTTCCTGGATGTTAAAAGAATTTGAAGTCTATTTTATATAAATTACATTCTACAGATCATCTAACTGGGGGTTTCTCAAGTTCATATATCTGTAACTCCCACCAAGACCAATAACAGAGCTGATTTATGTATTCTTAAGGAAGAATTAGAAACAGTAAAGGGTTGCTGCTAAAGATTACATAGAAAGCACAAATATGTTTTGTATTAGTTACATCAGTGTTTGCATGATGTCAGCTCTACTGATTTTGTAACTAATGACATTCAGTCTCCTTTAACTGTAATTCCACATAAATTTGGAGTGGAGGCTGTGTACTCCAGTTTATGTAAACATGGTAATGTAAGTAAGAGTCACATTGCATACTTTTGCAGACTGTTTTCAAAAAACAATGTGTTTTTATTTTATGATATAGTATTCCATCAAGTGAGTCCGTGCGTGTGTGTGCCTTCTGTGGAAGGTTGGGCTCCGGGCTGGCAACTTGACACCGTAAAACTCCACTGCCAATCATGAGCAGGCATGTGATCCGCTGTGGCGACCCCTAACCGGGAAAAGCCGGAAGAATATTCCATCAAGTAAATGGCATTGCTGTGGGCGTGCTTATGGTTACAACCTGTGCGATTTTGATTGTATCAGAATGGGAAAATACATATGTTTATATTGGAAATATTACATTTAAACAGTATATATCATATTATGCATGCTGTTTGGCTGATACATTTATGTTCTGGATGACTAATAAGGAATTTCTGTCTGATTTTGCTTATGCCTTGAATGAAAGCACCATCTTTTTAAGAACTCATGTCAATTACTTTTATGACAGTATTAATTTTCTTGATATAGATTTGTCTAAAAATAGTCCCGGTCTGCTTGAAATTAAGATATTAAGTAGTCTAGGGGAAAACAAATACACTATTTATACAGAGTCAATATGCACCCTTGACGTATTTGTTCATTTTTGTTGAAAGAACAAATGCTCTGAGTCACCTGTCTTAGAACAGAAAATGCCTTGTTTTGAAAGCATTACAGGGTATGACTATACTTGTTATAAACAGAGGCACTGCTATGAATAGGTTTTCAGCTTGAAACATGTTATTTGTAAGAAGGATATTAAGTTTACAGGGTCTGCCCCTTTAAATACCTTGGCTAATATGTCATAGTTACACTGCATATTGAACTATAGCAGGCAACATCTGTAGTTTGTGAAATTATTAAGAAACCTTCTGATATATCATTACTTTCAGATGGCATTAGTAAAATGGTGACCCTTTGTTTTCTTTTAAAAATTCTCTTCAATTTGAAACAGCAGTTATGCATTAAACAGTTTAGAACAAAAAAAAAGTTTGCAGTAATAGGATTGGCATGTTTTTTGTATAAATTGTACTCACAGCAAGTATGTAAGTAATATTGCTTCTTTCTGTGCATGCTGTCACACACACCACTTAAGTTTTATGCCCTTTGTGACAGCAGTCGTCTTGTGTACATTGTATCCTACACAACATCTGATGCTAAAAGCACTGCAGGTACACATTGCACATTAAAAAGGTTTACTTTTGACAATATTTCATGTATTAGATATGGGAACAGCACATATTTACTTTTTAATATATTCCTAATACCGATATTATGCATACTTTTGTGCTTATTATTACAAGGTCCTGTAACAGAATTGGAGGAGAGGTAGTATATATCTAGAATACAGTGGGATTGCACATTATTATTATAGGGTCATACTAGGCAATCAGTCTGCAAACTGTTGCATGCTTAGCCAGTAACCACACAGTGGCTAGAAGGTGAGAATCAAACACTCTACCTTGTGTCTGTGAGGTTAAGATCTTAAACATAATGCCAACCCCAAACCATCTAAGTTCAAACCAAAGACCAGGTTTGAATGACAGCTATTCATTAAAACCTGTCATAAAGAAGATAGATTTGCATTTTTTATAGCAATTTTAATTTTAGACATCTGCTACTGATTTTTTTTTATTCTGTTGTGATTTTATTTATGAATGTTAATGTTCATATGTATCTATACATTTTTATGTATGATATACAGTTGTTAGCTATATTATATGGCACGTCTCCCTTCTTTATATAGCTGTTATTGCATTGTTGAAGTCTTAAGTTTGAAGAAATGTATGAGTAGTTACAAGCGTATATTTTTATCTGCAATAAAATAGTATTATTTCTTTCCTTCGGTCCCAAGCCAATCTTTTATTTACTTTTGCATTATAAAGGTCACATGGTAATCATGCACATTGATAATGGGTGTTAACTTGTGATTTGTAGTAGTCTTGGATGTCAAAGGTCACCATGTACGTGTTCTGCATCAAGAAGGGTAGGAAGTACTATCTGTATCATTATCTTTTTATAGGTGTATGGGGGTGTATATACACATATATTTGTTTATTTTTGATAAATGTGTTCAAGAAAATGACACCGAAAATGAGCTTTTGCTCATCTTTGCACCCCCCCATTTCCTTGATATGCCAAAAGTACTGGTTATGTTGCATAATTGTGTGAGTGGACAGCAGCTGTTGAATTAAAGGCAGAGCCAAGTAAATAAGTCACGGAGCTGGAGTTACACAGAATTCTGTGTAATAACCTGTTGGTATTACTTCTCTGACTCATTTGTCTGATATAAGAAACCACTGAGCTGAAAACTAGATGAATCATAGGGGAGGGTGGGAAGACTGCAGGAATGTAGAGTGAAAAAGCTTATATGAAGAATGATCACTGATGTTTTATTTCAGGGCTTGTTTTTTTGGGATAATTCCTCTTGGTGTTACTACTGCTGTTTGGACTCCAGGCTTGCTGTTTCTTTAGTAATGTTTTTTTTTCCATTGCTTTTGCTCTGTGGCCTGGTAATGGTAAAGGAGCCATAGTTCCCAAGAAGAAGGGGGGTGGGTGGAACATCTGTTTCACGTTTTATTGTAGTCTTATGGAGTATGTAGAAGTTGCCTCTTAGCTTATCAGAAAAGTTCTGGGTTCTGAGCCACACATGTCTTCTTAAAACTGTACCTGAAGCAGCAGCACTAAGAATGGCATCAACTGTGAAATAAGTGTATTGGCCAGTGCCAAATGAATATTTCTTCTTTCCCTTGAACAAACTTCAGCAGTTCCCTGACCCATGTCATCAGTCTGTTTCAGAACCTCTTCTGGCCATTTTGACTTGACAGTTTGTAGCCGTAATGTTCAGGACTGTAGATACATTCACTTTTGTATCATGTCTGTTGGGAATTCTGCTGTCTGTGATTTTGTAGAGTATTACTTATTGCTGTCGTTTTAGATCTGTAATGAATAGCGAAGTAAATAATACAGATAAGTGTAAGTGGGTCGCCAATCATAACCGCCTTATTATGTGTTCGAGGCATGGATGTCAGAAAATTCACCTTAATAACGAAGCTGAAGAGGTGCATCTCAGTATCCATGTTGAGAACACACAATAATGGGTTATGATCAGGGACCTGATCATAATTCTTTGCAGTGCATGGCGATTTATCTGCCCTATGTGCTACTAGTTACAGAAAAAACAATTGCTAAGTGTTTACCAACTTTCAAAGTCATGAAGCACTTAGCAAGCTCTGTCAGAAAGACAGTGCAAGTGATTCTGTTATGTTACAAAATGCCAAGGTCACATTAAAGGTGCAGATAGCAGGCAGAAACAAATCTGTTTGTTTGCTGGTCAGTACTGGCTGGTTTAACTGCCTAGTGCAATACCAGATCTTAACAACTTAAGCAGGGGGTGCTTAAGATTTGTTAAAATCGGGTCTCATGCTATAGTAACGCTTAACTGATTTGTCTTCTCTGGATGTCAGAGTGTAATCACTGCACTCTATGCACTACAACCAGGGTTAACCACAACATTATTCTGTGGATATTTGCACTGGTACTGAACAGTGTTTGTCAAGCTGATAAAATACAAGACAGCATATGAGCTCAAAAGGAAGAATAGCTGGAGGAACTGCCAATGGTTTGGGTTGTCAAACTTCATCAGCACAGCAGAATATCTTTTGTTAAGTGGAGGTAATTCCTTGGTAGCTCATTTAAAACAATCCTTCGTCAAACTTAATGTCATAAAAAAGGGCTTAGGGAGAGAATCACAAAAGATGAAAACAGTTCCTGTATAGTCAGTATCCAGACCGGGGGGGGGGGGGCGGGGTTGCAAACCGAATGGACTTTATCTTCCGTTTAACTAGAAGAAGGAGTACAAGGTTTCTTTTTTGTAACACTTAGTACTGGATTTTGATGGTTTGGAAGGAGTAACTTAAGGATGAAGCTAAGATATTTTGCTTTCTTAAACCCTGTGATCTTCTGTCATTCAGCTTTCCCCATTTCTAGAGTCACCACCTTCCAATCTGCTCAAATGGCATAGAACGATAAAGCCTTAACGATGGCCCAGCCAACCCAGGTTTGATTAGCAGCTAAGGCGACTGACAGACTAGCTGGTAGGTATGGCTGTCTCTGTCCTGGAAGGAAGGTACTTATCGGTGACAGTCCCTAAGTGGAGGAGTGGTCCAAAGAGGAGAGTTGCTGTTGGATGCATTTAATGAGCATGAGGTAGTAGGAAAAAGGAAAAGTGGGTAGCATGTATAAAATTAAAACAAACAAAAAGAAACACTGTACAGAAGCATTGATGGCTCCAGGACACACTTAAGATCAACAGCAAGCCCCAGTAACATGGGATCAAGTCTGTGGGAGGGGGTTGAAGGATGCTGGTAGACCCGGCGTGGATATGGGGCACTGGATGCTGAGCCAGTATAAATGATATCTGAGAGGACCAAAAAAAAAAGTCACCCCCTTCTCTCACAGCAGCAGGTATGATTTATGATATATTCTGGAGTGCACCACTGGAATGTATACAGGAATGTATTATTACTGCAAATATGATGGTAATGAAGTTGAAGAACCTCTTTGTTGCAGCTATACTACATTGTTAAGGCATCTGTGACAGTAATGAATTTGTAGAATCTCTTGTACTTCTTAAAACACTGTTGTCTTTTGTGACACCTAGTCTGTCCTCCCAAATAGTTGTGGTGCTGGTGTTATTCTGTTGACTCTTCTCTATAATAAATAGTTTGCTTGTACCTCAACTATCTCATCTGCTAGTGCTGCTATCTAAAAGTATCTGCAATATGTAACAATCAGTTACCATCTACTCCTGGGTGTTTACCCTACTGATAATGTATATCCACTTTATTTTTACTTTTCTGTACGATTTTCCCACCATGTTCCCTTAGCTAACAATTCTGGCTCTGTGTACTGCCATTCCTAATTAGGTGCCATATTTAATGAGCAATTAATTTGTGTCTCTGCACTTTTATGTCTTAATATAACAAATTAAGTATCTTTTTAGTGCTCTGATTGGATATAATAATAAATATACATTTTTCTAAATAATTTACTTTTTGATGGTATTACATACATTAATTTACATATGCAGCATGAATGCAATTGAAGTCTGTAGTTGTTTTACAAGTACCAGTCATAGCATAACTTTATTTTTTGTACTCTGTGTTTTTAAGTGCTTTACAACTTTTTCTCTCACCACTGTGTTGTAGTTGTATATCTGGTTTTCTGGAAAGACATTCTGTATCACCCACCATGTTTTGTGACTTAGTACCTTCTATCTTCAGCTTGTTGCACTTGCTAATTCTAGTTATCACTTATTTACAGTACCTTGTATCAGTTTTATAATGAGTTAACCCTGCTACTAACGTCTGTTTACATAATGCTGTTCTATGGAATTATGTAACACCTAGATGATATACTTAGGAAATCGATGATGTGGGTGTTCATTCATCACCTAATTTTAAGTTGCTGTTTTAGACCATACATTCTATATACATAAATACATTCTGTATACGTATTTACTTATTAATTCTTATATTACTTATTTTTATATCTACCAACGATAATCAGCTAACTAAAATAGAGTAGTATTCTGTTATTATTTCCGGATATGGTTTGCAACTTTTGTCCTGTTTTCTATACAGAAGTCAAGCTCTTGGCAACTAAATTACATCGAGAGCTTACAGTTCCAAAAGTAGTGAAGGAATGTCGTTTTTTCTCAGTGTTAACGTTATTACCAGGTATGCACTAGTAGTTTTTCTGACGACGTGCTTCATGCTTGCCATTATTACCGTCCCCCATTGCGTATCATCTCCACAAGTTCTAAGACTATTTGGTTGACTGGGGAATTCATAGGTGAAGGCATTGTAGATCTAGTCACTGGCAGCCATAGCTTGTTGCTTATGCTACTGTAGATTTCTTCCCTACTACTTGCAGCAGCCTGCCATGCACTGCTGTCCTTCCTCTAGCTGGTTAACAACATTCACAACTGATGGAAAGAAACAACTAACCTTACAGGTGGGTCTGCTATTCACTAATTGTTCACCATGAGGAATTCTTCTGGATTTGGGTTGACCCGCTCTTGTCACCTTCATTATACTCCGTGTCCATTCTCTGTCCTATATTATCCCCAGTTCTCACATATCCACTTACTATACCTTTACCACACTAATTTCACCTCTCTGTCCTCTGAAGACCAGTCACAGAATTCTGGAATGAATTCCTTCACCTTCTCCCATTCATGTACATCTCATCTTCATTTCACATACAGTCCAGTTGCCATTGAATATCACAAGATCCACCCCCATTTGTTTCCTTCTCTAGTTTCACCTACTCTGTCAGAATTAACCCTTCAACTTAGACTTTATTCTGTGACTAACCCATCTCCACAGAAGTTTTTACATGTCATCCAGACTCTATTCCTACTACTTTTAGCCAATATGACATTTTAATAATGCAATCTGAAGTCTCATTCACCATGTATGTATATCCAAACCAAACAAACAGTAACTGTGCTGTTTGTCTGTAGTGCTATAATGCATACCTTATTCACTTTAATAAACAAATTTATGTAAAAAATGTATCTAGAGTTTCACATCCCCAGACACAAATTTAAGCTAAACGCATTAATAAACTCTGAAATTTTCAGTCATCTGTGTCTCTCTCAATGTGTAGTGATTTGCAGATCCTAGTCAAGGTCTGCTAAGAATAAGGGTGATGTGCAGAGTTGTAGTAACTACAGAGGGATAAAACTGATCAGTCACAGCTTGAAGTTAAGGGAAGGAGTAGTGAAACCTTGATTAAGAAGGGAGGTGATGATTAGCGGTCAGCAGTATGGTTTCATGCCGGGAAAGAGCACCACAGATGTGATGTTTGCTCTGAGAGTGTTGATGGAGAAATATATAGAAGGTCAGAAGGAGTTGCATTGTGTCTTTGTGGACTTGGAGAAAGCATATGATAGGGTGCCTAGAGAGGAGTTGTGGTATTGTATGAGGAAGTCAGGAGTGGCAGAGAAGTACATAAGAGTGGTACAGGATATGTACGAAGGTAGTGTGACAGTGTGAAGTCTGTAGTGGGAGTGACAGATCCATTTAAGGTGGAGGTGGGATTACATCAAGGATCAGCTCTGAGCCCTTTCTTATTTGCATTGGTGATGGACAGGTTGAGAGACGAGATCAGACAGGAAGCCCCATGGACTATGATGTTTGCAGATGACATTGTGATCTGTAGTGAGATTAGGGACCAGGTTGAGGAGACCCTGGAGAGGTGGAGATATACTCTAGAGAGAAGAGGAATGAAGGTCAGCAGGACTAAGACAGAATATATGTGTGTGAATGAGAGGGAGGATAGAGGAATGGTGAGGATGCAGGGAGTAGAGGTGGCGAAGGTGGATGAGTTTAAGTACTTGGTATCAACAGTTCAGAGTAATGGTGAGTGTGGAAGAGAGGTGAAGAAGAGAGTACAGGCAGGGTGAAATGGGAGGAGAAGAGTGTCAGGAGTGATTTGTGACAGACGGTTGCTAGTAAGAGTGAAAGGAAAGGTCTACAAGAGAGTAGTGAGACCAGCTATGTTGTATGGGTTAGAGATGGTGGCATTGACAAAAAGGCAGGAGTCAGAGCTGGAAGTAGCAGAGTTAAAGATGTTAAGATTTGCACTGGGTGTGACAAGGATGGACAGGATTAGGAATCAGTATATTAGATGGTCAGCTCAGATTGGACGGTTTGGAGACAAAGTCAGAGAGGTGAGATTGCATTGGTTTGGACATGTGCTGAGGAGTGATGATGGGTATATTGGCAAAAGGATGCTAAAGATGGAGCTGCCAGGTAAGAGGAAAAGAGGAAGGCCTAAGATAAGGTTTATGGATGTGGTAAGAGAGGACATATGCAGGTGGTTGGTGTGACAGAGCGATATACAGAGGACAGGAAGAAATGGAAACAGATGATCCGCTGTGGCAACCCCTAATGGGAACAGCCGAAAGAGAGAAGAAGTCAAGATCTACTAATAAAGTCTATCAGTAATCCCACAAGTGCAATTAACACCTGTAACTCTCCAGATCTAAATAACTCAAATACCCCAGGGTTCATATTTTGTCATATCAGCCTTGGAAGTGTGTGTAAAAAACTGGCTGAATTTCACAACTGGATAACATTCAACTCACCTGACATTGTTTTTGTAATCACAACAAAACCACCTTAAACCAGAATGCTAAAATAATAACATGTGAGCTGAAAAGTGAAGAACACATTGCTTTAATACGCAAGTTTAGCACTTTTGTCCTGGTAAATGGACTTCTTCAGAACAAATCAAAAAATCATTTGGTACCAATATATGTACCAACAAACATTAACACTTTCCCTAGATCCAATAAAATTCGGCAGATTTATTGGCTAATTAATCAACCATCTCAATTAATTCAATTAAATACAATATATTATATGTGTATATGTGTGTGTGTGTCTGTATGTATACGTATGTATACTAAAACCTGCCACAGACAATATATAACATTCCTTCAAACAACATATTACATTAAAGACACATATTGTAATATAGCTAAAAATCAGACTACATGTATTACAAAAATATGATGCTTTTAATTTTAAAACAGTACTAATCGAGGCCATATTGTTCGAACACCAGCCCCCAGCGGCATTGGTTTCTAATTGCCATTTTAGTTCTGTTAGTTGAAGCAAATCATTCAGTGGACCACCCCTAATATCAAACGTAACATGATCAATCATATAAAACTTTTATCATGTAAACTGAGGTGCTTAAAAAGTGCACTTTGTTCATCCTTATTTTTAGTATTATACAAGTGCCTATAAATCCTAGCCTTTAAAGATCGCATGGTTTTCCCTACATAAAAGCTGAGACATTGGACCCTTTCTTGTTAACAATAAGTCTAGTTTATAAGTAAGAATAAAAGCTTTGGTCTTTTTTTTGCAGTTGACAAAGAGTTTTTTGAAGTGCTTGGATCGCAACTGGAATTTGTATACAAGAAGGATATTTGTTTTAAGGTATTGATTGAAAATTCTGGCCCAAAAGCTGAAATTGGGGGTATGAACAAATGTGGATGCTGCAAATATTAAAGATTATGATAAAGTAAATTTACTATAAAAATATTATTGAAAACAGTACATGAAATATTATTGTTTTAGTAATGGAGTGGTATATTTGGCACTCTGCCAACAATGTCCCAGCTTTTATGTAAGGAAAACCATGCAAAAAGGCTAGGGTTTATAGGCCCTTATATGATATTAAAAAAGATGAACATGGTACACTTTTTAAGCACCCCAGTTTACATGATAGCCATAAGTTTAAGTTTTATATTATTGATCATGTTACGTTTGATATTAGGGGAGGTCCACACTGGATGATATGCTTGAACTAAAAGAACTAATATGGCAATTGGAAACCAGTGCAGCTGGGATCTGGGGTTTGAACAATATGGTCTCGATCAGTAGTGTTTTAAAATTAAAAGCATCATATTTTACGTGATACATTTAGACTATCCGCGGTGGTGGTGCTGCGGTAGCGTTGTCGCCTCATAGTAAGACGCTATCCGGTTCGACTCTCAGCTAGAGCGTCTTCTGCGTGGAGACGTGTGAATGGGCGTTCCTTCGTTGAAGGTTGTGTGTCAGGGCTGGCAACTCGGTACGTAAAAATCAACTGCCAATCATTAGCGGACCGGAGTTCCGCTGTGGTGACCCCTAACTGGGAAAAGCCGAAAAACACAACAACAACAACAGTATGTATCTTTAATATGTTGGCTGTAGGAATGTTGTATATTGTTGTTTGTGGCGGGTTTTGTTAAATATATATATTTTTTTGTATTTAATTGAGATGGTTGATTAATTAGCCAATAGATTTGTCTGATTTCTATTGAATCTAGGAAAGCATTGTTTGTTTATATATATATATATATATATATATATATATATATATATATATACATATCTATATCTATATATATATATATATATATATATATATGTGTGTGTGTTTTGTTTGTTCTCTCCACTGTAACTGTTTATGTGCCGCATACCACTGTAAAAACATGTCTCCTGTAATTTGTGTGTATACTGATCATGTCTAAATAACTAAATGTGTCTGTAATTTTTCTTTGTGGAGCTTTTCTCCCCGGGCCTCTGCTGAAAAAGGGCCTTTTCGGCTCAGTCAGACACCCCCAGTTAACAAATGTAAAAAAAAAAAAAAAAAAATATATATATTTATATTTATATATATATATATATATTTATATTTATATATATATATATATATATATATATATATATATATATATATAGTTCCCCTTTACAATCCCGAAATACTGAAAGCTTGAATTTCAGTATCTTGGGACCGTAAAGGTGAAAATGAAAAATATCGAAAGTGCATAAGCGTGGATTCGAATATCTCGAATCCGCGCTTATGCACTGCAACAACGGGATGGGAAGTGTTTGGCTGGGATGTTTTACGGAAGTGAAGGTAAGTGAGTGTATGTGAGTGTTATTGTAAGTTGTGCGTGTGGGGTAGGGTAGGGAGGTGACAGTATGAGTGTGAGTGTTGGATGTGTTTGTGTGGTGTGTGTGTGTATGTGTGTGTGAGGGAGTGTGGAATGTCTGCATGTGAGTAATGCATTTCTTAACTGTTAGTGCGATCTCAGAGTTGGTATATATAAATAGGGGTGTGTGTGGGGGGTGCAGGGGGGCTTGCCCCCCTGCGTAGATGTAGTGTAGGATTGTGTTGTTTATGTGTTGTGGGTTGAATAGTGTGTGTGTTGTGTGGTGTATGGTTTGTGAATGTTCGGGATTTTTTTTTTCGTGTTTGTGTGTTTCGGGTTTGTGGGCTGTTCGACTTTATAGTTTCGAGATACTGAAAGTCGAGCTTTCAGTATTTCGAGATTATAAAGAGGAAATGTATATATACATACATATATATATATATATATATATATATATATATATATATATATATATATATATATATATAGGTACCAAATGACTTTTTGTTCTGTTGTGAAGACGTCCATTTACCAGGACAAAAATGCTAAACTCATGTATTAAAAGAGTCTGTTCTTCACCTTTTTGCCTGCCGTTTTATTATTTTATCCTTGTTGTAATAGAAACCAGGCATCAGGGATGAAGAAATTCTACTTCAAGGATTTAATATTAACAGGCCTGGCAGAAAAAAAAAAAGAGAGAAAAGGGTGCTACTCTCATCTGCCCTACAGATCTAGGGCTGCCACTTTTCAACAACGAAATACCAAAATTTGGTAATGCTGAAATATTAATAACTTTTCTTAAATTAAACAAGTACAAAGGCCTGTGTATTATTGCATGTTACATTCCTCTAAGTAATCCGTGGTGGTGCAGCGGGAGAGTTGTTGCCTCACAGCAAGAGGTTCGATTCTCGGCTGGAGTGCAGGTAGTGCCTTCTGTGTGGAGTCTGCATGTCCTCCCCATGGTTGGGTGGGCTTCGAAAGACATGTGAAATGGGCGTGCCTTCGTTGAAGGTTGAACGTCGAACTGGCACCTCGGTGTTTGTGAAAAATCTACTGCCAATCATTAGCGGACCGGAGTTCCACTGTGGCGACACCTAACCGGGAAAAAGCCAGAAGACACAACAACATTCCTCTAAGTAATAACCTTCCCATAACTGAGGTCATTCTCTCTTGGGTAATAAGTCATATTGGTCATGATACTCTCATTTTAGGATACTTAATTATAAAGCTGGTCAGCCCTGGATATGGCATCTCCCTCTTCTTTAGTAATTTTTTTGGGCTTTTTGCAACTAAATAGCTCCATTAGATATTATAAATCTGCTAACAAGAATATTATCCTTAACTGAATTCTAATCTTCCATTCCAAGAACATAATTCAGGCTGAAATTTTACTAGACACCCTGAGTGATCATCAGCCTACACGTGCTGTCAGGACCTGCAGAAGTTCCAAAAATTAACACTGCAGTCTAGTAAGAAAGCTCCCTAGGCTTAACAGAGATACATCCAGATGTGCACTAGGACTTTGCAGCTGGAACCAATTTAAAATTCGGCCACCAAACAGAGCTACAAAAAAATTAACTGAAATCTTTCTCAGCATATTAAATCAACCTGCCCTTAATAAACCAATAAATGAGACAAAGGGATGACCTGTGGCCGACCTGGCAAGCCAATAAGGTACTACCAAATGATGTACAGTACTGATATTTACATAGTCTTACAAAAGGAGAAATAAACTCAGATAGGAAAAAATGTGCAGCAATCTCAAGAGAAAAAAAAAAAACTGAGTACTTTTGGTCTAATATCAACAAAGTGATGTAGATTTGGCAAAACAACATAACCTAATCCATTACCATGTCAGTCTAACACAACTGCTGCTTGTAACATCCCAGGCTGCGTTCTACATGAACTGCAGAATGAACTGGCATCCCACCTAAGCACCATGTTCATTCATAGCCTCATCTCAGGCTTTATGCCCACTGAATGGTGCACAGCGACGGTTATCCCACTCCGCAAAAGGGGAGCCACCACAGACCCCAGGAACTACCGTCCCATTAGCTTAACGATCCTGGTCTGCAAGGCCATGGAATGTATCATCATGGATCTTATAAACAAAGACACTGGTAATCTCCAAATTCTGGACCCCACCCAGTTCGGGTGTGTAAAAGGCAGATCATGTCTCCTAAACTTGATAGACTTCTTTGAAGCAGTCATCAAAGCCATAGACAAGGTTCACACAGCCTATCTAGATCTCGCCAAGGCTTTTGACGCCATCCTCCACTCTGGAATTATAGATAAGCTCACTAAACTAGGTATAAATCCGTATGTCACAAGATGAGTTGCCAACTGGCTCACTGACAGAACCCACACTGTGAAAGTAGCAGACTCCAAATCCGACTTCAGACCAGTGACAAGTGGAGTACCACAGGGTTCAGTCCTGGGTCCTCTACTGTTTGGTGTCTACTTTTCTGAAGTACAGGCTAACAGAGAAGGTCTTTGGCTAACGAAGTTCACAGATGACTGCAAACTAGGAGCCATAATCGATACTCCTAACGATGTGGACATCCTACAAAAGGGACGCACGGAGACAGATGCCTGGTGTCAAAGCCATGGCCTCATGCTTAATGCCAAAAAGTGCATTGTCATCCCCTTTGGTAAAAACTCCATACCCATGAGCTACCACATAGGCAGTAGTCTACTTAACACCGAAAGTGTGATAAGAGACCTTGGGACACAGGTGGACAGTAGTCCCTCCTTTGATAATCACATCGCCACAGTAGTCAGGAAATCCTTCTACGTGGCACACCTCATCACAAAAGGTTTCTCATCCAGGAAAAAAGAGGTCATTGTTCCCCTCTATTCGTCACTCACTAGACCCATTATAGAGTACAACGCCCCTTTTGGTATGTACCTCACAAGACATCTACAACAACTGGAAATGCCCCAGAAATACCTCACAAAGAGGATTACCGGCTTCAAACAGATGCCCTACACAGACCATCTCAAAAAACTTCAGCTTTACTCCATCGCATATCGCCTACTCAGAGGCAAACTCTGCCTAACATACAAAGTTATGTGAAACCCAGAGCTGTTGGACATGCTCCACTTAAAGAAATCCCAATCCCTCCGAGCTACATGCTCTAGGGTCCTAAACCTTGTCACCACAATAAACAGAACATGCTGGAGGGGTAGATTCCTGTCCCAGAGGCTTCCCATACTGTGGAACCAACTACCTATCTATATCAAACAAAGCTCCTCATTAGCACTCTTCAAGAAAAATCTTGATGATTGGATGGGAAATAGGAAATTCACCCCGGGGATCACCTCTGTGGCTCTGCTCAACAGGGACACAGGAAAATAATTTTCTTGGGTTGCGAACGCCAGGGTACCTTTTTGGCTAGGCTTATATAGGCCCTAGGGCCAATAGCCTAGTACCTACCTGTGAACTTATAACTTCAATTCACAGTTAACAGTACCCACCAAAGGTAGAAGGAAGCACCAGTTTATTTAACACTAGATACAATCCACATACGTTTTCATTGATAAAAAACTTCATCAGAATAAACATACCACTCACTTGTGATCCAGATATACCCTGTCAGGTTAAAACCTATTCAATGTAAAGCAAAATGAAAAAAAACATTACATATATATATATATATATATATATATATATATATATATATATATATATATATATAATATATATATATATATATATATATATTTATTGAAATGGGACATCCACATGTACTTTTATTTTTATTTTTTATGCTATTATTATTGTTTTATTTGCCGTTACTGTTCATATTCAGTATGTTTTTATAGAAGAAGTTTTTAGCTAGGTATTTATAATACTTTTACTATGAACCAGTTGTTTCTAGTTTTAATGTCAGTTAATTATTAAATGTGATTCATCTAATTACGTCAATTTAAACACCAGCATTAACTATATGAAATTGTTGTTTGCAGCTGCTGAAAGGGAAATACAGTGTTTATCTCTTTCTATCAGAACATTATACGGTGAGTTGCTATCCCTTTTTGATAGTGCCACTTTGGACATTTATTTTGTGGAGACTTTAGATTCAGTCTCCACATATGAGCGCAAACTAAGTAAATAAAAAATGAAGAAAGTGGAGAGAGACCGGAAGGTTTTCTCACTTGGTAACATCTTTTCTTGGCCAAAGTTCGTAGATTCAAATTCTGAGCATGCGTGCACATCATCTAGAAGGTTTGACGAGCCACAGGAGTTACCAGCTGGTGAAAGGGAGGTTCGGAGACAGAGCACCGTCGAGGAAGAAGCAGAAGTGGGTACGGCTTTATTGCAGACTACTGCGAGCGATTCCACAGTCCTGAATGGGGTGATACAAGTCGCTTCAGCACAACCAAGTGATAGAGGCAACAGAACTGGAGCGAGACCGAAAATGCTTTTAACAGCACAAGTGCATCAGTCAGCTGACTCTGGTGTACCTATTGGCTTACAACAGAATGTTGTTGGCATCCACCCTTTAGTGCAACAAAAACTCTGCTTTCCCCTACCTGTGAGAGACTTGGAATCAAGGACCAGGGGGAGAAGCAGAAGTCGGCAAAAAAGAAAATTTGAGGGGCAGACGACTGGATTGGGCAACATCAAGAAGGACTTCTTTCACAAGAAGGCTTCATTTGGAACTTATCTAGTTATGTACTTTCCAATAAAGAAATGAACATTTTGCAGAAAGGACTTTCGTTTATACCAAGTAGGTATTCTAACATTACTGAAGTTATCTTTGACATCAAAAAGTTTTGTAGGGATTTAACACTTAAATTGATATTTAATGGTAATGATACACAGACTAATTTATTCAAGAAACCTAGCTGTTATGTACCACCAGTGAATCCGCTGATACATGCCTTTGAAACCATGTGTATACAGGATGTGTATAGATCACAAAATGTTAGAAATATAAGTTATAATAATGGTTTTAGGAAAAATAATCTCAGTAGGAGTGAACGGATGGTCTTAGTACAGTTGCAGAAAAATACAGACATAGTGATTAGGCCCGCTGATAAGGGCGGACCTATTGTCATCATGGATGCTGGTAAAAATGAATATACTATGTTTAATATGTTATGTGATACCAGATTCTATACGAAGATTAATCGTTTGAAGATTGATAAAATGGTGCATCAGATTAAATTGAAATTAGACATACTGTTGATTGAGGGTTCTATAACTAAGGAGATATGTGGCTACTTTCTTATATAACATCCTGTTGTCCCCAGTGTACAGGGATTACCTAAAATTCACAAAGATAAAACCTGTCCACCAATGAGACCGATAGTCTTTGGGAGAGGGTGGTCTACGGAGTCTATCTCCATATATATAGAGAACATTTTGAGACCCCTACTCAATGAAGTGCAACAGGTACTAAGAGACACTGAACATTTTCTAACTGATCTATTTGAACACATGGAAGTATTTAATGAAGGGGCCAGTTACATCTTGGTCACTGTGGACGTAGTATCACTTTTTTCCATGATCCCGAACGATTTGGGCATTAATAGTATAGAGAAGTTTCTTAGGACTCATTCTAATTTTGACGCCAGACAGGTCAAACTTATTAAGAACTTACTTGAAATAGTGCTGTGTTTGTAATGTATTCCTATTTGTGGATGAGTTTTACTGGCAGAACAATGGCGTAGTTATGGGCACTTTGTGTGCCAATAGCTACACCAGTGCAGTAATGGCGGTATGGGAATCTGAATACATGCTAAGAGGTCCTTTCAGCAAACACATCTCTCTTTTCAGAAGGTTTGTAGATGACCTGTTTATTGTGTGGAGTGGAACTAGGCAAGAGCTAACTGAGTTTATACAGTATGTTAATGAAAGCACTGCATTTTTAAGGTTCACGTTTACATACTCTGATAAGGTAATACATTTTTTGGATGTGACAGTATTGGTAGACGAGGACAATAGATTGTATACGAAGCAGTACAGGAAATCATGCCAAGTAATAACTTACTGTCCTATGACAGTATGCACCCCCCTACATTTTTAAGAGTGTGGTGAGGAATCAGGCTTTCAGAGCCTCTAGACTTAATGGGAGGGACTCTTGATTTCTTGAAGTGCACTGAAGGCATCACTAAAGAACTGATAGAGAGAGGCTATGATGGTCAGTTGGTGAAGAACAGTATAGAAGAGGTAGCTAAACTTAGAGATTCAGTGTCACAACCATATTTTTCTAAGAGGCATGTCAACAGGAAAGTGAGTATTGCTAGTGGTAAGGGGACCTTTAGGGTACCCTTGTATTATTCGTCTGATGTACCGACGTATATGGGCATAGTTAGGAAAAACTTGGTAATTTTGACCTCTCATAAGGGTGTCAGTAATATTATAGAACAGGAACCCCAATTTTTGTTTAGAAATGAGTTGTCACTTAAGAGACAGTTATGTTTCCCAAGAAGTAAGTTTAATGCCCCAGAATGTGAAGGTATAGGCATTGTCATTTTTGTGGCTACTTGGATACTAGTTCTAAGTTTATAAATCCAGATGAGAAAAGGCAGTATAATTTTAAGGTTTCGGCTACATGTAACACCAAACATGTTGTATATCTTGCACACTGTTTGAAATGTTTAAGATTTTATGTTGATAAAACTGACAGA
Organism: Protopterus annectens; assembly: GCF_019279795.1. Classification (NCBI taxonomy): domain Eukaryota; kingdom Metazoa; phylum Chordata; order Ceratodontiformes; family Protopteridae; genus Protopterus; species Protopterus annectens. The sequence continues at coordinate 520,577,826 of NC_056745.1, forward strand.
GTACTTAAAGATCGGATTAGGGAACATGTATACCACTTTCATAGAAAGGATGGAGTCAGTGCACTTTTCAAACATGTCAGTGACACTGATGATGAACACACTTTTAAATTTCTTGTAATAGGGAGGGTACATGAAAGTATTAGAGGTGGTGATGTCCGTAACAAGACAGAGGCCTTAGAGGCTAAATGGATTGTAAGGCTTAAGGCAGATAGTGGACATGGCCTGAATGACTATGTACCTCTAAAACCTATACTAAAGAAAAGATCCTTCTTTAGATGAATTTTTGTGTATATATTTCCCTGTGTTTATTTGAATGGAACTGTTAGCTTTTTATATATGAATTTCTTTATATGAAATTATTTTAAGTATACTACTAATATTTTAACAAGAGTGTATTTATATTATGCATATATATATTTTGAATATAAATGTATTTATTGTTTTAAATATTTAGGCCATGTGACTATTCAACAACATGTGATTAGTGCTTTTAGAGTATAAAATGAAGGTTAAGATGCAATACAATCACATCTGATGAAGTGGGGTACACACCTATGAAAGCGCTTATGTTTTTTATTCTGTGGTTTGTTCTACAATAAATAATCTTTATACTGGAACCTGCAGCCTACTCCTGGTCCTTCTTTGGTTTATACACATTTGGATTTTATTGGCTTCTTGGACCTAGAGACCTGCTTTTGGTGGTAGCCGTTTTTTTTACTATTATTTTTAGATTAACTTTTGAACCTTTCAATAAATATTATTGTGCATTGTAAAAGGCATACACTTTGAGTAAGTCAGTTGCAATGAACCTTGTATTTTAGTTTAACTTGCTGTGTGGAGTGTCAGGGATGGGGGATCAATGGCAGCATTATTTTCTCATTATGTTATCAGATGCACTTGTTTAGTACTCCATGTTCTCTTTCTCGTATAACTTTGCATCACACATTGCCGTATAAAAATAAGGCCCATTCCAGACATTGAAGGTATTTATGCTAGATATCCTGAGGCACTAAAGTTATTAAAATATATATTTGTAATATTTTATCTACCCTCTCTGATGCTCTTTCTTCATCACTCCCAGACAATTTTCAGACATATCTCCTAGAATTTGGTGACCATCATGAGGGGGTCTCTCATTCCAATAGTTCAAATTATTAGGTGACGGCAGAGAGAACGGCAAGGACTTTGCTGCAGCACCATCCTTTACTGCCAGAAGTTTTGTGAATGTTCCTACCCCCCCCCCCCCAAAAAAAAAAAAAAAATGGACCTGATGTCTTTGGCTACTCACTTTCTTCTTCCCCAACTGGATTCTCCTGTATCTTTACCTGCATTTGAAACAGTGTCACTAGCAGTGCAGTCAGAACATTATCCTTCTGTGACACAGAGCCATGTCAGATTTTGTTTTTACTGTATAACCGGTACAGAAGCTTGCATATCTACTTTCAGTAGGGTTGCCACCTTTTCATCCTTCCATTTTCTGACAAATTAGCCACACCCTCTGCAGAATGAAAGCACATCCCTTGCCTCAGGGTAGACACACTCTGTTTAGCAAGCCACACCCAGAAGTACTGGTTTTTAAATGCCATACACAGTGACTACATGGGCAGCCTTAGATGATATGAAGTCATAGACAAAGTGTTCCATGGCACTCCTGCTATCTACTGTCACCCTGACATTCGCCCCAGTGCTCTTCTGTTTTCCTCTCATTCTTGCCTCCACATACTACCTGCTTTTGTTTTGTTTTGTTTTACTAAAGATTGTCATCCTTGTCAGCTTTTTCCTACATCCTTCAACACATTCTAAATGGCCAAGAGTATACTGTAATAAGTATCAAGGACAGAATTTAATTAAACTGGGAGTTTGAGGACCACAGGGCCACCAGAAGTTATTAGGTTCTAAATGAGGCAAGGTGAATTTTAGAGATTGTTTCCACAACCTTTAGCTCAATAATGGCCTGAACAGAATCATGACTTAGGAAAGTAAGTATTTTCTTTTTGCTTTCAAGAAGAAATAAGTTTTGTTCAAGCTTTATTTTCAAGGATGATGACACAGTAGTTTCCAATAAACTGAGTAGCATTTACAGACAAACTGAGAAGAAAACACTTGTGAGGGCACATAAATCTATCAGGGATGACTGCCTTCCTCCTTCCCCGCCTCTAAAAATGTAGTCAATTTCTGTCTACCCTTCCGGTGTTAAATTAGGATGGAAGTGAAAGGACAAATAGTCATAGTCATATTTCAAGTTGCTGCTGTCATACAGCTATACAACATAATGCCTTGGCCTAACTACAAGAAGCAGACACCTTCACTGTACCTCTCTGAAGTCAAACTTGGATGAAAGTGAGAACAAACAGAGCACAGCAATATATTCCAACATATTGCAGCCAATTGTACAGATACAGCATGCCTCCTTTCCCCTACACCTATTTGATATACATCTGATTTCAGTTGTGAAGAAAGTGGAAGAAATAACAATCACAGTAATTCATTCCAACTTGTTGCTCTTACACAGTACATTGGCCCTAGAAAAATTATAGTGATCCTCTATACACACATATCAAAGCTGTGATTTTGAATAAAGTTAAAAAATAATGTCCATTCTATCTCCAGATGTTTGACTGGATAGAACTTTAGAGAAATAATGACCACAGAATCCCTGGCCACCACACAAACTACAGTGATGTCCTTGCCCACCTCTGTGTGAGGTCAGTTTTAGACTAGGTGGGACCCACAGCAAAGGACCCTGCTAAGCCACTTGTACAGCCAGGAGTGACTGCCCACAAAAGCTCTGAGTATTCTGGGATGCATTCTATGCCATATTTTTTCCACTACACCAGAGGTCTATGTACTCATCCACCAGTATTAATTTTGACACACACATTACCCCTGATAAACCAGTGTTATCACAGTATAGACACACACAGAACATCAGTCCACCTATGGTACGGTTTTTGGGGTATTGGAGGAATCTAGAGCACCTGAATAAAACCCATACAAAGACAGGAAGGGCATGCAGATTCCACAAAGATGGAGCCACAGCCAAGGAGTCAGGGAGATAAGCACTATGATATGGCAGTACTACTCACTGTACCCCTGTACCAATGATAGGTTCCCTTCCCTCACAGCTAGCTCAGACCACCAAAGATCGACACTACTGTATGCAGTGCTGATGTTTAACTGTGATAAAAGTGAAATAAATTATAGCCGACTTGTTGCTCTTATATACATGTATATACACAACCACCAACACACGCAAACATAAAAGTATAAGTCACAGTAAGGTTTGTTTTTACACTGCATTTCAATGCAGATAAAAAATCCATATGAAACAGTATACATTTTAGGAAGCATACTTTAGCATACCTCTCATCTGTCCCTAATTTTGACTCAGATTTTAACTCTATCCCTCTTAATCACTCCTAAAACTGGTGACTTTTAGAGAAAAGGTGGTTAATTGCACTTCATTAATAAGTAAAGGCAATTACAGACTTCTTTTACTCCAGAAAATGTAAATTAATTCACATTCCCTTATTCTATCAGTGTTCCAAGTTAATAGTACTAATATTTTAAAAGTGTCCTTGATTATTTCTGGATTTGTGCCTGATATATTTAGAGCTATGTACCTCAGAAATGTATTATCTCTCAAAATGATTCAAAATATCTTTTAGGAGCTCACAGTAACTGGATTTCTTAACAGATATCTTGATTTCTAAATTTCCTGACAGAGACCCCGATTTCCTGACTGTCAGGAAAATTTCCTGACTGGTGGCAACCCTATCTTTTACCGCTTTTCCATTTCTCTAATCAGTTGTCAGATTCATAAAAATATATTTTTTCTAAACAGTTTAAGGTAGGTTGGGTTCACAAACTAGTTGTATTGTTTTTGTAATATAGTGAGGGTATTCTCTATAAAGGGACTGCTGAATATATTTAATAGTCTGTATAGAAGTTATTTAATGGTCTTTATAGAACAGTGCACATTTTTTTCATTGACACTCATCTCAGAAATGGATAGTGCAAGCTGTGTGGAAAGTGGCTGCACTATTGCTAGTGATGTATGTGGCCATAATTCATATATGAGGTCATACTCATAAGCATGACAGGCATGTTGATGCGTGATAATGTGAATGTCCTTGAGTGTCATGATCTTTAAGTGGGCGAGACGTCCTTCTAGCATTTACCTTCATAATGCCAGTTGTGTGGACAGAGTGGATGCAAGCATACAGATGCATACTTAGCACATGAAAATCTGTTATGTTGTTTTTATGTGTTTTGTACCTCATTACATTTGGAACCAATTGAAAGAGTAGAGTCCAAGCACCTTTATAATGGCTGTGTTGGTTACTTCTACTCCCCTGTCTCCCACAGTGCAGCAGAGATTAATGAGAAACAGTGTGCATGGGCTTCAGATACTGGTTTAATATGGCAAATTCTATTTTATTTTCTTTAAAATAATTTTAAAAAGATCCTTCATTTGAGGTAACAGTAAGTTTTGTAAGGATTTAGGAAATAGAAATAACATTTTCTATTTATGATAAAGTAGTACATTTATTAATGGACTTCTGTAGTCTTTGTCATGCTGAATGATGAACAATTTTGCTACCTTACCATATATTTGAGTTTCCCATTGTGTCACTCAAAGCAGAAAGTTTTATTTCAAGAGCTTTGTTTTTAACTGATTTTTTTTTTAATTTTTTGATAGGGATTGTGGTATTTGGAATTAACCGCCCACAAGCTAAAAACGCAATTAGTAGAGATCTTGTAAAACTGGTAAGTCATCAGTGCAAGCAATGTGCACATTTTTAAGGAATAAAATCAGTGTAAAATATAAGAGAATGTTTCTTCTTCTTTCAGATGTCTGAAGCCATGTCTGCAGTGAAAACTAATAAAAATGTCCGAACAGTTTTACTCCGGAGTGAAGTGCCTGGTATATTCTGTGCAGGTATTGATAAATAAATGAAAGAACAGCAAAGCAGAAACTTTTCTAAAGTTGTTTTTTTTTACATTTTGGAGATGAATACTATAAAAGGAGTCTTTGTTCGCACAGTTTTTATCTATTTTCTGTGAGTCATCAGCATTCCAGCAGTGTGTTACCCTTACCTAGTTGCATAAGGAACTAGATCAGGTAAATAAAAGGTCATGTATCTGTTTACAGTATCTTCATTTGTAGTAGATTGAAAATGCTTTTCTTGCTTCCTTTTCTTAAACTGTACTTGACAACAATTTGGCAGACATACTTCCTTTTGTTTGCACTGAGATCCCATTTCTTGCAGGTATAAAATTAGCATTTAATTCAGCTTACAGAATGTAATGCTGTGTTCAAATTGTGTTGAGATCTTTTTGAGCTCTTCGGAGAAAAAAAGGCTAAATATTGATCAGTTGTAGAAAAATGAGATCCATATATCTGTGTTTGAGATGACTAGGCTTATTAAATGTAGGCAGGGATATGCAATCCATGGCCGTAGTGAACAGAGCAACACCCAGACCTTCATAAATTTAGACACAGACAAGCAGTTTGTGATACTGGTGAAAAGAACAGCACTTTGGTCTTCTTTAGGTTACGCAGGATCCTGCGCAATCTGTAGCGCTGCTGAAAAACACAGCAATCTGTGCTTCTTTACACAGGGGTAGGCAACCCATGGCACTAGTTAAGAGCAGCACTCAAGTGTCTTTTGTTTGACACTGCAGTGCGAAGCAGCAGAAGTGGGTGCCATGATGAGCGATATAACAGCCTTGCTGTTTTTTTTTTCTTTTGTATACAAACTTAGACAAATGCAGTGGCTTAGTAATGGTAAATATAGTCATGGTTTTTAAACTATATATTGTCCTAGTATCACTCCCACCTTAGTTTATTTGCAGGACACTTTTGCAGGAGTGGAAGTTACCATTTTTGGCACTCTGAAAAAATCTGGTCTTTGGTGTTGAATGTGTTTTCTGTGATACAACATTGTTTTGAAGTGCTGTTAATCTTTGCTTCTTTTGTCAGGATTCAGAGTTATGCAAACTAGTTGTAGATGGTGTATTAACATTTTAGGTATATAAGGAAGATGTACTTGAATAGTGCTTCTCAATGTTGCAAGAAATTGGTTTAGCAAATACTTGTATTTTAAAAGTCAGACTCCACTGGTATAACCAGTGCTGTGGTAGAGCTGTTGACAAAATTCACCTAGTATTTTTGTCTAAAGGAGATGCTGGCGTTTGTTGTATGTATAATTATGCAGTTGTCCAGTCATGACATCATAAGAACTTTAACAGTGTTCAGACCAATTGGCTGACGAGGAACTCTGATAATGACAGTATACCATGTCTGGATGTGTGTTATGTAAGGATTTGCTTTGAAGTTCAGTCATTTGGCCTTCACCCTTGTGACTGGATTGCACTAAGTCTCAGAATAACCACTCCCAAACATGTTATATGTTGCTGTAACAGTATTTTTAAGTAAGTTAGTGTGAATGACTGTATTGAAGAATGGACAACGTTCTTCTGAGTCTGAGCAGGTCTGTAAGTCTGCAGCTCTTAAACTGCTAGAGTAACATTAAAACATGTTCCTAATGCAATGTCTGACATTTTGAAGTAAAAAAAAAGTTTAGTTTGCTCTTGGTCTGACCTATGGCAGTTCTGTGAAATCCATAGTATTACCATCTACAAGCAATCACAATAACCTGTCTGCCTATTTATAAGTAACAGTCTGTACTACACAGGTGCAAATGAAAGGTTAATATTGGTGGCCCAGGATAGTGTACTATGTGCTCTGGTTTACAAAGTCCATTAAACATGTGGGAGAAACAGACAAATGCAGGTTTTGTAAAACAGAACTGGAAACTGTCGCACATCTTGTTGCTGGGTGTGATACACTAATGGCAGAAGGCCTGTATACTGAAAGGCATAATAATGTGGCAAGATCGTTGCGTTGGCATTGTGCAAACAAATATTGAAGTAGCTGAGAAGCACTGGAAATGAGAGCCACAAAGCATTATAGAGAATGATGAAGCTTATATCACAAGGGATCATCCCTTACCCAGCAGTTCAAAAAATAGATGCAAGAAAAACAGATGTAGTAGTCCATAAAAAGAAGACAAAAGTAGCATTGATCCTTTAATTTGCTACACCCAATGATTACAGTGTCTTACCTACAGAGAGAGACAAAGTCGTAAAATACCAGAATTTGCAGGCAGAAATGAGGGCAGTCTAGAAGAAGGATACCCCGACAGTTCCTATAGTAGTAAGAGCAGTGGGTCTCATAAAAAAGAATTTACAGTCACATTTAGACATGCTACTGATGCATGTAACTCCATATGAATTGCAGGAGGAGTCATTTATGGGCATATTGCAGGTGGTGCGAAGAGCACCTTTGGATATCATGAAGATTGAAACAATACTAATTTCATGAGTTTAATCATATTTTGACTTAGGAATGCGGTCCATTTCCATCATGGTACTAGAAACTCAAAAGACCTGGAGAAATTAAAGTGCATCACAGTGGTTGTCTTATTTATCATTTATTTATTTTATTAGCTGGCAGTTTTTATTAAAGCCTGGAGAAGAAAAGCTCCAACCTTACAAAATTCCAGCATAACAGTGTCACATACATTCTATAGAAAGGTACCGCTGCAGTCCATAATAATAAGAATGTCATATCTGGGTATTTACTAGTAGCACTTTTCGGTATGGTAAGCATCAGAAATTAGTTTAAGAATGAACTAAAGAAACCTCACATTGAATGCAGTGACCTGCTTTGATTTTGAAAATATCATCTGTGCTGTTCAGCAAAACGGATAAATATTAATCAGCTGGAGAAAGGTGAGATATGAATGCCTGTGTTTGAACCCCTATACCTGTCAAGGACTTGGCTTCACAAGTTTAGAATTTCTTTGTTTTATATATTATCTGCTCTGCTATTAATCAGAGCATCCTCTTCCAGAATTCAGAGCTTAAGAAATGAGATATAGCTGGTATGTTAGCATTTTAAGCATACAAGGAAGGTATAAATATCAGAAAATATGCTGGTATAAAAGGCCAAGTAAATAGTACTTCTCTCTTGTTCTCACAGATAGTCATGCACAAAATCCACCACACACAAGCAGATAGAGTGGACACGAATAAAGCTTTAATTGCAAGTAAGCGCTTTCACCCGTAGGCTTCTTCAGACTTTCATTCCTAACTGTAGCAAAGCAGTTTAAATACACAGTTATGCAATGTTATTGGTTAATTAGACACAAATTAAAAACGGCTTCAAGCGCTGCATTAAATTACATAAAATACATAAAACACATGATTAGAACCATTGGAATCAGTTATTCAAAAAAATAATGTAAAATTAATATATTTATAATATGCAGTTAAAAAGTATGTATATGTATACATATTTATAAGATGTCATAAGAGCACATACTGATAATAATAAATACATATGTTCTTATATAAGAGTAAAGACATGACCCAATGAATAAAATGCTAAATAAGCATTATGGAACTGTACCCATGCTAATACCTGAATTGCCCATAAGTACAAAATGCTCTACATAAAAATATATACAAAAAATGTAGGGACTATGTGAATGAGAGCACATGGATAGGAAATAGGTGGAATAAAAACAAATAGATAGATAAAGTCCAACATCCATGTCTCAAACCTGATATTAATGCTTGGGTACTCGAAGTCTTCTACGTCTCAAAAAAGGTCTTATTTGTACTTTATCATTCAGGCCTGGAAATTGGTCGGCCCTACATCTAATAATCCACCTCATTTCATTCTCTAATGTGTAATTGATCACATCACCCCCTCTTATGTTACTATGAATTTCTTGAATAACATTAAACTTGTACTTATGTGTAGTACCCAACTCCATAGTGTGTTTAGATAGGGCATTAAATAACGAGCCTTTTCTAATATGGTATATATGTTCCCTTATGCGTTCTTTCAGGGACCGATTGTTTTTTCCAATATAAAATGCAGGACATGCTGTACATCTAGCCATATAAACGATGTTTTTACTATCACAATTGGTATTTGTCTGAAAGTGATATACTTTAGCTGTAACTGGGTGAATAAAATCTATGCTTTCTTCAATATATACGCATTGATTACATTTCCCACATGGTCTCGTGTTGGTGTTAGCCACATTTGATCTATCTATGATTGAAACATTATTGGGTCTACACAAAAGTCTTCTTAAATTAGGTTGGTTCTTAAACACCAAGTTGGGTTTGGGGCCTACGATCTTACTGATCTGATCATCAAGGAGAAGTATGTCCCAGTGTTTATTTAAAATTTGCTTTAAGTAAATGGCATCCTTAGTAAAAAACATGGGAGCTCTGATATTCCCTAAGCTAGTGGGTAAATCTACAGTGGCTATACTCATAGGTTCCGAGAAGTAAGGTCTAGCTATAGTACTTCTTAAACCATTCACTGCAGATGTGGTATGTACAAATATTTCTTCGCTATAACCTTGTTGTACAAATTTAACCCGTAAATCATTCAACTCTTTTGTATAACCTTCCTCAGTTGGGTTTAACCTAGATGCTCTCATGATTTGACCTTTCATCACGTTCTCGAAAACATGTTTTGGATGCATACTATCTCTGTGTAGTATGGTGTTCCTGTGACATAACTTCCTATGTACTGAGGTATTAAGTAAACCATTGCTAAGTCTCAAAACGTTAACATCTAAAAATGAAATTTCTTCTAAAGAATAATTTAGAGTGAACTCTAAGAAACTAGTGGACGCATTGATACTATCAACAAACGTCCTAAGCGTATTAACATCACTCAGCCAAATAAAAAAGAGGTCATCTACAAACCTACGGTATAATCCTACATAGTCGTGAAAAGCTTTAAGCTTAAAGAGAAAATTCTCCTCCCAATGTGCCATGACCAAGTTGGCGTAGCTATTGGCACAGGAAGTGCCCATAGCTACACCATCTTTTTGGAGGAACACCTTCTCACGATACATAAAAACATTGTTCTGCAGAACAGTTTCTAAGAGTAGTGTAATTAAGTCAACTTTCTCAGGGGTATATTCAGAGTGAGTTCTAAGATATTCCTGTATCCATTGTATCCCTACATCATTGGGAATCACTGTAAACAAGCTGACAACATCTAATGTTACCAAAGTATAATGTTTCTCATCATCCAATTGTGTGACATAAGCATACAGGTCAAGTAAAAACTGTTTACTATCCTTCAGGATGCTGTTATTACTGTCAACAAGTGGTCTTAAGTGAAACTCAGTGAATATGGATAGCGGTTCGGTCACCCACCCCTGACCTGCTACAATTGGTCTCATAGGCGGTTTGACCATGGATTTATGCACCTTAGGAAGTCCCTGTATGATAGGGATCAGTGGGTTAGCAACTTTAAAATAGTCAAATAGCTCTTTGGTAATGATAGAGGACATTAAAAGATCATCTAGCATATCATAGGTCTGAAACACCTTCTCTGTAACAGTTGTCATATCTATTTCCAGATAAAAAGTCGGATTATTCAAAAGCTGATACATGCTAACATCATAATCCACCTTATCCAAGAGTACTATCGGTCCTCCTTTATCAGCAGGTCTTATCACCAACATATTATCATTTCTAAGATTAGTTAGAGCATGTCTTTCCTTATAACTAAGATTATTCTTATATCTGACATCATGACTTTGATCAAAATAATTGTGAATGTCATGTTCTATCAATCTAGAGAAAACCTCTAATAATGGATGTAGTTGTGGGATATACACACTATTTGGACAAAACCGTGGACCAATGATCCCCATGTTTGAATTCCCAAAATCTAGTTTAAGTTGGATGTTCCTTAAATACATTTTAGTATCATTGATAGAATCAGCTACATTGGCTCTCTTGGTTGGAATAAAGCTAAGCCCTTTATTCAAAACCTGTTCTTCATAGACTGTCAGAATTCTATTTGACAAATTAATTACAAGCGAGTTGTTCTTCCCCACATTTTCTTTAGAGTGGGTTCCTGCTGCCCCCCATCTGACCCCTTCCTTTTCTGTCTGCCCCTGCTCATAGATCTTGTTCTGCCTGTGAACTGTTTCTGTGCGATGTGGAAAGGAGTCTGTAAAGCCTCATGGGGATTATCATGAAGAGGTGTCTTACGTCTAACAACTGCTTCCCCACTAATAATGTCATAAGCTGTGTCATGTGTAGAGTTTTGGTGTATAGAGACTGACCTCACTATTGCTTCAGTGGCCCTGGGTGGGTTCAAATTTTCTTCAACATTATCATTATGCACAATTTCAGTATAAGACACGTTTCTATTCACAGGTCTATCCATGTTCATAGAACGCAAATTGCTAGTGCTTTGTATACCATTGGCATTATTAAAATTATTAAGCTCATTACTGTGTACAAGTACATTACTACCATGATTAGCTTCATTGGGGTCATTCACAACTTCAGTAACAACATTGTTCGAGTTGTTGATATTATTAGTAAAGTTAGCACTGTTAACATTTTGTCTCGGCCAAGTAAAAACATTAGAGTTCGCAAAATCTCTGGTATCTCTCATAATTTTATGCTTTTTCTGTTCCAAAAGACGCCTTTCAAACAGTAACACATTGTCCAGAGTTTTATCTAGCTTCAGATCAAAATCGCCACCATGATATTTCTTTTTGATATTACCTAACAGTACATTAACATTAGTCCTCAGCAAATCCTCTTCTGGTTTATGAAACTCAATAAGGAGTCTCATATAATTGTAGCTAAGCTCAATATTGAGCTGCTGCCATTTGAATAGTAGTGCTGGAAAGCGGTTACCTGATGTGGGCATTTTCAAGACACGAAGCCCTCGTGGAATAATCTTCTTAACCAAACATGCTTCAAAATATTGACGCTGGAGTTGCAGTCTTTGTAATTTAATTGTTTCGGTTTCAAGTTCCTGTAAGTCCTCTGTTAATCCAAGGCAATTCTCCGTGTTAACGTCGCCATCACTGGTACCAAAAACAGGTTCATATTCAAGTAGCAGGTTCTCAGAGCTGGTAATACAAGCTTTAAACCTTTCGGCTCTCTGATAGGTCACGTTCGACGTCGATGGTATGTAAGGCAGCTCAATGTTCGTTACCGCATCCTCGGCCATCCCTTCAAGCTGGAAGTAGCAAAAACACGAAGTAAAATATCTAAAGTTCAACCAGCAAGATGAAGGGTTTTACCAGCAAAGTATAAATAAAGCGTAAATATCAGAAAATATGCTGGTATAAAAGGCCAAGTAAATAGTACTTCTCTCTTGTTCTCACAGATAGTCATGCACAAAATCCACCACACACAAGCAGATAGAGTGGACACGAATAAAGCTTTAATTGCAAGTAAGCGCTTTCACCCGTAGGCTTCTTCAGACTTTCATTCCTAACTGTAGCAAAGCAGTTTAAATACACAGTTATGCAATGTTATTGGTTAATTAGACACAAATTAAAAACGGCTTCAAGCGCTGCATTAAATTACATAAAATACATAAAACACATGATTAGAACCATTGGAATCAGTTATTCAAAAAAATTATGTAAAATTAATATATTTATAATATGCAGTTAAAAAGTATGTATATATATACATATTTATAAGATGTCATAAGAGCACATACTGATAATAATAAATACATATGTTATTGTTCTTATATAAGAGTAAAGACATGACCCAATGAATAAAATGCTAAATAAGCATTATGGAACTGTACCCATGCTAATACCTGAATTGTCCATAAGTACAAAATGCTCTACATAAAAATATATACAAAAAATGTAGGGACTATGTGAATGAGGGCACATGGATAGGAAATAGGTGGAATAAAAACAAATAGATAGATAAAGTCCAACATCCATGTCTCAAACCTGATATTAATGCTTGGGTACTCGAAGTCTTCTACGTCTCAAAAAAGGTCTTATTTGTACTTTATCATTCAGGCCTGGAAATTGGTCGGCCCTACATCTAATAATCCACCTCATTTCATTCTCTAATGTGTATTTGATCACATCACCCCCTCTTATGTTACTATGAATTTCTTGAATAACATTAAACTTGTACTTATGTGTAGTACCCAACTCCATAGTGTGTTTAGATAGGGCATTAAATAACAAGCCTTTTCTAATATGGTATATATGTTCCCTTATGCGTTCTTTCAGGGACCGATTGGTTTTTCCAGTATAAAATGCAGGACATGCTGTACATCTAGCCATATAAACGATGTTTTTACTATCACAAGTAAAGTGATATACTTTAGCTGTAACTGGGTGAATAAAATCTATGCTTTCTTCAATATATACGCATTGATTACATTTCCCACATGGTCTCGTGTTGGTGTTAGCCACATTTGATCTATCTATGATTGAAACATTATTGGGTCTACACAAAAGTCTTCTTAAATTAGGTTGGTTCTTAAACACCAAGTTGGGTTTGGGGCCTACGATCTTACTGATCTGATCATCAATTTCATTTTTAGATGTTAACGTTTTGAGACTTAGCAATGGTTTACTTAATACCTCAGTACATAGGAAGTTATGTCACAGGAACACCATACTACACAGAGATAGTATGCATCCAAAACATGTTTTCGAGAACGTGATGAAAGGTCAAATCATGAAAGCATCTAGGTTAAACCCAACTGAGGAAGGTTATACCAAAGAGTTGAATGATTTACGGGTTAAATTTGTACAACGAGGTTATAGCGAAGAAATATTTGTACATACCACATCTGCAGTGAATGGTTTAAGAAGTACTATAGCTATACCTTACTTCTCGGAACCTATGAGTATAGCCACTGTAGATTTACCCACTAGCTTAGGGAATATCAGAGCTCCCATGTTTTTTACTAAGGATGCCATTTACTTAAAGCAAATTTTAAATAAACACTGGGACATACTTCTCCTTGATGATCAGATCAGTAAGATCGTAGGCCCCAAACCCAACTTGGTGTTTAAGAACCAACCTAATTTAAGAAGACTTTTGTGTAGACCCAATAATGTTTCAATCATAGATAGATCAAATGTGGCTAACACCAACACGAGACCATGTGGGAAATGTAATCAATGCGTATATATTGAAGAAAGCATAGATTTTATTCACCCAGTTACAGCTAAAGTATATCACTTTCAGACAAATACCAATTGTGATAGTAAAAACATCGTTTATATGGCTAGATGTACAGCATGTCCTGCATTTTATATTGGAAAAACCAATCGGTCCCTGAAAGAACGCATAAGGGAACATATATACCATATTAGAAAAGGCTCGTTATTTAATGCCCTATCTAAACACACTATGGAGTTGGGTACTATACATAAGTACAAGTTTAATGTTATTCAAGAAATTCATAGTAACATAAGAGGGGGTGATGTGATCAATTACACATTACAGAATGAAATGAGGTGGATTATTAGATGTAGGGCCGACCAATTTCCAGGCCTGAATGATAAAGTACAAATAAGACCTTTTTTGAGACGTAGAAGACTTCGAGTACCCAAGCATTAATATCAGGTTTGACACATGGATGTTGGACTTTATCTATCTATTTGTTTTTATTCCACCTATTTCCTATCCATGTGCCCTCATTTACATAGTCCCTACATTTTTTGTATATATTTTTATGTAGAGCATTTTGTACTTATGGACAATTCAGGTATTAGCATGGGTACAGTTCCATAATGCTTATTTAGCATTTTATTCATTGGGTCATGTCTTTACTCTTATATAAGAACATATGTATTTATTATTATCAGTATGTGCTCTTATGACATCTTATAAATATGTATACATATACATACTTTTTAACTGCATATTATAAATATATTAATTTTACATTATTTTTTTGAATAACTGATTCCAATGGTTCTAATCATGTGTTTTATGTATTTTTTGTAATTTAATGCAGCGCTTGAAGCCGTTTTTAATTTGTCTAATTAACCAATAACATTGCATAACTGTGTATTTAAACTGCTTTGCTACAGTTAGGAATGAAAGTCTGAAGAAGCCTACGGGTGAAAGCGCTTACTTGCAATTAAAGCTTTATTCGTGTCCACTCTATCTGCTTGTGTGTGGTGGATTTTGTGCACGACTATCTGTGAGAACAAGAGAGAAGTACTATTTACTTGGCCTTTTATACCAGCATATTTTCTGATATTTACGCTTTATTTATACTTTGTTGGTAAAACCCTTCATCTTGCTGGTTGAACTTTGGATATTTATTCAAGGAAGGTATATTTTTTAGTGCTTCTTAATGTTGGAAGGTGTTACATTACCAAGCTGTAGCAAGGGAGCTGCATCACAGGAACTATTCATATAAACTTAAAGCAGATCGAGCAGGCAGCCACTTTAGGCAGACTAATACCACTCACTAATTAGAGAACTGAATTATATAGGACTTTGGGTAATAATAATAATAATATATTAAACAATTTTAGTTTTAAACCAGATTTTAGAAAACATTTAATTCTATACAGTAAACCAAATAGTTAAAGATCTTTTTTGTGCATGTCAGAAAATGCAGGTCAAATGTAATTTTGTAGTTACAGTAACAATAAGACATTTGATGGGAGGAATAGTTTCAGTAAGTTGTTCACTGCTGGATTTAATGGTTATTTGTTAACCAGAGCGCCCCCTCCCCTTCCAAAGAAGTGTTTACAGTTTTCTTTGTTTGCTGTTTAGGTTTAAGCTAGAGATTTTCAACCAAGACTGCAGACAGGGAAAATCTTGTTGCAGAACAGCTTGAGTTGCAGATGCATATTTTGTCTAGCAGTTTAGCACAGAGGATTAAGACTCTTGAGCTGATAATAAGCTTCATCCTCTACTCCTGGTTCCCTCAGTATCTGTCTGCTTTCTGTGTGACTCTGACCATGTCACTTAACCAGACAGCTTCATGCATAAGTATTAGGCTAACTACCCATGTGGGCCATGTTATGCCTAGCCAATTTCCCTGTAAGGTGAAAATCCAATCCCTGTGCCTCATGTCTGTGAGGTCAACATCTTAACCATCATGCTGTCTCCCAGATATTGCTTCCATGCTGCCCTTGAAGATCGCAACTTGTGCCTACTGGATTTTCACAAAAAAACAAAAATAAAAAGGTATATATTAAGAATCACAGATACACAGAAGAGAGGAGAAAACTCATTTGTATTAGCTGAGTTTAAGCTCTCTGAAATTAAAGTGCATATTCTGAATATAGAGAATTATGGTCATGTCCCCAGTCCTAACCAACTTATTATGTGTTCAAGACATGGAGGCCAAGAAATTGTCCTTGAGAGCGAAGCTGGACAGGTGAATCTTGACGTCCATGTCAAGAACACATAATAAACTTTTAGGATCCGTGATATCTGATCATAATTCCTTGTAGTGCATGGAGCTTTATATACCCCATGTATTCCTAGTTGCAAAAAAAACAAAAAAACAAACAACGCTAAGTGTTTTGTTGTAAAACATTCAGCGGACACTGTCACAGGTAGTATAATACAGTCCATTATGTTTACACTCACCTTTCAAGCCTCTTAACTGTTCATATTTTTGCAGAATGTCTGGATTATTGCTTCATATATTTGGTCAGTTATTTATAAAATGTGCGGTTTTCAGACAGACCACTGGGGATTGAAGTCACTAAATAATGGCATACATTTACGTTTGAGACTCTGTATACTCTAGATCATAGGAGTGAACAAACGTCCTGTTATTCTAACTACCTTTTATGTTTTTAAGAGGAAGTTTGGGACACCTTATTTGTACAGTCAGAAACCAATATTTTGTTCTGCTGCTGTTATTTACTAGATGTTATTGGCAGATTTTACTGCCAAGTGCTAGACAACAGTTATTAAGGTCGGGCCTTGTGCCAATCTGGAGCATAACTGATTTGACTTTTTCCAAATACTGGAGTATAATCAGCGAGCTGCATGCACTACGTATGTGTTAAAGTGCCGAGGGCCTAAAATAATATCCCTATGGTACAGCAGTGGTAAGGCAGTAGGGCTGGTATAAACTATTCTCATTTTACTTATTAGTTCCTGGTAATGCTGGTAGTCTTAAACCAAGCCAGGACAAAGAATGTGAGGCCAGTGTGTGGCAGTATTTTCTGCAGGCAAGAGTGAGTTACATAATTAAATGCAATTGCAAGCTCAATAAACATGTTTACCACCAACTTTTTATTGTTTATTGAGTTTAGTACATCTGTTAGAGAGAGGAGTTGAGGTGCCAGTCCTGTCTAAAGTACATAAACCCTGATGAGAGTCAGCAGGGAGGTGACTGATGTCAAGGTATGGTTGACTCTGTTTAAATATTAACCATTCCATTTCTTTAGGCAGAGCAGTGAGACAAGTAAGAAACCTATCGGTATGTATCAGTTTGACAGAGTTACTCTGATGTAAGGGTGTAGCAGTAACCTCTTTGCACTCGGTAGGGTACCTATTGCAATATAAATACTAAAAGTAATGTAGATTTTAGTTAAAATATACATGGTTTCAGTTGAATAACACAAGAAAAAGATACTCGTTTATCCTCATTTAATGTTAAACCACATTTTTTAAATCTTCCCAGGGTGTCTTTTAGCACTTTGTCATGTTCTTATGTTTTGTGCTTTGGCAATTGTTGTTGTGTCAGCACCATTTTTGGAATTCCTTATGTTATCTGGTTTATCTCATCAGCAAGTGGATTAACTGCCATGTACCCTCCTTCTCATTTCTATATGTTTTGAAAATGTTCTTTTACTTTGTTTGTTTAGGTCAGAGATGGCAAACCTTTTTGGCTCAGTAAAATTTGGAAAATGCCAACTTGACTCTGCTGGCATGCCCCCCCCCCCCCCAAAAAAAAAAAAAAAAAAGAAAAACAATTCTTTACACATTCATTTATTTAAAAAAAATAAAGCCCAATCATGTGTGGTGCTATGTGTTATAAAAGTAAAAGAAAAATCAGTGGCTCACAATAGAGAAAATTATATGCGCAGTGATAATTGGGCTTAAAATAGTGCACTAAATACCCTACATTTTAATAGTAATTTTGAATTGAACTGAAAAAATATGGAACACACTGCATTTGATTTGACATCAGTTAATGACTTTTCTGTTGCTGAGTTTTAATAGATAAGTCTGCAGTTGAAGGTAGGTGCTTTGTGCACTTCGAGCCCAAGCAAGCAGCACTAACTTTATCTGTCAGTTGGTTTCTTTTGTCCGTTTTAATGTTAACACTGAGAATAAGGTCTTGCAAAAGTATGTAGAGGAAAAAATTGTGAGTAAAATCATTGCTAGATTTTTAAGGATGCTAAAAATTTGTGATATTCAGTTCGAAGCATTCAGAATTTCTTGTTCGTAGTGGTACTCTTCATTCTGCAGGCAATTTCTTTCCAGATCGTCAAGTTTAGACCTCAGGTCAACAAACATTTGAGTCCAGATGCTAACCTGGAACTCTGCTAACTGCATCTCTGATCCTTCAATTTTTAGCCATTAGAAATCATTTAATTCCATTGTATAGTAAACGACTACATCTGGATACTTAATTATTTTAATTGTCTGTTCTAAACTTCTGAATTGATTAAATCTACCACCAAACTGATCAGTTATTGAGTTTAAAATGTGCTGTCACTTTATATGCAAGGGCTGCATTTCATTTTGCACATCTGAGCTGACCTCGAAACATGTTTTTAGTTGAGGAAAATACTTAGTTTTAGTCCCCACATCTCATTTAAAAATTTGAAGTTTAGTTTTAAAGGCTTTTATATAAACAAACATAACGTCAATACTTTTGCAAAAACCTTGTAACTTTAAGATCAGTTCATTCATATGAACCGAGAGGTCTGTAAAAAACATCAGTGTGCTGACTCACATACAGTCAATGTGCTGAGGAAAGTGTACCAGATTTTTATTCTCAACAATATAACTTAATTTCTTCATAGCACTCCACAAATTTTTCGAGGACGTTTCTTGGCCCAACCGCCTCACATTGTTGTGCATCAGTAGTCCGTTGTAAGCTGATTCAGCTTCCTACAATAGTGCAGAAAATTCTCTGAAGGGGATCAACCAGCTATTAAATTCACTATTTTTGTTAAAGCTGTCATTATTTATTTTATTATTATTTTATTTTATTTCAGTTTGATGACCGGGGAAGTCCACTGGGCCAAGAAGAGCCCGTTTTCAGTGGAGGCCCAGAGGGGAAAAGCCCCATTAACAATGACAATGAATAACAAAACATGCACAACAGAGAGAATATAAAAGCTGAGAGAAACAATTTAACAAGTGTGAAGAGATAGCATAATATACATAGTAGCTGTAGTGTCCGAGGACATAACTTCTAATAATCTTTGTAGATTACATAAAAGAAAAAGTTAAACAAAATTTAACAATGTGAAGAGAATAACATTATATACAGAGTAGCTGTAGTGACAATGAGCATACATTCTATTAATCTTCTGCAGAGTAATTTTTAAACATCTACAGTTACAAAAAATGTAAATCACAGATCTGATGAAAGTGAGAGAAGAAAATGTAGCCCAGCAGAATAGGCAGATTGGAGGTGATATACGTGATAAATGTGGTGTCAAACAAGAGAGACAGACATGGCTGGGAAAATAAAGATGTGTGAGGAGGGGCTCATGTAGAGGAAGAGCAGGGACAAATCCATTGAGACGAGAGGTAGGACTGTAGGAGAGATTTGAAGATGGTGTGGTTAGGGGTGTTTCGTAGGGTGGAGGGGAGTGAGTTCCATAACTTGGCTAGGGAGTATGATAGGAGAAGGTAGCCAGGGGGCTGGGAGGGTTTGAGGATTTGTAGGAGGTTTTTATTTTCAGATCGGAGTGAGTCATTAGGACTATAGGGTGTTAAGGTGTTGGAGAGAGTGGGACAGATTGATGGTTTAAAAATTAGTTTATGGGCCACGGTGAGTTTAAGTAGATTTAGGTAGTTAGGTAGTGCTAGCCATTGAAGAGATTGGAGGGAGAGACAGTGATGAGAAGAAGTTTTGGAGTTGGTGGCAAATTTGCTGATTTTGTTGTAGCAGGATTCTAATTTGGATTGTAGACCAAGTTGGAGGTTGGTGAGCAATGGGGCACTGTATATGAGAGGGGGAGAAGATAAGAGGAAGCCAGGGTCTTTCTAGTGGAGGGAGTGCGGTAGCGATTGTGCCTGTACAGGAGACCAAGTTTTTGGTGGGTTTTTTGATGACTGTTTGAATATGGGTATCCAAGTTTAGATGTTTATCAATGGTGACACCAAGCAACTTAATGTGAGATACTGCTTTGATGGGGGTATTGTTCTGGCTTAACAGAGTAAAGGAGGTATTATTAAAGGAGGAGATTCTTGAGGGAGTAAAGATCATTAGTTTTGTTTTGTGTGCATTTAGGGACAGGCGGTTGTTGTGCATCCAGGTTTCTGTTAGTGAAAAAGCATACCGGGTTTTTAGTAGTAGGTCTGAGGGGGGAATCAGCAGTGCAGATGGTTGTAGAATCATCTGCATACTGGATTAGGGAGGTATTGGGGACGGTGTGGTGAAAGTTATTGATGAATATGTTGAAACGTAGGGGACCAAGGACAGAACCTTGTGGAATGCTGGTGGGGTGTGTAAGAAATAGGAGGTTGAAGATTTCCAAAAGGAAGAGGAAAGGAACTTCAAAACTAGGATTTATGAACAGCTCTATGCAGTTTTAAAGGAGAACATTAATAATTCCCTATATAAACACACTTCAGTATCACGGATTGAGATGTTTTAAATTTGCCATTTTGGAACAAGTACCAATACATCATAGGGGGTGGATGGTGGGAATTATCTCTAGAACTAAGAGAATTGTATTCGATTATAAAGTTGCAGTCCAATATACCACCAGGTATAAATGAGCATCTCTCCCTGACCCCAGTTCTTAGAAAGAGAGAACTCTTGAAATATAGTATGTTTTACATAATTTATATTTTATATATTTTTACATGATTAAGGGCAACTGACTAGTTAAGGTATTATTAGTTAAGCTACATGTTATGTTTTATGCAGTCGTATTGTCAGAAGATTTTGTATGTATGTATGTCTTTAAAAACTGACAAAATGTTGGCATTTAATTATTGCTTGTCATACTATAAATTGCCTGATTAGAGAGTATTTTTCAGTTCTGAAGAAGTCTCTACTGTATAACTGAGACGAAAGTGCTTAACTGTTTTTGGAAATAAAGTGATGTTTGGTTTTATACACTGACTGGTACAGTTCTTCGAGAGGTATGGAGCTTATGGTGTGAGCCACTCAAGGGGCTCTTTGTTTTTTTCAAGTATTTATTTTGGGCTTTTTCCGCATTTGCTTATTTCTTAGTGCTTTGAAGTAAGTCTAGTAACCCTTCAGCAAGTTATTTATTTTCCTACTGCTTTTTTTATATATGCTTTGTTTAGTATCTGATGAACTGCCTCCTTTAAAAGCCTGAAACTATTCTATTCTACAGTCATTTGTTTCAACTTCTGATGTGACATATTCCTAGACTGGTCGATGAATATCAAAGTTATAAGCAAATACCTTGCTCATTACAAGTCTAAGGTGTTTCTTTGGATGCAGTAAGTTTTTAAACATTATCATTCGGTATGGTGATAGATGCACTTAAATCCACAAGTATGTGTTTCTAGGTCATTAACCTTACTTTTTGTTCTGGCTTACTCTGTATATAATATATTATATTCATGCACATGTAACAAAATAATTTTGGTCAAGTCTTAAGAACTGTTGGTAAGATTTTATTGGAAGGCACTGGGCTCAGTCTGAGTTGAGTGATATCCTAAGGAATTAGTGGATATAACCCTAATCTGCAACTGTATAGTGTAAAGCTTATTTGGCTGCAGCCATTGGTGGCTGTTACTTCAGGCAGTAGTTGACATTCACAGTACACCTCTAAGGCCATTTGCCCTTTGTATGTTATCTTTACCAGTGGTGGGATTGAAACTCCATAAGTCTAGTTGCATAGCATTTAAATTTTGGTGACAGCAGTGTGGAGGTTAAAAATCAGATATCAATTGGTATGCAATATTTGGATCTTGTAAATTGGATTTGAACAGCTTGTAAAACAGTTATGGTCATCAAAAATGTATATACCCTTGCAACCACAAAGTAATTATAGCACAGTATATCTTTGAACATCAGTTATTTATTTTTTTTTGTCAGACTAATTGAAAAATGAGCAGAAAATGAACTGTGTGAATCTTTGAAAATGTTGTGTTTTACAACAGACTAAGTAGTGAAAAAACAGGGAATTTCATGTGCCACTTATGTCCAAGGAAGGCATAATTGCAGACTTGTGTGCAGCTAAAAATGCAGTCCACTGAAACTGAAGACAGTCATCCAATTAGTCCTGGTGTGGAGCATGCAACAAAGAAATTCAGCCCACCCTCAGAATGCAGGCTGAACTAAAAAACCTAGAGCTAGAACTGGAGGTAAAATGCCTTAAAGCAACTTGAGGTACATGATATGTGAGACCAAGCTGCAGAGATGAAAAGGCAGCATCAACATGGTCCAGTGCTGTTCATCAAACACATCAGTAATGGGGATGAAAAATAAACTACAGATGTGGGGGGCAGTACCAAATTTTGTTTCACTGTAAAGAGGGGATAACTTTGATAGTTGTATTCAGATATCTGAAAGGGTGAGTAATCATCTTCAAACTACCAAGGGCAGTGGTTATTTTTTAAAACTTCTCTGCTCCCATTTTAGGCTGTATATGTGCTCTGTCCAAAATGTCAGATGTGGACTGTCTGAATTATCATAAAGTTAAACTGACTCCTGAAGCTTATAGAAAAACAATTCAGAGAGCATAGAAGTAAGGGCAGATGACACTGCTTGTGATTTTGTTGCAGAAGTAAGCACGTTCTTTACTAAGTGAGTCAGTAGGTGTCAAATCTGTACCTCACAATGTAATACTTTAAACCTTGTTTGAAGGCGGCTTATAGGAAATATGCAATTATACCATGACCCCCCCATTAATATTCCAAAATGTGCACGCTGATTGGTCAGCGTGCACGTTGTAAATCGACTTATACTAATGGAAAATAGGTCCGGTCGCCCGGACTTTTTCTATTAGTATGTCTTTTTTTAAAACACTGTCTCGTTATGTTAAAGGAGTTTAACATAGCGAGACAGCTTTAAAAAAAGCAACGGAGATCTTAAACTCCTTTAACATAGTGACACAGTGTGTAAAAAGCAACGGAGATCTTGCTTTCTCCGTTGCTTTTTTTTTAAAAACCTGTCTCGCTATGTTAAATGGGTTTAACATAGCGAGATCTCCGTTGCTTATTTTAAAGCTGTCTCGCTATGTTAAACCCATTTAATATAGCGAAACAGTTTGTAAAAAGCAACGGCGATCTTGCTTTCTCCGTTGCTTTTTTCAAAACTGTCTCGCCATGTTAAATGGGTTTAACATAGCGAGACAGCTGTAAAATAAGCAACGGAGATTCTCCGTTGCTTATTTTAAAGCTGTCTCGCTATGTTAAACCCATTTAACATAGCGAAACAGTAAAAAGAAACAGAGATCTTGCTTTCTCCGTTGCTTTTGCCCACAGCTGTGATGTACTGCGTAGGCATATGCATGCGCAGTACATCAGAACTTCCGCGGAATACCAGACAGCTGCTGAAGGGCAGCAAGGAGGCATTATACAATGCCATTATTTAAGAAAATGTATTATTTTTTTTCTTAAATAATGTCATTGTATAATAGCAATAACCCACTTCTGGTGTGGGTAATGCTGGATTTACCCACGGTTGGCTTTGCTTGGTCCCTCGGGCTTCGCCCTCGTGACCAAACCACGCCAACCGTGGGTAAATCCAGCATTACCCACACCCAGGCATGGGTTATTGCTATAATAACCCCTTAAGGACAAACAAGTGTATCAACTGCATAGATTCTGAATAACTCATGCTTTTTTGTTGTTTACAATTCTTCCTTAATGCAACTCTGACCAATAAAACCAAATCCCACTACCTGTAGACAGGACACGTGTTGCCTCTTTTATAAGCTTGTCATTTACTTGTCACTTTCCTTGCCTCATGACAGTATTCCTGTAAATGTCATCAAATGAGTTTTTCCTCACTTCCATTCTCCCACCCATTAGATAGTGTGGACATTATATAAAAATATTTAACTTTAAACAAAGCCTTAATTCACTATCGTTAAGGTACTGTAAAATTTCCCAATAATGGAAAAAGCAGCATCTAAAAATGTCACACAAAACCTGATAGGAAAACACATCATAAAGACCCTGGGAAGCCAGTGACTACATTGTGTCAAAATTGTACTATTTCTATAGTTAGTTGGAAAGGAAGTGTTCTAAATCATTTCTTTTTCTGAAGTAAAGGATTTTATTATTCAAATCTGAATGTTTTTGGCTTATTAGAACTATCTACTTTTAGTTATGTTCTTTACATTGTGTGGTCAAAATGTATTTCCCAGTTTTTTAACACAATTTTATTTATTGTGGTTTGATATCAGGATATTAAATTATCTAGTTTTCACATTTTCAGTTTATTATTTTGTGTTACTTTAAGTGATTAATTGATGGTAAAATTTTATTGGATGTGTGATTAAGGGTTGGGTATTTATATGTGGTATTTAGTAGTGCATGGTGATTCTGATGAAGTTTTTTTATGAAGGAGCTAAATCCTTTGTATATGGACAATACATTTTAATCTACATACCAGAGTTGTTTGGTTGCTTTCCTAGGACTGTACAGCTGCCTGTTATTGGACTGAGTATTTGTTTCGTTTTCTCTCTGTGGTTGTACTGCTTTTGGCTTATGTTTTACTTGTTAGTGTAAGGGATTTTACATTTTACTGGGGCCTACAACTGCCTATTCTTCACCCAATGAAGGTCAACAACCCAAAACTACTTGCTACCATTTTATATTTAGAAGCTGACTAATTCTTATGATGCATTGTTTTGCTAGTTTTTGCTAACTTTTAGCAGCACACTGTAAACTTTGGAAGGGAGTTTGTTGTTGCTGGAGCGTTACCACTAGCCTCCCATTCTATAAAATACTGTGTGTGTGTGTGTGTGTGTGTGTGTGTGTGTGTGTGTGTGTGTGTGTGTGTGTGTGTGTGTGTGTGTGTGTGTAAAAGTAAAAAAATGTATATTGGTCAGGTTGTAATTACTGTTAAAGCTACACCAGAGAGAACTGGTGAGTGAAATCCTGGTAAATCAGTAACTGTAAGTCTGATCTATGCCCATAGCTGGCCTTAGGCATAGGCCAACTAGGCGGCCGCCTAGGGTGCCACTCTACTACGGGCGCTTTTCCAGTATTTATTTGGTGTAGGTAGACTAAGATGGGGGCACCAGATGGTGTGGTGGGGGGCGCCGTGGAGCCCTTTTGCCTGGGGCACCAGTTGACCTAAGGCCGCTCCTGTCTATGCCTGTGCAGTGTAAGTGTTAGTTGTGCTTGGCAGATGTTGTCCATTACCTAAGGCAGTAGTGCACAATTACCATACACCCTTAAGGCCAGTTGCTGTTTGTATTTTGTCTAGGACCAGTGTCTGATTCAAATTCCATGTGTCTGATTCTATTGCACTTATAATGTGATGACAGCAATACTGGAATTAAAGACCAAAATCTCTTGTCTGTCATAGTTAATCCTTTGAATATATGCTTGTATCCCTTGACCAGGTTTCAGATCTCTGCATTCACACACCTGTGACCTGACTTTTGTGGCATTTACTTGTCACTTTCCTTGCCTCATGACAGCCTTCCTATAAATTTCATCATCTGAGTTTTTCCTCACAGCTTTTCACCCACCCATTCATAAGTTTCTGCTTACTCTTAGCCCTTTCAACTGGCTCAGTAGTCTTTGATGTGGTGCTGATTTAGATGCCTTACTTAAGTCCAGATAGACATATTCACAGACCTTATCCAGTTCTGCTGTTACTTAGTCAGAGAACTGCGAAGCTTGGTTGGCAGCTCTTTTTGCCAGTGAAACCACGCTGGTTTGGTTCCTGAAGCTGTTTTTCCTTTAGAAAAATCTAAAGTCTTTCTCCCAGGATTATCTCAATCACCTTCCAGCCGCTGACATTTGGTGAACTATCCTTTAGTTGTCTCACCTGTTCCTTCTGTGCCTCCCTTGCCATCTCCTATCACACCCGCTTTTATGCCCTAGCTCCTTAAGCAAATTGCCCTCTTATGTTGTCTGGAGGGTAGAATATGTCCAGCTACCTCCCCATTGCTTCTTTACTTGCCAAATCTACCAGTCTTCTCCATTGCTTACATTATTTATTGCTGCACAGATCCTCGTCTTCCTGTATCATCTTGCAGTCATCCTGTCCTTAACATAAGCTGCTGTTCCAATGATTTTCCTTCCTGTCACTCCTAAGGATGTGACAGCTTGTAATTGCCAGTTTCGGTCCTGCATTTTCAATTGCCCACGTCTCTGTGATGCTGGTAGTGTTTACCTTGCCAGATTCAAAGATCATTTGTAACTTTGTCATCTTTTTTCTGAGGCAGTTGGCATTACAGAGTATCAATTTTCTTTCTCCCGTCATCTTCTCTTTTCACTTTTCTGAACGTCAGTCACGCTTGCTCCCTCTTTTCTGTTTCTCACAATTTCTGTCTTGTGCACTTATTTTCTTGCTGATACTTCTGTTTTCCTTTTCTTTTTATTCTTTCTACCTAAAGATTTTGAGATGCAGTGGTGTCCATGTATCTTTTGAACCTCTAGATTAGTACTGCTCCGCATTTCTTCCTAAGGTAACGCCTGCTGTTATTGCAGAGCTCCTCCTCTGCCTATACTTCAGTAAGTTGTCTACATACCTGTATCCATTCTCTCCTGTTTACTGCTCCAGCAATGCACTATAACCCCTTATTCTTAGCTTTGTTGTTATGGTGCCTGCAAACACTGGTAAGAACACTGAGAAAAACATTATGCATCTAAGCTGTTTGACATCCTTGGGCCAACTTTTTTGATCTTCCTGCGCAGTTGCTTCACCGCGTATATTACCAGGTCGTTGATCCAGCATGGGCACAGTAGGAGACCTCATTCTGCCCTTTCCTACTGCCTATTCTACCTCATGTAGTCTCCTGGCCAAGGTAAGTCCTGGCACTGCCTTCGCTGTAATCAGACTTGCCCTGTTCCTCACTTCACTGGTTCTAATTATCTTTGGTGATCAAAGGAAATGATTAATAATACTTTGCCTGCACACACAGTGCTAACTGTCCTGTCTTGCCTGACCTACTGTTCTGTGTTGCTGGATCTTCTATGCGTATCCCCTCTTGCATCCCTTCTTACCTATTACTGATTAGCTACTGCTTCACCATGTTTCCCTTCTCTTCTTCTCTCCTGAGTTTTTCTAATGTTGTCTGTACCTTCTCCATTTTTGTATGCTTCACCTTCTTTGGAGGATCCTGTGATCCTGCCTTAGCATGTTCCTGGTTCAGCATCTTCTTTCTTTTAGTCTTCAAATTAAGGACAAACAAGTGTATCAACTGCATAGATTCTGAATAACTCATGCTTTTTTGTTGTTTACAATTCTTCCTTAATGCAACTCTGACCAATAAAACCAAATCCCACTACCTGTAGACAGGACACGTGTTGCCTGTTTTGTAAGCTTGTCATTTACTTGTCACTTTCCTTGCCTCATGACAGTATTCATGTAAATGCCATCATCTGAGTTTTTCCTCACTTCCATTCTCCCATCCATTAGATAGTGTGGACATTATATAAAAATATTTAACTTTAAACAAAGCCTTAATTCACTATCGTTAAGGTACTGTAGAATTTCCCAATAATGGAAAAAGCAGCATCTAAAAATGTCACACAAAACCTGATAGGAAAACACATCATAAAGACCCTGGGAAGCCAGTGACTACATTGTGTCAAAATTGTACTATTTCTATAGTTAGTTGGAAAGGATGTGTTTTAAATCGTTTCTTTTTCTGAAGTAAAGGATTTTATTATTCAAATCTGAATGCTTTTGGGTTATGTTTTACTTATTAGTGTAAGGGATTTTACATTTTACTGGGGCCTACAACTGCCTAGTCTTCATCCAGTGAAGGTCAGCAACCCAAAACTACTTGTTACCATTTTATATTCAAAAGCTGACTAATTCATATGATGCTTTATTGTTTTGCTAGTTTTTGCTAACTTTTAGCAGCACACTGTAAACTTGGGAAGGAAGTTTGTTGTTGCTGGAGAGTTATCACTAGCCTCCCATTCTATAAAATACTGTGTGTGTGTGTGTGTGTGTGTGTGTGTGTGTGTGTGTGTGTGTGTGTGTGTGTAAAAATGTATTCTGGTCAGGTTTCAATTACTGTTAAAGCTACACTCGAGAGAACTGGTGAGTGAAATCCTGTGAAATCAGTAATTGTAAATCTGATCTATACCTGTGCAGTATAAATGTTAGTTGTGCTTGGCAGATGTTGTCCATTACCTAAGGCAGTAGTGCACAATTACCATACACCCTTAAGGCCATTTGCTGTTTGTATTTTGTCTAGGACCAGTGTCTGATTCAAATTCCATGTGTCTGATTCTATTGCACTTATATTGTGATGACAGCAGTACTGGAATTAAAGACTACCCCCTACAACAATCTAAAGAGCTTACGATCATCACATAAACTTCTTGTAAATATTTGTAAATCAAACAACAGGGCTGAGGACTCTCTTTTCTCTAATACTGTTGGAAAATCCTGGAACCTTCTTCCTAACGAACTTTCCTCTCTTCCCTCTATATCACTCTTTAAAACCAAACTGAAACTTTTACTCAGAACACACTGGTTGTGCCCCTGTACTAAACCTCACTGATCAACTAGCTCTTCTTACTTGGTTCAACCTACCCTCCTCTTCTCATTAATCAAGTTCCTTTTCTTAATAACAACTTACCTTGTCCTTCTATACTATTACTTACATCTTCAGAATCTCATTAAGGAGACTACTTTTACTAATCTTCTTCTTCTTCTTTCGGCTTTTCCCATTTAGGGGTCACCACAGCGGATCATTTGTCCGCTCATGATTGGCAGTGGAGTTTTACGGTGTCGAGTTGCCAGCCCAGTGCCCAACCTTCCACAGAAGGCACACACGCACGCACTCATGACTAGGGCCAATTTAGAGTGTCCAATCCACCTACAGCATGTCTTTGGGATGTGGGAGGAAATCCACGTGACCACAGGGAGGACATGCAGACTCCGCACAGAAGGCACCCCAACCAAGGATCGAACCGGAGAACCTCTTGCTGTGAGGCGATATATTGTATAATTTCAGCTCCTACTTTTTCTTTATGACTACTTGTATACTAATATATTGTATAATTCAGCTGCCATCTTTTTCTTTATGATGTATTGCAACTACATTTTGTATTGTACTAATTGTATCTGTATATTTTGCACTATGTTATGAACGAATGACCTCTTTGATTATTCTCTGTATTGCACCTGTAATGTTCATTGTATACATTCATTTTTGTATATGTGATTTTGTTTGTTTCCTTGGAGCTTATCTCCCCGGGCCTCTACTGAAAATGGACATATATCCAGTTAGACTAGCCCGGTCAACAAATGTAAAATAAAAATAAATAAATAAACTAAAACCCCTCGTCTGTCATAGTTAATCCTTTGAATACTTATATTTTGTATCCCTTGACCAGGTTTCAGATCTCTGCATTCACACACCTGTGACCTGCCTTTTGTGGCATTTACTTGTCACTTTCCTTGCCTCATGAAAGCCTTCCTGTAAATTTCATCATCTGAGTTTTTCCTCACAGCCTGTCACCCACCCATTCATAAGTTTCTGCTTACTCTTAGCCCTTTTAACTGGCTCAGTAGTCTTTGATGTGGTGCTGATTTAGATGCCTTACTTCAGTCCAGATAGACATATTCACAGACCTTATCCAGTTCTGCTGTTACTTAGTCAGAGAACTGGTGAAGTTTGCTTGGCAGCTCTTTTTGCCAGTGAAACCACGCTGGTTTGGTTCCTGAAGCTGTTTTTCCTTTAGAAAAATCTAAAGTCTTTCTCATGGGATTATCTCAATCACCTTCCAGCCGCTGACATTTGGTGAACTATCCTTTAGTTGTCTCACCTGTTGCTTCTGTGCCTCCCTTGCCATCTTCTATCACACCCGCTTTTATGCCCTAGCTCCTTAAGCAAATTGCCCTCTTATGTTGTCCGGAGGGTAGAATATGTCCAGCTACCTCCCCATTGCTTCTTTACTTGCCAAATCTACCAGTCTTCTCCATTGCTTACATTATTTATTGCTGCACAGATCCTCGTCTTCCTGTATCATCTTGCAGTCATCCTGTCCTTAACATAAGCTGCTGTTCCAATGATTTTCCTTCCTGTCATGCCTGAGGATGTGACAGCTTGTAATTGCCAGTTTCTGTCCTGTATTTTCAATTGCCCACGTCTGTGTGATGCTGGTAGTGTTTACCTTGCCAGATTCAAAGATCATTTGTAATTCTGTCATCTTTTTTCTGAGGCAGTTGGCATTACAGAGTATCAATTTTCTTTCTCCCGTCGTCTTCTCTTCTCACTTTTCTGAACATCAGTCATGCTTACTCCCTCTTTTCTGTTTCTCACAATTTCTGTCTTGTGCACTTATTTTCTTGCTGATACTTCCGTTTTCCTTTTCTTTTTATCCTTTCTACCTAAAGATTTTGAGATGCAGTGGTGCCCATGTATCTTTTGAACCTCTAGATTAGCACTGCTCTGCATTTCTTCCTAAGGTAACGCCTGCTGTTATTGCAGAGCTCGTCCTCCGCCTATACTTCAATAAGTTGTCTACATACCTGTATCCATTCTCTCCTGTTTACTGCTCCAGCAATGCACTATAACCCCTTATTCTTAGCTTTGTTGTTATGGTGCCTGCAAAAACTGGTAAGAACACTGAGAAAAACATTGTGCATCCAAGCTATTTGACATCCTTGGGCCAACTTTTTTGATCTTCCTGCGCAGTTGCTTCACCGCGTATATTACCAGGTCGTTGATCCAGCATGGGCACAGTAGGAGACCTCATTCTGCCCTTTCCTACTGCCTATTCTACCTCATGTAGTCTCCTGGCCAAGGTAAGTCCTGGCACTGCCTTCGCTGTAATCAGACTTGCCCTGTTCCTCACTTCACTGGTTCTAATTATCTTTGGTGATCAAAGGAAATGATTAATAATGCTTTGCCTGCACACACAGTGCTAACTGTCCTGTCTTGCCTGACCTACTGTTCTGTGTTGCTGGATCTTCTATGCGTATCCCCTCTTGCATCCCTTCTTACCTATTACTGATTAGCTACTGCTTCACCATGTTTCCCTTCTCTTCTTCTCTCCTGAGTTTTTCTAATGTTGTCCGTACCTTCTCCATTTTTGTATGCTTCACCTTCTTTGGAGGATCCTGTGATCCTGCCTTAGCATGTTCCTGGTTCAGCATCTTCTTTCTTTTAGTCTTTACATTTTCTGACTGCTGCTCTCCTCCTTCCTACTGCTCTCTGCATCATTTTCTGCCTTATTGACGCCTGTCCCTTTTTCCAGCTAAGGCCCCATTTCCATTAGATAGATTTATTTCCTCCATCCTTTTAGCTCCTTACTTCTCATTCCTAACTCTTTCCCATTCCCTCACTGTCTTATCCTATCCCCCCTGCTTTTAGAGTTGCAGAAGTGACCACCTCTGAATGACCCTGCTAACCTCTTGTCCATACTTCATCCTTTCCTGATGCATCTGCCTCCTATTCTCACCTTCCACACCATCATCTTTGTTCCTGCATTTATTATTCCACTCTCCCTTTTCTGCATGCTGCACACCCCACCCTCTAACAAGTCCATGAAATGTACTAGCCCACAACTAGAACCCTTCGCATGTCTCTTCTCAGGCTGCCCATAACCTAGGTTAGGAACCTAGCAAACATTTACACTAGCAATGAAAAATGTTGGCAAAGAACTTCTTGTAGAGATCAGAACGGCTCACTTTAGCCTGTGTGTGAATGATTAATTTAATGCAATTTCTGTCTTTAATATATAGCAGAAGTTTTTTCTTTTGTTATGGAGAATAAGGTTATTTATTAGAGTTGTACAACTATGACCTCTGCCTGTTTTACATAATGGCTTAACAACTGTTACTTGTTAGTGCCTTCTTCATAGTTAGGATCTAACTTGGCCTTTTTATATAGTTTTCTTTGTGTATGTGTTATACCTGTCTTCCTACCTTCCTATTTTATTTAGTTAAGATTCAGCTCACCATACCCTCTCTTTGTACAGACATCAAATGCACTTAAAATTGCAGCTGTAAGCCTCATAAATGTACACAAATGTGCTGAGCTTGACAACTGTAGTAAAAAGGACTTAACAGGGCAGACAAGGGATTATTTGTAGCCTAGCTGCCTTCCCTGCCACTCTGCGGGGCCACTGGTTTCTAAAGCTCCTGCTTGCCTAAATAGGGCTGACTACCGGTAGGTATCTTTACTCTACCAGAAGTTCCCTACTGGCTGCTTTCCTATCCATGCTTATCTAGAGGTGTACTCAACTCCAAGGTTCATGTTCCTAGACACACTATAACTTTAGATTGCAGTCTTATCTTATCCTTCCCACAAGGGTTTGGATTGATGCAGTTGCAGGCACTCTTATAATGGAATTTACCTGGCAACTGAGTCTCTATTCCCAGGTCACCACCATGGCAGGGCTATCCACCTGGCAGTGTAAACCTTGGCTCGAGATGATTGTCACTGTTGAAGTGACACCCCAACCCCATGTGCAAAAATGGGAAAAAGAGGTAGATGATGGGATGGATACATACATACACACACACACACACACACACACACACACACACAGATACCTTTCACTTATGATAGAAATAAGCATGCACATACTTAACCAGGAACCAAACCACAGACTTGTATTGAAATAAGTGTCTGAAATCACGTGTTTGCTGTACCACATAATGCAAATCACCAATTAATTGCCAAATCAAAGTGTCATTTGATTGAATAAACAGATGTGTGCAGAGGGCAGGATTTGGAAGAAATACCAGTCAGGACAATAAAGTAACAAAGCAGCTCACAGGGTGATGCCTATAGGTGTTTCTACAGTTACATCCTACTGATGATTCTAGGCATCAAATATTGCTTGCTCATATTTGCGTAAATAATTTCAAAACCATGCCACATAAAGTATTACAAGATTTTATCTTAGTGCTTATACATTGGCAAACGCAAATGTGTTGATATTTGACCTCTGGCTAGTGCAGGTAAAGAGATAGTAATTGTTCTTCATATATTTATTTATATTATCATAAGTTTCATGCTCTTCTAAACATCTCAACAGTCAAGCAGTATGGACTTCCAAGATGGCTGTACATTGAGTAACAGCTTAATTTCAGCTCTCCTAGTGTGAAAACAGAAACTCAAAAGAATCAGCCAGTGAATTCATTTTTTGGGTAAATTTTAGTAACTGGTTATAGTAAGTGCACTGCCTGGATGCCAGCAAAAAGAAGTTCAGAGAACCTGAAAGAAAATCAGCCACAAAAGGTGAGGAAAAAAACACTGACTGGAAAGAATTCTGCAGCTGTTCAGCAAAAAGCAGTCCAACCTCCAGCTTTGGTGTGCGACATGACTTCCAGTAACCTAGAGGAAAAATAACTCAAATGTACTCAGAGCTGATTAAAATAAACAAAACACTGATGGAGTAAATTAACTCAGATAATAAAAGGCTGGACAAAATGGAAGAAGCTTTAAACAGATATTCAGATGAGTTGATAAAGTTGCACAAATCAGAGGTCAAAATGAAGAAAAGGCTGGCTGAATATGAGACTGCTCAAGAACAGATATTTCAAAAAGTAATAGAATTAGAGGTACACAGAGAAAACCTGAGATCTTCTGCTGTACTAGAGAAGCTGGAAGGAACAGACTGTATTCATTTTATGAATGCACAAATAAGCAACTGGACTGA
Organism: Protopterus annectens; assembly: GCF_019279795.1. Taxonomy (NCBI): domain Eukaryota; kingdom Metazoa; phylum Chordata; order Ceratodontiformes; family Protopteridae; genus Protopterus; species Protopterus annectens. The sequence continues at coordinate 520,611,648 of NC_056745.1, forward strand.
TATTGTACAGCAGGAGTTGTTAATTGAAAGGGCACATTATGCTCCAAACCAGGCCATGAGAAAAAATAATAGTAAAGATCCAATACTACCAGCAGAAGGAGTTGATTCTGACAAAGCTGTGGCAGAAGGACAAAGTACTAAAAGTAGGAGACAGTTGAGTGTTTGTGGAAAATGATTACTCACTGTACAACAGGCAGAAGAGGAGTAAATTTATTCCACTAATCAGGGAATGTTGAGAAGCAGGTGTGAGATTCAAACTGCTGTATCCAACTATCCTCAGAATATTCTTTTCTGGAGGAACAAAATAATTTTTTGATGCAGAACATGCTAAGGAGCAAGTACAAATGTTTGTCCACAAAAAGTGAGCTGTGAAACAGAAGGAGATTCTGCTTCTTGTTCTTCTGGTAATAAAGACCACAGACAGAATGGGCCAGTGAAATATTTTCCAATGTGTCAACAGAAAATGCTTGAGTGACAGAAAAAAAGCACAAGACTTGACTAGAAGAACCGAAAGTACATTGGAAATGAAGCAGAGACTGGATTTGAGAGATGGATATAACCAGGAATAAAATCAGCAGCTAGGAAACTGACAAATAAATGTCAGATTATAAAGCATTAATTATATTTGTGAAACATGACAGAACAAGAAAATCTGGAAATATTGGACTTTTTTGACTTTGATAAACTTGTAGGGGACTCTAAAGCATATGCCCTAATTTCATGTCATTAATGTTTGTAGGAACACTTAGAGGGGGAGAGGAAGGAAAGAGTTAACAGTAAGTACAACAATCTTTTGTTCTTAACAGTAATATTTGTATAGAGCATGATATCGGCATGCTGTAAAATAAAGTTTTCTCAGTTATTTTCAAGTGTAATGGGAATACAAAAGTAAACTAATGCCCCTATTTTTCATTCTTTTCTCTTTCTCCTTGTTCAGTTTAAGAAATGTAGGCACTGCAATGTAAAAACAATAAAAAAGATGAGAAATGTCTGTTCAAGAGTATGCTAAAAGAAAAAATGATGTGCTTTTTCTCATTCTTGCATAGGAAAATGACTAGATTAAGTCCCTTGACGTGATCTAGTAACAAGTTTTAAGAGAAACCAAATAAATAAAAAGAGCATCAAATGTAATAAAGCTCTCCTTTAGCAAATAAATAAATACTTCTAGAAGCAACTTTGTATCTGGTTCTCATGTCTGCATGGAGACAGTCTGATAAAGAGCAATAAAAACAGAATATTTCTTTCCGTTAATGACTTTCATTCATTGGTTAGGAGATAATGTTTTCTGAAAGGATACACGTGTTTTCTCATTCTGGGAGAGCAATAAAGATAAGACAAAACCAGACAGCACTTAGTAGAAGCACAGAGGCTGTACCATGCGTCTTAGCATGGATAACCTTCCTTTTAGGTTAACCCTTGTTTGTGACTTTGGCTGTCAGTTTGGGACATTTGTTCCTATTAGGAAAGTAAAACTTCAATATTTGAAGAGGTACATAGTTTTGTGTATTAATATTAAGTTAGTAGGTTTTTGGGGTATATTGGGGTGTATTTGTTTTTTTTTTTTTTTTTTTTTTTGACGACTTTCATTAAAACAAGTTTTTTTTTAAGATGTGACATAGGTTCAAATGGATATGACAAGAAACAACTGTATAAAAGGTCAACCTGCCAAACATTAGTATGTATGTGTAACACAAAAGCTAGAACTAGATACTTAAAAAAGCTGTTACAAATAAAAGGTGAAAATAATAACTTTATGACATAATGACCATTTTGATACTTTCTTTAAATGTGAATGGCCTCACAGATATTTATAAAAAAAGAAAGAGTAGTGAACTATATTCAAAAATGTAGAGTGCAAATAGCTGTAGTACAGGAGACACATTTGGAAAGAACTGAACATGTGAATTTGATTTTTAGGAAGGTTATTCAGCAGAATATCTGTTAATTGCAAGAGGAGCCTCAGTAGGGATAGAAGAGGATAAAAAAGATAATAATGGTAGATATGTAGTACTAAGGGGGTTACTGGCATGTGTTTATAGTCCACCTAAAACTGCTATAGTGGAGGTTAAGAGAATTTTGGGAGAAGTAATCCATTTTTAGCAGGGAATATTACTTATAGGTGGGAAGTGAAGTTTGATTTGCAGCAGGAAAGATGTGTCTAGGGGGACTGAAGGGAAAATATAACAAAAGAGGGTAGATTTTTGAAGAAATTTATGAAAATATTTGGCATGGATGATGAATTCAGTAGTAGGAGTTTGGAGTGAATTTACATACTATTCCTCAGGATACAAAAACTGGGCTAGGCTAGACAGAACTTATATTTCACAGGAACGTGCATTTAATTGAAAGTTTTGATACACAACCAACAACTATTTCAGATAATGTGCCAATAATAACTAAAGTAAAAATACAGGGTAATGAAATAAAAATGAAGCACTGGAGCTTTCCCACCTATCTGTTGATAAGAAAGGAATTTGAGGAATAGGCAGTGGAAATTATTCTGGAGTTATTAGAGAAGACAGAAGTTTCTTTTAAAAAATATAGCTAGGGAGTGAGATGAAATTAAGATGGAGCTTAAAAATAGGGTGGAAATAAGAGAGAGAGATATGGTTAAGAAGTAACCAGAATTATTTAGAGGGACTGACAAATGTTAAAATATTGCAGAATAGGGGGTATCTCACAGAACAAGAATAAGAGCATTTGCAGAATGCTAAGCAGAAAGTAAAGGATTAACTTGTAGATCAGAGCATGTGTATGTACCTTTAATAAGAATTTCCAGATGCAGCAAGTGTATATAAATAGTGAGCACGTGCACGCAGCAGTGCCATTTTTGAGGGAACAGCCAGAGTGTCATCCTGTATGAATGTGGTAGTCAGTCTGTTTGTAAGTTTAAGTTACAAAGCCTCATTCTGATGTGTTTGTGTGTAATATAGCTGATGGAACAGAGCCCATGAATGTTCATCTGTTTTATCCTGACCAGACAAGCGACATGGTGTCAGAACCGGGATTAACAGAGCTACTTCTTCAAGCCATGAGGTGCAGAATTAAAGGTGAAGGCAGACTAAGCGGGTTGAGTGAAAGGGCCAGAAATGAGCAAAAGATAAAGAAAACTGCACAAATTATTTATTTGGCAAAGAAAATGAAATGGCACATCTGTAAGGCACAAAACATGTTTTTAATCAAACAAGTAGCACAAAATGTATTATTAATCAAACAAAAGGTGCAAACTGCATTATTAATTAAATGAAATGTTTGTAACCACAGTATTTGATAAAAGTAGCAGAGGTATTCATATGGGGCTCGGAATTACCTTTGGCTTGCAGAACGCACGTGTTTAAAGTAAAACAGGCACGAGAAAAGCATATTGAGCATGATAAGAGATTAAAAGGGCATAACAAGTGCGGTAAAAGGACAAATTAAGCTTTAAAGAACAAGGTAACTGCATGTTTTTAGTAAAAGACCATGTTTGGGCACAAACTACTATTTCACATTGACCGAAGCCATTCAAAGCATAAGTAGAGTTGTTTGAAGTATCTCAGAGTGTGCAAAGTATTTGCAGGGTGTGTGCTTTATTACTGTGCAACTATTTCACAGAGTTTGCTGTGTGCAAAGTGCAGTTATATTGCAAAGTACAGCCATTTCAAAATGTTTCTTGTGCTGTGTGCATTTATTCACAGAGTGCTGCCATTTAAGAGAGTTTCTTACACTGTACAGAGTTATTTCACAAAGTACAGCCATTTTGAAATGTTCTTGTGCTGTGTACAGTTTATTCGCAAAGTGCAGTCATTTCGAACTATTTCTTACACTGATAAGAAGTGATTTCACAAAGTGCAGTGTTTTCAGAGTGTTTTTATGCTACTGAGACTTAATGGCAAAGTGCAGTTATTTCAAAGTCTGTTGTGCTATTGGGCATAATTACGTGTACTGGCATATATTAATGTATGTATGTTCGTACATAATTTCAAGCACCTTCACTACTGTGTATTGATATGACAAAGGTATTTCTCAGATCAAATCTATTTGTGTTTGATCATAGTATATCAGAGAATTGGAGAGTATTTGAGCAGGAATATGATATTTTCATGGAAGAAGCTTTTTCTGACAAAGATACACATACAAGGTCATTGACTTTCCTTAACTTATCTGGGTCAGAGGCTATTGAAAGAGAGTGTTCATTTGTGTATGCACCAGAAGTATATGCAGGAGAAGGGGAACATTTGTCATATTGTGGTACTGGCTGAATCAAGGGAAGAACCTGAGTGCTTAAAATGTAAATTTAGAGAAATGTGCTGTTGCATTAGAGAGGCACTTGTTTTATACAAGAGACCAAAAGCCGGGTGAAAATTTTGCACCTAATATCACTGACTTGAGAAATAAAGTTAAAACATGCAGATTTGTTGACTTGAAAGATGAGTTAATAAAGGACAGGCTTGTGTGTGGTGTTAATAGTGCTGCAGTGGGAAAGAGTTTGCTCTGTGACAGTGATTTAACATTAAGCAAAGCCATAAAAAATTATGAGCTCACAGAAAGGCACACAGGTATGCTTACAAGTGACAAGAGTATGGTTTCAGTAGCCTCTAGAGCAAATGTAGACAGCATGTAACACGTGGCAAGCAGAAACAGGCCTAAGCACATGGCAGCAGCAACCCATGTGGGTGTGGCAGGGAGAACCTGGAGCTTTCTAGCAAGTTCCAAGACTATCTCAGTAAAAAGGGTATGCTTAGTACATTGTAAGAGTGAGTCAGCAAAACCCAAGTCAAGCCTTAACTGTCGTAATTGTGGTGCCAGTCATGAGTCTAGAAGAGAGAAGTGCTTAGCATTTTGCCAGCAATGCCACAAGTGTAAAAAAGTGGAACCATTTTCAAAAGTTTTTTTAAATCAAGCAAACCTCATTCAGTTAAGAACAGTCACTCAGAAAAGCAGGTTGATCATGTAGAGAGCTGCAACCCTACTTTTTATGTAGCTGGTGTCAATGGTCATTGAAGAGGTTAATGCAGTAGACTTGTTGGCAAAGAATGAAGTATTTTGTACTGTCTTGATCAATGGTAAACCCACGCAGCTCAGAGCAGACACTGGTTCAAAGTGCAATGTAATGTCAGCAGAAACATTTGCTAAAGTGAGGTCTGGTGAGCAACTTCATTTGGCGAGTTGTGCAAAGCTTGTTGCTTATGGAGGTGAAGAGATTCAAACTGAAGGCTCAGTAGTGCTTTCATGCTCTTCAGCTGGGAACAGTTACAGCTTGCAATTTTATGTAGTCCAAAGACCTGTGCAGTCATTATTAGGTCTCAGAGACAGTTTGACAATGAAATTGCTTTCTTTTACCAAAGACGTACATCATGTAAGCATATGTCCCAGTTCTAGCTTTACTAATGCTATTTTCTCAGAGTATGTTGATGTGTTCACTGATAAACTAGGCAAACTTCCAGTTGTGTACTCCATGAATGTAGACCCAGAGATCAGTCCAGTGGTTGGACCAACAAGGAGAGTTCCATTAGCTATGCAGGACAAAGTTGAGGTCCAGTTAGACAAAATGGTGCAGCAAGGTGTGATTTGTCCACTCACAGAGTCAACTGAGTGAGTTTCTTCCATGGTAGCTGCTCATAAGAAAATTTCAGATGAAATCAGAATATGCATTGACCCAGAGATTTTAACAATGTAGGACCTCATCATCCTATGCATACTGTTGAGGAGATTGCAGTCCTCATGCTAAATGCCACTGTTTTTTCTATCTTAGATGCAGAGAGTTCATTTTGACAAGTAATGCTTGAGTACAAATCTTCACTACTGATTACATTCAGTACCCCATTTGGTAGATACAGATTCCTCAGGATGCCTTTTGGAATACATTTTGCCAGTGAAGTTTTTCTGCATGCAATGGAGCAAATTTTTTCAGGCTACCCGTATGCAATAATAGTTGATGATTTACTCTGTGGTAATGGTGAAGCAGAGCATGACAGAAACCTCAGGAAAGTTCTGGACAGAGCCTGTGAAGTGAATTTAAAGTCCAGACCCGTGAAGTGCAAATTCAGACTACCAGAAGTTACACATGTAGGTCAGAGAGTTTGGACTTTGATATCATGGAAGTGCGTAACTTTTCTACCATGACACTTGATGAGCTGAGAGATTCTACAAAGACCGATCCAATTTTGCAAAAGCTCAACCACTTCAGCAATGTAGGATGGCCATCAAAGCAATCCAGTGTATCGGTAAAAGTGCAACCTTACTTTCCATACAGAGATGAGAGGCTGATGGAAGATGGTATCATTTTCAAAGGTACAAAAGTTATTGTTCCTACTTCCTTACAACATGAATACATTCAGATTTTGCATTGTGGCCACCCAGGTTCCAATTCTACCAAAAGAAGGGCGAGAGGATTAGTATTTTGGCCTTCTGTAGCAAAAGACATTGATAAAGTGCTTTCTTCTTGTTCATTATGCAAGAGTACTAAGCTGCATTTCCAAAAATAGCCACTTCAGCTAAGCTAAATTCCTGAACTACCTTGGTCAGCAGTAGTAACTGACATATTTGTGTGCAACAGTCAACATTACATAGTGTTGGTAGACTCTTATTCAAACTAGTTTGAGATTGATTTGCTGTTTAACCTAACATCCAGTGATGTTATTACCAAGATGAAATGTCATTTCTCAGTCCGTGGTAGTCCATACAAAGTTTTTTCTGACAGTGGTACCCAGTTTACCAGTCAATTGTTTCAGAGATTTGCTAAAGAATGGATCTTTATTCATGTTACTAGCAGTCCTGAATATCCTCAGTCAAACGGCCTTGCTGAATGTGCAGTACAAAGTGCAAAGCAATTACTAGAGAGGTCAAAGCATGACAATACCAATATCTTCCTGAATTTACTTAATCTCAGAAATATATCCCATGACAATCTACTTGGCTTGCCTGCTCAGAGACTTCTGCCTAGCCAAACCAGAACAACCTTGCCTATCAGTTCTAGTTTGTTGGTGCCTAATGCTAAAAACAACAGAGCTATCAAAGCCCAACTTTTTAAGAAGCATTCTTCTCAGAAGTCCAGCTATGATAAAATGAGCAGATTTTTTTGTCTGTTAAAAGAAGGAGAGACAGTGAGGATGCAGACGGCGAAAGGCTTTGATCAAATTAGTCAAGTCTGAGGTATATGTATTGAGCTGCTATCCTGCTTAGTAGAATCTGAGGGTACAGAGTACAAGAGAAACTGAAGACATCTTTTTCCTGTATCAGAAATGATATTGCAGGATCGTACCTGTGATATAGACTCTAGATCTCAGAGCAACCCTGACAATGTTCATAACGAAGAACATTTATATCCATTTCTGATGATGTCCCAGATGTTCCTAAAGTTGAACATTCCTTGAAGACAGTCCCCATTGCTAGATCCAATTCTGACTTTTATGTTACATGAAGGTCGTATTTCCAGACCTAGTGTAAAATACACAGTAACTTGGACATAATTGTTTCATATGTGTCTAAGTTTGTATGGTTGGATGTCAAGTAATTAGTTTTGTATAATTGCATGTCAAAAGATCATTTCTGTAAACTGAATGTCATTGAATACTGTCATTTCATAAATGGATCATGTCTCAAAGAGGGAGGATGTAGATCAGAGTGTGTGTGTATGTACCTTTAAGAAGAATTTCCAGATGTAGCATGTGCATTTAAATACTGAGCTCATGCAGGCAGCAGTGCCATTTTGAGAGAACAACCAGAGTGTCAACATGCATGTCAGTCTATTTATAAGTTTATTTAAGTTTAAGTTACAGAGACTCATTTTTTATGTGTTTGTGTGTAATAAAGCTGCTTGAATAGAACCCACAAATGTTCTTCTGTTTTATCCTAACCAGGAGAGAGACATACCTCGAAAGTATAGATGAGTTTAGAAAGGGTCTATATTAGAACACCGAACATTTAAAATGTCGAGTGTTCTAATATCATAGGTTCATAGATTAGTACTAGGCTAACTGCCCTTGCGAGCCATTTTAAGCCCAGCCAATTATCCCTTGTGAGACTCAAACCCTGCACCTTGTGTTTGTAAGGCAGACACTTCAACCATTAGGCCACCTTCCCGACCTGTTTTTAGCGAACGCTGAAAATATCGAAGAAACAGAAAACCAAATTTTTTTCCTAGGAAAAGAATTTGTTTGTCCGTTTCTGTTGCTTCGATATTTTCAGCGCTCTGGTGGAAAGTTACGGGTCGGGTTCAGGTAAGTGTGGGATTGTGTGGACATGAGGGTTAGGGCGAGTTTGGTGAGTTAGGGTTAGGGCGTGGGTTAGGTAAGTGTGCAATAGTGACGGACCTTAAGGTTAGGGTTTGGGTTAAGGTAAGCGGATAGTTAGTGGTATATGTATAGTTTAGTGTAGGGTTAGGTGTAAGACTTTAGGTTTAGGTGTATTTGTGTGGATTGCTGTTTGTTTGGTGTGCTTGTGTTGTGTGTATGTGTTTTGGAACAGCAAATCTTTTCCCTAGGAAAAAGTTTGCTGTTCTGAATGTTCAGTGTTTAGTATTTTCGATTGGTAGGGTTCGATATTAGAGCACTCAACATTTTGAATGTTCGGTGTTCTAATATAGACCCGTTTAGAAAGATTGCTGTTAAGCAACTGTTTTTTGATAATAATGCCAGAGTACAAAACTTTTAGCTCAGTGACTCAGGCAACAGAAAGTAGAAAGTGTTGTCACCAAGCTTAGGGAGTCTGTAACAAAGAAGATAACAAGAGATCCTTTAGAGGTATTAGAAAATTTTCGGAAATTTTATGAAAGTCTGTATAAGGCAGAGAAATATGGAGATTAATAAAAGGTGCAAATGGAAATGTTTATGGAAGAATTAAATATGCCAAGGTTAGATGTAGATGAGGCTCAACTGTTAATAGTTAAGAAAGGAGAAGATGAGATAAAAATGGTTTAGTATAACCACTCAACAGGAAAATCCCCAGGATTAGATGGTATTCCTGTGGAAGTTTGGAAGCAAGGAGGGAAAACCTGATAAAGATCTGGAAGGTTATGTAAAACAGTATTTTAAGAGGAGGAGAAGTACCAACATCCTGGAAGAAAGTGGTGGTGGCTGTAATTATTTATTATTTATTTATTTTTTATTTTACATTTCTTAACCGGGAAAAGTAATTTCCGGGTAATACCTAAAGACCCATCAGATCCTGCTTCAAATAGGACAATTTCAATCCTGTTTATGTCTATAATGGCTAAAAGAATGGCAAAGGTGATGCCAGAATTGATTGATATTTGATTGATATATTGATTGATATTTATCATTGTGGTTTTGTGGAGGGTGGGCAAGCATTTGACAACATTAACAGAACATTGATGATCCAGAGGGAAGCTGAAGGTAAGAAAATAACACTGTCACTGGTGGTTCGTAATGCAGAGAAAGCATTTGACAGAGTAAGCTAGGAGTTTATGAGCAGGTTAATGGAAGCATTTGCATTCCCTGATAAAATTATAAGGTGGTTTAGAGGATATGTGAGGGATCTGAGGCAAAAATTAAAGTGGGTGTGTTCTCTTCTGATAATATCTGTTTGAGTAGAGGAACTAGGCAGAGGCATCCTCTTTCCCCTTTGTTATTTGCATTGTATTTAGAACCATTGACAAAGAGAATAAGAGACTCAGAAATTCAAGGTTATAATTGGTAAGGTAGTCAAGAAAAGCTGACCCTATTTGCAGATGATATTATTTTATATCTGATAAAATCAGAAAAGGACATTTCAGTGTTGTAGAACATTTTGGGGCAGTTTCAAGTCTTTTTGGAATATAAAATTAATAAAGCTAAAATAAAGGCAATAGCTGTAAATTATGCATCCACACACAAATTGGGTCAGCATTATCCATATTTATGGGGACATGATAAAATGAAGTACTTGAGATTATGGATTAAAATTATTCTGGTGTGGCAGCTAAGGATATGTGGGAAGAGACTAAACAAAAGATAATGCAAAAGCTGAGAAAGTAGAAGTTGTGTTATATGGATATGGATAGCAAGAAACAAGCAGTTAAATGTGTTTAGTCCCTTTAGTTTTATACACAGGTCAGGCACATTTTTATCAGTCAGAGGAGAGGTTGTGGATAGCAATTAATAAAGAGCTGAATATGACGGATTTTATCTAGGGGGGAAAAATGGCAAGAGTCAGGTGGGATAAGTTGATTCTTCCAATTGAGCAAGGCGGTTTGGGATTACCCGATTTGAATGGGTATTTCAGAGCTACACAGTTAAAGTTCCTATACATAGCAGAAGCAGAAACCTGTAATTCAAAGTGGAAAGGGATGATGATGAAATGGGGGGGGGGGGCTCAAGAAACAAAGATACACTGGGATTTTGGATGTAGATTCTTCAGGAGAATAACAATAACCAAACAGAATATTATACTCATAAAGTAGCAGAAAGTATTCTAAGAACTAAGCCAACATGGCAATTGAGAAAAGAGATTCTGCTAATAGGGATGACTGCAATTAGGGATACAGATAGTAGGCAAGATGGGACTGGAATATTTGGAGAAAACTGGTAAAAGACCAAAGTATTAGAGCAAATAATTATAGAGGGAAAGTTAATAGAATGGGAAGAGTCCAACAATTTATTTGGACTGCAAGAAGAGGTTGCCTTCCCTATCAAGGATTGATATCAGAGTATAGGCAAAGAGAAAGAAATATGGGGATTCTAAGTAAAAGACCTGCACTGGTAGACTTTTTAGTATAACCTAGACCAGAAACTGCTGTTAAAATTGAATAATTAAGAGATCATACAAAATATTGCATGATAACTATAAAAATCAGTTTGAAGAGGTTAGACAGGATTGGGAAGAGAGACTGGATAAGCAATTCACAAAGAAACAATGGGGGGATATATGCATGTCTCCCAAATATGCAACAAAGTCTAGAAGATTTAGGATCTTTGCTTAGAAGTGTTTACATAGGTATTTTTATACTCTGAGTAGACTTTAAAGAATTTTTCCACAGATAGACAGCAAATGTTAGAGGTGTGATTGGGAAGAAAGAGGTAATTAGAAACATATTTTCTGGGAGTGTAATGAGTTGGCAGACTTTAAAGATATCCTGTAGACTGCTCTGTCAGATATACTGGGTGAGCAAACTGGTGTAACTAAGGAAATTATTTTTGAACTGTGATACAGAATTGTAATTATCTAGACATAGTAAGGCTTTGCTGAGTCTAATTATGGTGACTTCCAAAAAAGCAATTACTAGAAGATGGAAATCAGTCTAAACTAGCCCTCCTAGAATTAGTTAATATAGAAACACAGATAAAACAACCAGAATTGGGATCTTTTGAAAAGGGTAGGTGTAAATTAGATAGAAATAAATGGGAATTGTGAGAACAATAGATGCAGAGGAGAAATCAAGGTTCAAAAGAAGGCAGGATTTGAATGAGCTGAGTAATGTTTGACTGACAATGACTGAATAGATTATAAGTAATGTATAATGTTTGCAACTGCAATTATGCCAAAATGGTTTGTGATATATAATGTTTGCAATTAAAATTATGTCAGTAGGTTTGTTTTCCTTTATAGAAATGTATGATTGCCTATGTCATACATGATAATTTAATAAGGATGTTTCTTGTTTAAAAAAAAAAAAAAAGTAGCACAGGCAGAACTGCTTAGCCTCATATGAAAGCTGAATAAAGTGCTTCTAAAAGTATGTTTGTAACTTGAGTGTCTACTCAGATACTGCAAGTTGTTTACGAAATAGTACAAATTTAATAGGAACTATGTATAATGTGACTTATAAAATCCAGTTAAAAAACTAGTACCTCAAGAGTACTTCTTCTTCTTTCGGCTTTTCCCAGTTAGGGTCGCCACAGCAGATCACCTCATGATTGGCAGTAGAGTTTTACAGTGTTCAGTTGCCAGCCTGGCGCCCAACCTTACACGGAAGGCACACACATGCTCGCACTCACGTCTAGGGCCAATTTCGAGTGTCCAGACCACCTACAGCATGTCTTTGGAATGTGGGAGGAAACAGGAGCACCCAGAGGAAACCCATGCCACCACAGGGAGGACATGCAGACTCTGCACAAGGCACCCCAGCCGTGGATCGAACTGGAGAATACCTCGAGTACTACCACTATAAAAATATTTTGTGTGGAGAGTTTGCCATTTATTCTCCTTTACTAACACTTGTGTTCCCAGTGATATATACATTTGTTTGAAATGTAAGGACATAATTAGATTCTGTCACAAAGTTTAGGCTCCGCCCATTGGAAGTTACAGTGCATGTTTTCAGAACTCCATTGGAGGGAATAAGTTACTCTTGTTTTTTAAGCCTGTGCTGGCTTTTATTTTGACATTCTCCACTGAGTGATGGCATGTTTCACCCTCTGACTTTTGATGGGAGCAGTAAGGTCAATGACAATTAGAAAGAATGAGCTCAAATATTTTAAAACATCATTTAGAGATGTAGTGTTTACCAGTACTATGTCTGTTAATATCACATAAATGCTGTAACTTAAATCTACATCAGTGTCTGTTGATGTTATGATTTTGTGGAATACTGATATGGCTGCCTTAAGTAAGAAGTTTTGTCAAAAGATCACTGGGGTATCCAGGAGAGTCATACATTTTTTGTGTTCTCGAGGAACGCAGTCTAATGTACTTCTGCCTGAGCATGTCCAGGACGATTTGACTTTGGGAGTTTCATTTCTCTCACCCATGTGACTAAGACCACTAGGATTTAGTCTCCCCGTAACTAAACTTTCCCAGGCTGCCTCAGCTCCCTGCCCTTTACTCACAATGCTGAGTGCTTAAGGATTCATCTCCTGATCCCTTTAGCTGTGGTTAAGGTCTGCCACACTTATAAGCAGCCAAGCTGCCATTTCTCTGGAGAGTATTTTGGTGTCTAAATCCATCTTTTGGACTTCAGGTGTGGCACTTTTGTTCTTTAGTTTTGGTACTTTGTTGTTCCTCATCGGCTTCTCTGGTCAACTTTTTCCAATTTCTTATTGCTATGTCATGTTTTTTTTTGAAGTTAGCATTGTCAGGCTGATCTCCCCCAACTCTTTTGCTGTTTTTTTCATTCCTGTGATAGATCACTACATTGGAAGGAAAATAACTAGACTCAGACATTTAAGAATCCAACCCCCAGTGAGATAAGCTCTCCAGATATGTTAACTGTTAGGGGGAGGCTCTTTTTCTGAAGACTCCCTTATTTATGCTGCATTCAAGCCTTTCACCTTAGAAGGAAAAACAGATTGAAGTTAGAAAAGCCTAGATCCTTTTCTGTCTTGAAAACTCTTGCGAATGTGTCAGCCTTTACTTCTAAGGCGTGTGCTCTGAGCATTTTAAGAGAAAAATAGTACTATTGTAGATAAAAAGTCTAAGACTTCCGGTGTTTTTCTTGTGTCTGTGCCTATATCTGAGTATACATTTGCTGATGAAGTTGTTCTCCACCCTACTTCTGTTTTGCAGAAGCCTGCTGAGAATGTAGCTCCCCTTAAGTGGTCTCACCACCCACTCTCCCCTGTTCTGACAGCGTCTCTTCAGATCTTTCCAGATCTGAGCTTAGTACTGTCCCAAATCCTTCCTGTTTGATGTCTGTTACCTCCTGCAAGTCAGTTTCTTTCCAAGTGGATTACAGAAGGATGTGGTAGGCATTTTTAGTCTGTAGCATTGTGGTCCCAGGTACATTTTCCATGCTAACACTAGGGCACAACAATATACACATTCTCCAGCTTGTGTCCCATTGCTTCCACAGTGGAACAAATTTGAGCCAGGAACATGTCATATAGGTGAGGTCAGTTGTGGTGAATGTAAAATGTTTGAACACTGTTTGCCAAAGCTAACTTTGCCAACAGTGGGGTTTACCTCTTTCTCCATTGTTTTGCAACCCTGGAGTTGGTGTATATAAATCTGGAGGTTGCAGAAATATGTTTGTGTTATGTTTGCCAAAGGTAGTTTTGACAAAAAGTTTTTATATTTTTGTATATTTGCCCAAACTACCTTTGGTGAGTCATCATGATTCCATTTGAGCTTTAGTTCTTTCAAGACCATTGGTCAAAATTTCACCATCGGTGTCAACATAAGTGGCTGTGTTGGGATTGATGCCCTGCATGGCTCCAGTGTTGATATTGCTTTTAACATTAATGTTTGCAGCCTGGACTCCTTTGGGGCTTATACCTCTGTTGACTTTGGAAGTCAGCATTTTGTGGTCACCCTTAGTCTCTCCCTTTTTGGGTTGGATACTGCTATCACTGGAGGCAGCCTTTTGGGAGTAGACATCTATGCAGTTGACCACAACAGGGTTGCTGGCATAGGTATTGACCTTGATGGTTGGCACTGTTTTTATTGGTAGCTCTCTCAGTCTGATCTCAAGATCTTCATTGCCTCGTGTCTGACCTTTGAAGTCCATGGCTCCAGTCCCAGGCATGAGGTTGATGCTGGCCGCAATGCCAATGTTACTGGCTTTCCTACATGAGGCCCCTCTTGATGATACAAACCTCCCTGCTTGAATCCCCTCTTAATGATACAGATCATGGTATCATAGGGACTTCATTTAACTGCTGCTTCTGTTATCTGTCTCTCTCCAGTCTGAGACAGAGAACCTGCCAGGTCTTGGCAGGATATCTTGAGAATGTCTGCCTTTTTGTCTTCCTCTTCCTCAGAGTATCTTCCTCTGAGATCAGGAGTATGAGGCCCAGAACAAGAGAATGCATTTCGACTCACCAAACAAGTCTTCCACTTCTGACATAGAGGGTGACCAGGAGGAAAACCACCTAAAGACCTGAACTTTGAGATCATCAGAGTTAAGATGAATTGCTTCATTGACACCCATTTTGAGTCAGTATACATCCTTGCTGAGAGTTTCTGGTCCCCCAAATAGTCCTGTTTGGTGGCGGCCCCCGCTGATGAGGTTGTTCAGCTAGTGATGGTAAATCACATGGAAGAACCCCAGTATATATTCATAGATTGCTACTAGGGTAGCATCATCATCTACAGGACAGAATCCCAATTGAAAGAATAATGGTGTCATGTATCCAAATAGGACATTGAGGGCTGGGCATTTATAAACTACCTCTGTCAGTAAAGGACACAGGTGCCAGGCCTGATGTAAATTTCCTATTCTCATCCACTGATCTAGGTTGTGCTTAAACTGGGTACTAGATGAACTCGGCTTCACATGGATGGGAAGTCTGTTCCATAGGAGGGGCAGTCTCTGAGAGACATAGCTGTCTCTCCATAGCTGTCTCTCCAGCATGTTCTGCTTAAGTTACAGACGAAATTCAGGTCCCTAGACCTTGTATTTCTGGTACTGTTTGACTTATGAATATGCAGGAGATTCAGAAGTGTAGGGTTTGTGGATGCCTTGTAAGCCAGGCATAGATCTCACCTCAGTAATATATAGGAGATTGAATAGAGGGAAAGGGCTTTAAAACTCTGCATAAGACAGGCTTGTTATGCCTTGTATTCTATTTGTAAGGAACCTCTGAAGTTGCAATAGTTGCTGCATATGCCTGGTCAAGTACTTCATGATTGGTCTGAAAAGGGCAGAGTACAGTGGGTTAATGACTTCTTTGGACCTAGATGCCATACCCTTACTTATAAGTTGTGACACACAAAAGGATTTTCACACCAATGTGGCCATGTGATGGTCGAAGGTAAGGCTGTTGTCTACATACGTATGTACCCAGATCCCTGACCACTGGGTCAACTCGTTAGGGGCATATTATCAACATGGTAATTAGCCGAGATGGTTGGCTTCCCAGAGGGTACAATTACGCATTTTTAGCATAGAGTTTAAGACCATAGTTTTGGCACCATTTGTTAGAGACAGACCTTCTTGATGAATGCTAGTGTCTATAGGGGAGTCAGTGATAACTGCCAGCTATAATCATTTGTAAACTTAGTCAGCTATAAAACTTTGGTGTTTGCTTATACTTCAGAGAAATAGGCAAAAATTAGCGGGCCCAGTAATGACCCCTGGGGTAATCCTCTAGTGATTGGTATCTTGGTGGAGGTGGCCTCACCTATTTTGACCTCCTGGGTCCTATCTTTAGGTTCATAGGTTGGTACTGGGCTATCTGCCCGAAGGCATATATTAGCCCAGCCACGTTGTGTGGTATTCACCACCCCTTTAGTAGTTCCCTAGACCCTTGTACTAGCAGCTAGTGCCCTTGGCCCCTATCTAGTAGTGCTGTTGGTGTGATCCCCGGTGTGAACTTTCTGTTACCCATCCACTCATCAAGGTTCCTCTTGAAGAGTGATAGTGAGGGGCCATTGGCTGTCCACTGGGTGATAATAGGGTATATACCTAATTTAGTGACCTTGTCTGTAATGCCTGCATGGGGTATTGTATCAAAAGCCTTGTCTAGGTTGAGGTAAGCTGTGTGCGTAGTCTTGCCCTCATTCATTGCATTGGTGACTCTCTCAAAGAAGTCCAACATATTTAATAGGCATGGCCTTCCTTTAACAAAGACGAACTGTGATGGGTCCAGCATTTGCAGGTTACCTATATTCTTGTTTATCATGTCCATGATTACTCTTTCCATGGCTTCACATATGAGGATGGTCAGACTTAATGGGCCTGTAACTACCCAGATCAGTGTTTGAACCTTCTTTGTGCAGGGGAGTAACTGTAACCATCTTCAATTTCATGAACTCAAAACCATACTGTAGGCTTCATTTGAAAAGTGATTCAGTTGGACTGGAGAGGTCATTTTTCATGCTAATTAATAAGCATCCCCTGATGTTATTGGTTCCCATTGATGCAGTGTTTTTGGCCTTGGAAAATGCATTATGACCTGCCCCCTAGTAATGTTTGGGGAGATTGTGGTATGCGGTATTTCCTTTGTAGTATTGGGGGGGGGGTTTGAGTTGAAATTGCCAGCCAGAAGGTTGGTAATGGCCTCCATTTCAGTGTGGGTGATGCTATTTAGAACAAATTCTTCGCATTGTTGCATATTTCCCTTGAAGTTACAGACGTAGCTCTATAAAGCTTTGTGGTTGTCCTTTGCTTGGGAAGCTATTGTTCTTCAAATTTAACCCTCAAATTATTAATTAACCCTCTTAGCTGCCTGTTTAGATTTTATCAGGGGGCTTTTGGTATGTTGAGCTTTGTTCCTCCTATGCTTGGCCCAGATTTTTTTCTTTCATTGTATAAACAATTGATACTGTGATTTCATCAGTGTGGCTTTTGTTTTGAGTTTGTCTTATTCTTAATACGAGTGGGCACAGCTCAATCTATACAGCTATCAGTATGGCTGCCCAGGGATTTTGTAAATAGCTTAGCATATGCTATGGTGTTTGGTGGGTTTGGGGTGCTTAGAATTTCGCTAGGGTGTCACTTAGTACAGACAGGTTAGCCTTGGAATAGTTCCTAAAGGTTTTTACTTTTGCTGGGTCCCCAGATTTAATTTTTATTTCAAGCAATACCGCCCTATGGTCAGATATGACAAGCGAGGGTGTTACATTGGGTGAGGAACATCACTCCCGCAAGTTCATGAGTACAAGGTCAGGGATGTTTGTATCCCTGGTAGGAGAATGGACCAGCTGTTCCAGGATGCTGGTATTAACGAAGTTTAGGAATCGCTAGGATTGTCCATTACTAGTGGTGTAGGATTTCCAGTCTATAGCAAAATTGTTGAAGTCCCCCATGAAGATCGTAGTGGGTTGAATGTTGAGGGATTCTAGTACAATGAGAAGGTAGTATGGGTTTCCTGGGACATGGAGGGGGACCTTTAGGTTGCAAGGATATGGTACAAGACCCTGTTTATGGTGAGTTGCACATGTATGAGTTCCAGTGGGTCATAAAGTTTAACTAGTCTGGATGTGAGGTTACTTTTAACATAGACTGAGACTCCTCCACCTTTAGTTCTCTGCTTTGCAGTAGCTCGTCTAAAGCTGTGAAAGACATTATACCTTTGCACCGGAAAGGTGCTGTTCATGACTTTAAACCATGTCTCCGTTGCACTTTCCAGTGAGAAGAAGGCTTGCAGCGAGTGGAGTTTCTTGTTGTGACATCTGGCACTGAGCAGTACCACCTTCAGATATTCCTTCATAGATTCAGTTAATAAAGTAGCTTTATCAGTTTGGCATTGCCAAAAATGGCACCATCTGAAAGTCTATAGGGGGTAAGTGCAGACCATCCCTGGTAAAGCAGAGTGGTATGTCAACCATGTCCTCCCAGGCCATCAAATATTGTACCCCCTTGGACCCACACCAGAAGCTAAGCCAATTGTTAAAATCGATCACTTTCTGTTGGTAATGTGGCATCATCCTTGGAGAAGGTAGTATGCTGTTCATTGCTAGGCTCGTACCTGCCTGAGACACCCAGTCAAGGAGCATGATCATGTTTCACTTCATGTAGTTAGAGGTACACCACAGGTCATTTACACCCACATGAACTATGACAGAGTCATACTGGTACCTGTGCTTTAATGACCTGAGTAACCCTGGAACGGCAGCTAATTGTGACTTTCTTCTTAGTCAGTCTGGCGAGGGGGATGTCGGTGTGCCTCACTATAGAATCACCAGTGACCAGGAAATTTGGCTGTGGCACTGGTTTGCCTTAAGGGCTTAGCAGTAGAGGCATTGGATACAATGTTACTTTGTGTAGCTGCAGGAGATGTTTTAACAGAGTGTTTACATGATGGATGAAGACCCTTTTTTTATTATCCTGTGTAGGAGGTCTTGGTGTTTTAGGAAAGTTACTTGTAAGTACCTCAGCATACGTAGTTTTTATGTGTAGGGTCTTTACCCTGTGCAGTAGGCATGGTGCAAGTGTCACTGACAAACTCTGTGGGATTAGTTTTGTTTGCGTGAGAGAGTTTTGCCTTCAGTTTTAAAGTGTATTTACACCTCTTGCAGACTTTGTTTTATTAAGAATGTGGCAATTGCTACAGCCCCTCAGAATACTTATATCAGCCAGACTGGTCTAAGAGAGAGTCAGGAAGTGGTTATCCATGGCTACTGATCTAGGGAGGAGTGAAGGAAATTCAATATTGAATAAGTCAATAACACAAAGAACTTGATGTGCAATGCTCAGCTATGCACAAATTAGATGCTGTAGTAGTTAAAACTGCAGGATGGTGCAGTGGTGCAGAGGTAGTGTTGTCGCCTCACCGCAAGAGGTTCTCCGGTTTCATTCTCGGCTGGAGTGTCTGCTGTGTGGAGTCTGCATGTCCTCCCTACATTCATGTGGGTTTCCTTGGGGTGCTCCGATTTCCTCCCATGTTACAAAAACATGCATCTGGAGTGTTTCTCCCTGGGCCGCCGCTGAAAATTGGCTTTGTTCCAAGTTGGACTTTCCCGATAAACAAAATGTTAAATAAATAATAAAAATAAATAAATAAATCTGTCTAGACAGTAAAGGTATTTTAAGGGAAACTTACACTGTAAGAGATTGACATCTACACAAATGACAAGGGGGAATTATTCTGCAAGATATCAGCATCTGTACAGATCACTGCTTCGCACTGCTGCGTGGAGAGCAGCAGTTCTAATTAAAGACAGTAAGAAAGGTCTAAAACTGCAGATAATCAACAGAATAAAATTAATGCAGCTGTGACAAAAAGAATGAGAAAAATAAGTACCAAAACAGTGGATACGGTAATGCATGTCTTAGCTTTTGTAGAGTTTAGCAGAAACCAGCAACACTCTTTGCAATTAGCGTGGCCGTCAAACATCACAAATGCGTCAGAGCTTATAGGTTATAAGCAAGAATTGTGCAGCTACAGTGCTTAAATAACAGTGAAGATTCAATGAAATAAAAAACAAAAACAAGGCCCTGTGGCCAATCAAAAACAGCATACTCTTCTTTCCTTTACACTTTTCCAGGCCAGAAAATGGCTAGGTCCCCCTCTACTCTCACTAAAGTGGAACTAAGGCAGTTTTAACTAAAGAGTATCAAAAAGGTAAAAAGTGCAGATGTTTAACACAGAAGCACTCAATTACTGAAGCAAGTGCCAAAACAATATCTATAGTAATGTAAGTCTTAGCTTTTGTAGAGTTTAGCATAAACCAACAACACTTTTCTTGTTAAGTAGCATGGTCACCAAACATCTCCAATTGCCTCAGGCACAGAAATTCAAATTTTAAGCAAGCTAACCCTTTAGGCAGTCAAATAAAGATATAATAAGACTTAACACCAACAATCCCCAGCTCAGAAGGGTGTAGCCTAACTTTTCCTGTTACAACTAGTCTGGAGACCAAGTGCTTAAATCATTACTAATAGGCTTAGAATAATGGGGTTTACCATCATAAGGTTGAGCACACAGTGCTTGAACCTGTATTTGTGCAAATATTGTTAGCGAATCCTGGCATGCCGAATGGTTGGAATGTCGCAAAAACACTGAAATTGACATTTCCGACCACTCTACATCCAAAATTGAATGCTAACATGGGTCAAAAAGGGGACGGGATTTTGCGATTCGCAACATCTGCATTCGCATTTGTGGGATGTTGCTGCATGCCTTTTAGACATACGTGCTCTACCATCCACCAGTCGACCTTATGATAGTAAACCAAATAACAGTTTTAATTTAGTAAGGTTATTACTAAGCAGTAATAAATGCAGCAGGTTAATTGCAACTGAACACTTTAAGAACATGCAACAAAAAAGCTAAATAAAGTAGGAATAAGTGCAAATATTGCAAAAACAGATGAATAAAGTGCATTTTTACTAGCTGGAAAGTTAGGAATCAGAAGATAATACGAGGTTGAGAGATTTGGAGAGGGGGGAGGGCTTCCCAGTTGATCTTTCAGTGCTCAGTAGAATGAGCAGATGAGATGAGACTGGGAGGAGTGTGCAAAGTCGGCCATAGTTGAGGGCAGACACCATGTTTAAAAACACAACAGGAGTAGGGCAGCTGGGTGGGAAAAATCCAACGCAGACAGAGATCAGCAATAGTCAGACAGAGAACAGCAAGTCATGCAACACTACTGTTAAAGATGCCACTAAATACTTGTAGTTAAATAAAGACTACTATTTCTCAACTCCTTCCACTAATTAACTGCATTTTATTCACTATCTAGAAAATAATTATTTTCTAACTGACCCTAGCCAAGACCTCTTAAAACTCCAAAAATAACTAAAACAAAACAAAATGCAGTATGAGTAAAAATAAAAAAAAATACAAGTAACCAAACCTTAAATAAATAATTCCAATCCAAAACCAAAAGCAGAGATCATCAGTAGTCAAACGCAGACAGAGATCACCAGTAGTCAAGCGAAGAACAGCAAGTCACACAGCACTACAGCTAAATGGTATGGTGGCATACTTCCTGAGGAGGCCTGACAGGATCCTTTGGCCTCCCAAGGACTGGAAAGCTTGTCTCAGAACCCTTTGGTGGACTCCATAATTGTCTTGGCTATCTTTAAAAAAGATTCCTGAACCTCAGGTTGGCTGTCCACTTTCCAGGTAGAGTTGCAAGTGCTAGACAGAGTGGAGACGTGACTGTTTTGTCCTCCACCTTTTCTCTGAGGGCATTAAACTATGTGGTGCATATGTAAAATTCCAGCTGATAGACAAATCTATCAGTAGTCTGAAAGGGATACCAGAATCAGATCTTAAAGTCAGGTTACAATTCCAGATGTCAACTCTCTGTGGATCAGTTTAGTAGCCAGTCAACAAACAAATTAATAAATAAGTAAATAAAATGAAATAAACCTTTGGTTCCATACCTAACTAAACCATATGTTTGCCCCTTAATGCTGTGGATAGTTCAAGTGTAACAGGCACTCACTCATTTGGAAGGCTGGACTAGCATTCCTGTGACCTTTTTGCATTCTCATAATCTATAATGTCACTGTAATTAATTAATTAACTAACAAGTGGTGATTTTTGTATATAAAAGATGTGCTTTTGGTGTAGGAGTTATCCCTTGAGGCTTTTTCGCCAAGGTACTAGGCGACACCAGTAAAGCTGTTAAGCAGTTTTCATCTTATCAAAGAGACTTCATGTTTTATTTATTCATTCATATTTTGGTTTGGTTCATTTGTGTTTTTTTGCATTCTCAGCCAGCTTCAAATGCAGCGATTTCTTTTCCTGAAAGGATGCCCCAGAGATGAAGTCAGCCAGAAATGGTCCCTGGGACTCAACTATGATTTTCCTTTATTTTCTGTTATTCTGACACCCCTGAAGAAAACCAGGTCTTGCAAACCGGTTATTCTAATGGCTCATTTTTGGCCTCACAAGTTTAGTTCCCCATTTGATAAATCTTTTCACCTGAAGCTAAGAACCTTCTGTCTCACCCATCTGATAAGCCTCAACTGAACCTTTTCAGGTTAACTATTTGATTTCTGCCTTTCCTAAGATGGCAAGTGACCCTTTATACTCTAATTAAAGGTGATCAAGATCTTTGCTTCTGTCCGGAGACCTGCACAAGGAAACCATATTGCAGTTAATGGACTTTTTTTTCTTTATGTGCTACTGCAAAATATCTAGATCCCGCTACAGCTCCTGCTTCCAGTGTTTTGGAGTACTCATCACACATCGTTGATTCAGGTTAATTTCTAACATGGTACGTTTGTAATTTTTGTTGAGGTGCAGATTCTGTCTTCTTATCATCACTTAAGGTGTGTAAAACCTTCTTGGAAAGCACATTTTTAATTTCCCACTACCTCAGTAAGTTTCCTTTTCCACCATGGGACCTTTACTTAGTTCTGGAGAACCTTATACTTCCTGTCATTGAATCTGCTTCTTCAAAAGATTTGAAGTGTCTCCCTTGGGAAACCTTCTTTTAGTCAGTATTATTCCAGATAGAAGGATTTTTGAACTTCTGACCTTGTTTGCAAATCCCCGTATCTGATCTTCCAGATATGTCTTTGAAGACAAAACATCCCTTCATACTAAATTTGACTGTGGGCCCTAGTATCATTCAATCAGTTGTTCTTCCATTTTTCTTTCTTAATTATGCAGGTGCATAAACAACTTGGGTTTACTTGAAAAATAAAACACATAAAGGATTCCCTGATATATGTATTCCTTTAAAAATAGAATGCCACACTGCTGAGATCAATGCTATCCTTTTGTATGTTGCACCTCATAAAGTTATGCTATCAAAAATATGGCAAGCCTTTACCTGAATCAGTGAATGCTTGTTTTACTAGAATAGTTTCTGGTTTGCCTACTCTGTTTAAAAATGGATTATAGTTGTACAGCTGCAACACTGGCATTTCTGAAAACTTCAGCAGAACACTGCAAGCTGGATTTAATCTACAGGTCTAGATCGTCCTTCTTCAGTTATTGTTTTGAACACTCTTTCATGTAACCATCTAAATGATCACAATTGGGATTCTGTCCTGTAGATGATGGAGATGAAACTCCCATCAGTTATATAAAGTTACTTATTAAATATAATGACAGAGCTGAATTGGCAGTTTTACCTCTCAACATCTTCTCCACCCTCCATCCCCTTGTCTAGGGCCTGACAGGCCCCATTGTTTTGGTGCTTATTTTATGCTGGGCCGTGCTTTTCACAGACAAAGATCTGAAGATGGATATTTAGCATTGTGGGTAAAGGACATGAGCCAAAGTAGCCTGGAAAGTTTTAGGTGTTGGGATGACTGAATCCTTCTGGTCTAAGTCCTACAGGGGTTGGAGATGAAGCTTCCAACCAGACCTATTATTATGGTAAGTTTGTAACTTTCATTTTTTTCAGTATGCTGTGAGTGGACTTCATTTTCCATATGAAGTATAGCCATTTGATGTCCTTCCTTAATCACTTTTGCAGTATTCCTTACTAGTGGGATATCCTCCCAAGGGTAGCTGTGTGTCCGGCCAGCATACCACAGCCAGGGCCATTCCATGTGCTAAATGTCAAATGTACATTCTACAACTTGAAAGTGTGAGGACAGATAAATGACATCAAGTACAAAACCCTCAGGACCTCTTTGCCACCAGTCTGAATGCAGTGTTTTGTTTTTGGTTTGTAGGTTGTACACCAAGTGCTGAGTACTGAGCCTTTCGGTAGATAAGTACCCCATCATTCCTTCAAGTAGAAGTTGAAGGAACTGAAACTAGAGATTTCTGCTGGCCAGGTATTGACAGATGTTTTCACTGTATGCGATGATGAGGCCACAGACTTTCCAGTTCAGATGCCTGCTTCCCCTGTTGTGACCCCAACAGAGACCGATATAGGGCAGGCTGCTCGCACATCCACTGGAATTAAACCAGTGTCCATTGAGGATGAGAAGAAGGAACCTGGGCTGGCGATTTTGAAAGGGTATGGGGGGATTCCATAAATCTTTGCTCAGGGTGAAGTCAAAGTCCCAGATTCTTTAGTAGAGATACATCAGGGCTAGGATCCTCTGAGTTATTTTCAGGTGGATATCCATGATAAAAATAAGCAGAAAACTAGCATATTTCTCCAGATGCTGAAGATAACCAGAAATAATGGCAAGACTTTAAATAGGACTTTTTAAATCCCTGATGGCTTTGAAGCCTCCTCATGGTTTGTCAGTCCCTCCTCATATAGGTATTCCTCCACACCTTTAAAAAGGACTAGGGCTTCTTCTTCTTCTAATGAGTAACAGATTCTTGTGAGGAGTTTTTAACTTATGCCTCCCAGATTCACTCTCCTCTTGCATTGAATTCTGATGAAGATAATTCACTTTCCCTTGACTCCCCCATATAGGAACTTTCCTTTTTGGATACCATACTTAAAATGATACAACATTTTAAGTGGGAAAACTGCCAGATGTCTGATGTTCAGAAAAGGTATTATGATCTCCTTCAGATAGAAACCCCTAGACCGTCTGTAGATCCTCCTGTTCTTGAAGCCCTGTTAGATATATTTTGGTCTGCTTCACATGCTCCTGAGTCTCAACCTCCTGCTAAAAAAAAAATAAAAAATAAAGGTATTTTTTTTTAAGTTCCTGAAGCTCAGAGATTTGTCTATAAGAATCCTTCCTCAGATTCCTCTGTAATTTCCTCTTTCAGCTGACAAGCCCACAAAACTTCTTGCGTCTCCTAAAGTCTTTCCTATGAGTAAATATAGCAGAGCTGTGGACAGGTATGAAAGAAGGTGTGCACTTGTACTACTTTAGCTTTGAGAGGTTTCAGATGTCAGGCACATGACTAGATATGTACTTTCTCTTCTTTCCAAACTGGACACAAAACAAAGGTATTCCAGAAAACACAAGTATGGTCTGGTATCCCATCTGTGACCCAGAGGGTGACCAGACTGTCGAGAAACAGTGCATAAAAGATTAGTCCAGATAAAATCACTTTAACTAGCATATCTAAACTCTCTCTCTCTCTCTCTCAGATTCCTTCCCTGTGGGAGGAATAGACACCTTGTTGAAGTTTCAAGAAGTTTATTCAGTTACGTAAGTAGATGGACAAGTGTTCTTATTCTAACACATTACATTCAGCAGGTCAGTTATTTAAAGATAGTTACAGACAATGGTGGGAGGTCTCAAGGGAGCTGGCTGGGGGGAACAACTGGAAGATGGATAAACAAGTAGCCAATCTGAAAACTTAGAGGTTAGTCCTTTATCCGAATATTCCCGAAGGACCCGTGGTTTACCAGCTCAGCAGCCTGTGGAATCTCATTCTTAGTTTAAAGGTTTATTTTTATTTTTAACAAACATAAATGACAGTTCGAGTCTGGCAACACACCACAAACAATCACTACAGAACTATATTTGAGAAAATGCTTTCATCTGAGCTTCATCAGGTCCATCTTGTACAGTAGTTTACAGTTTGATAATTGAAAATGCCGTTTTTCACAAGCTTATTGACATGCAATATGAGAGGCTGTGCCTGCCTTTCTGGGACTTATTGAAGCACATTGTAGGCTCATAGGTGTTTACTAGGCTAACAACTACAAGGGTCTAAGCATGGGCCTAGGAGATGAACCATTTACGGGTTACCTGTTTGCATCAGAGACATAGGTGCCAAGACTTTATTACAGTCTGACTTGTGCTTATCAATGATTATATCACAATTAATCTGAGAAGCTGTGCTAACTTTTATGAAAGTTTTATTTTTTGGAATACATTATGAAAGATTAATCTTTTCTTGTTTGTCAAAAAGGGTTACAGGACTCAACAGACCACTCTTTTAGATGGACCTGATGAAGTTCAGGTGAAAATGTTTTCTTAAATATAGTTCTGTAGTGGTTCATGATGTGTTGTTATGGTCAAAATTTCCTTATTTATGTTTAAACTAAGAATGAGATTCCACAGGCTAGCAAATTGTCACAGGTACTAATATTCAAATAAGGGACTAACCTCTAAGCTTTGAGATTGGCTCCTTGTTTTTCCATCTCCTAGGTGATCCCCCAGTCAGCTCCCCTGAACCCTCCCACCATTGTCTGTAACTGCGTTTAAGCAACTGACTTTTTCAATGTAATGTATTAGAACAAGAGCAGTCATCCATGTACTTACTTAGCTGAATAAGCTTCTTGAAATGTCAACAAGACATCTTTATTCCTCCCACAGGGAGGTGATCAGATAGAAAGTCTCATAGATTTGCTAGCTAAAGTGATTTTCTCAGGGCCAGTCCTTTATACTCTGATTCTCTCCAAACTGGGAGACATCTTTGCTGATGTGCTTGATTCGGACAACAAGTCCTCAGGGCTTACCTTGTTCAGTTGTGCTTCCAATAGAAGTTGGACATTCAGTCAAGTGTAGTTATGATGCTGCTGATGCTTCTTTGAAGTCAGCTGCGTCAGGGTCAGTCATTTGTGGTATTCCTAGCTTAGAGTCCACTCCTTTCCAGAGAATATCAAAGCTAAACTGTTAGATTCCCTCTTGAAACTCAGAATTTTTTGGTGCTTGAACCGCAGACCTCTTTAGGGTATTACAGCACAAGCACTCATTAAGGTTTATCAGCTTGGCAACCTGTGGAACCTCATTCTCAGTTACATTTTTTTATAGTTTATTTTTATCAAAAATAGGAAAATTTGAGCATTACAACACACCATAAACAACCACTGTAGAATTATTTTTAAGAAAATACTTTTGCCTGAACTTTATCAGGTCCATCTAATAGAGTGGTTTGCATTTTGATCATTGAAAATGCCTGCTTTTTTGAGGCTATTGACATGCTTTATTAACCTGTTTGTATCACATGTAATATGAGAAGCTGTGCCTACCTTTGCGGGGCTCTTATTTCCTGAAGTATATCATGAAGGGCTAATCTTCTCTTGTTTGGCAAAAACATTTACTGGGCAAGTTAGACTGTAATAATGTTTTAATAATATGCTTCATAAGGTGTGTGTGACTCAGTTGATACTTATTTCTGGGTTATAGCCACTGATACTGTTTTGAGGACATTTGCCTGACTGTATTCTCCGAACCTGCTAGATGATGTGAAAAACAAGATTTTAAATTCTCCTTTGGATAAGGATTTAATTATTGGTTCCTCTGCTGCAGAGGTTATTAAAAAGTGTGATGAAAGGATTATGATGATACAAGGAATCTCTAAAATTGTTCAGCCCTCCTTTTCTAAATTTTCTAAGGGATTCTCTAATCCTCCATCCAGTTTCAGCAATAAAAGAAAATAAACAGTCTCACTAAAAATGTGGGTAAACAGACATTTAAGAAGAAATGGCAGTGAGTCTCCAGAGCAAATTCAGGAGCCCCCCTCCCAACCCAGGACAGTCCAACAAGTCAGAATGACTATTTAAGGACCTTGTCCCTACCCCACCCCCACCCTAGAAGTCCTTTTTCTCTTCCAAAAAGTCTGACTCTCCATGAAGATCATTAATCAAGGTTACAAATGGCAGTGGGAGGAAATCTCAAATTCCTCAATTACCTCTGTTTCCCTATGTCCTTCAGCACACGCTGTCTCAGGGAGTAATAACCAGTTTATCTTTCCTAGGCTGGGAAAGGTTTTTATTCAAGTGTGATTTTAGTGCCAGAGAAAAATGCTGCTTGTAGATCTGTTCTGCACATTTCTATACTAAACCTGTTTGTGATTGAGCCCAGGCTCAAAATGCTTTTACTTCACAACCGGATACCTCCTGTTCCTCATTGTTACCATTAGATTTAAAAGATGCTAATTATCATCACATCCCTATTCTAGACTTCGGGTATTTCCTAAACTTCTGTATGTCTGGATCACATTATCAGTTTTCTTTTTTACCTTTTTGACTGTCAGCTGCAGTAAATGTGTTCACAAAGTGTCTAGCTCATTCAGGTTACAGGGTGTCCACGTTTTTCCATATTTAGACAACTGACTTATCTTTGCAGAGTCTTTTTTAGTGTCAGAAATCTCTCACTTGTGTGAAAGATCTCTTACATAAGCTGTGATTCCAAGAAAACACTCCTTCACGCAGGATTGTGTTTCTGGGGTGTCTGCTCGACACCTCATTTCAAAAAGCTGTCCTTCCGCAGGAAAAATAGATCTAGATCTAGAACTATTTCTAAGGTTTTTCACTCAAACATGGGTCACTGCAAGAAAATACCTCAGGATTTTGGGTCTCATGGCATTTATGATTCTCACGTTAGCCCTGGCAAGAATCCACATGAGAAAGATACAGTGGTATTTAAAGTCTCTGGTTCCAGCAGCAACTTATTTTATCATTTCAGATTCTATTACTGGGGGTTTGTAAGAAGAGAAATCATTTGAGGGAAACAGCAAATTTCCCTTAACCCAGTTCTCCTGTTCTCCCTCCTTGCTCCAAAGCAGTCAGTCACCACAGATGCCCTTGACATTGCTTGGGGTGCAGTTTCAAGAAGGATAAAAATGCAAGGTGCATGGGACACCAAGGACAGATGCAAGCATGTAAATATAAAATAAAATGGTTACCCTTATCAAGGCACTCAACTCTTTTAATTGGTCACCTAGACCTCTTCAGGTTATATCTGTGATATTGTCTGTTACAACTTGAAGAAGTCTATGGGACCAAAGATGATATGGTACATCAAAAAATAAAGGGTAAACTGGTTTGTACCCCCCTTTGCAGTCTAACCATGTTAGCTTGAGATATTGCTTCACAACGCAATCTCACTCTGTAGGCATCCTACATTCCATCACAGCAAAATTGTGTGGCAGACAAGCTGAGCAGGACAAGGGCAGACCCTCAAAAATGGAAAATAGTTCAGAGGATCTTTGATTCATCTGTGTAGAGTTCCTCAAACAGACTTATTTGCCTTCTCTTGCACAATCAGCTGGCAAGACTGTGTTCCAGGACTCCATGCAAGAAGACCTGTAAGACAGATGTTTTTTCTTTCCTTGAACAGGAATGTTCCTGTATTCTTTTCAGATCTTTCCACTGATATTCAGGGTACATCTGAAGATTCAGAAGGATTCCCTCAAGATCATTGTGTTGATTTCCTTCTGGCCAAGGCAACAGTGGTTTTCCCTTCTGTTGGAAATGGCCATGTGCAGTTACCACAAGCTTTGTCACAGAATGGATGTACTCACCAAGATCAGACGTGTTTGATACACCCCATCCCCAATCAACATCAGTTGACTACCTGGATGATAGGACTTAAGTCCCTTTAGGCACCTGTTTACTGAAAGATATGCAGCAAGTACTAGGCAAGAAAGCCTGCTACTAGGTGCCAGTAACGTAACCAGCACCCATTCAGGGTTACTGTTGCTCTGATTTTACAGTCTTTGAGTTACTGTCCTATGGCCTTCTTACTCCACCATCAAGGTTCATTCATTGCCTATTTCAAAATGTGTAGATGCTCCTCCTTCAATGCATTCTCATGTCAAAATGTTTTTGAAAGGGGGGTTGCATAAAACTGGTAGCCCCTCCTTGGGATCTTAATTTTGTGTTATAGAAGCTAACACTTGCTCTATTTGAACCAGCTAATCTGGCTGAATTGAGGTTCTCAACATGGAAGACAGTATTACTGATTGCTGTTACCTCTAAGAAGATTATCTGTGTTGCAAGCGCCTATGGTGAGTCAACTAGTTCTTGTTTTCCACAGAGTGAGAGTTTCTTTGAGAACTAATCCTCCTTTTATGCCTAAAGTGCTATCTCAGTTTACTTTAAGCCAAGCTATCCACCTCCTAATTTTCTTTCTAAATCTACGATTGAGGGAGAAAGGATGCTCTATACCTTGGATGTCCACATACAACTCCGGTATTGTCCTGGCAGAAAGATTTTGGGTCAGTTGTCCATTTATTGTGAAGGTAAGATGACGGAGAAATCTGTGTTAAAACAGACTATTTGCAAATGGTTGTCTAAGGCATTGCCTTCTGTTAACTCACCACAAACAAATATTCCAGGCAGGGTTAAGGCCCAGTCCACCATGGCCTTGGCTTCATCTATGGCATTTGGGAAAGGGTTGGATTCTAGAATTATTCTTGGAACAGCACCTTGGTCCTCTACACATATATTTACCAGGAATTACAAGCTTGATTCCTTCTCTAGGTCTAGGTTAGGCTTTGTTGGGACCATTCTCCAGGGGGTCCTGGATTCTTTCCCTTCCACCTCATGCATGTTATAAGCCAGGGCAATGTACCCATATAAGGCTACTGATACAGAGATCAAGATGATGAACATAGTACAGTTACGAAATTAAAATTGCCATAACAGCAGGTGTTCAACTGATCACTGCTGCAGTAGCTGTTCCCGCCTTCCCCTTGTGTTTTGGTGTGTTGTTTATGCCAGGATGGGGACACTTATTTTTGTTGTTCCTGGCATTGTCTCAGGGCTTAGCCTCCCTTTCTCTATTGGCATGTAAGCTCTGAAGGGCTTGCCCCCAAACCTGTATTTTTATTAGTCAGCTTAGCTCGAGCTAACGGTTTGGGTGTGTGTAAGGCGTCCTGAAGCTTTGGAAGCTGACCAGCTGTTATATCTTTGGCTGGATATAACCCATATAGCTAAGGATACTGCAGCAGTGATCATTCAAACATTTAATGTTACAGTAAGTTTACTTACCTGACTGTACTTTACCCCACAGGATGGACATTCTTACACAGGGCAAGGGCTGTCTCATTCACCCTCATCTTTGTACCCTACAGTGTTCCTTCTTTTAGGATTTTCTACAGAGATAAGATCTTTCTTAGAACTAATCCTATGTTTATGCCTAAGGTAGACATTGATTTGTTTTCTTCTCCTCAAAATAAAAGTGAGATGATTCTTCATTCCTTGGATTTGCATAGGCAGCTCAGTATGTAGACAAGACTAAGGATATTAGGAAATCTCAGCAGTTCTTGTTTGTTTTCAGGATAAGAAATCAGCTTTGGAAGTTTCGAAAAAAATTATTTTTGGATTTCTAAAGCGGTTTCCTTTTGTTACTCTTTTCATGGGAAGTGGATCCCTTCTTCTGTTCTTGTTCATTCTATTGGGGCTGTTACCTCTTTTGGACCTTTTTAAGGGTCTTGATGC
Organism: Protopterus annectens; assembly: GCF_019279795.1. Classification (NCBI taxonomy): domain Eukaryota; kingdom Metazoa; phylum Chordata; order Ceratodontiformes; family Protopteridae; genus Protopterus; species Protopterus annectens. Next base: position 520,642,896 of record NC_056745.1, read on the forward strand.
TAGGTCTTTTCTGGAAGCTGCTCCTTAGGTCTTCTGTGCATAGTTTTACTCAACACTATCAGTTGGATGTGTTTTCTGGGGCTAGAGCAGGTTTTGCTACATCCCTCGCCTGTGTTTTTTGGGGGGGCTCTTCAATTCCTTTTTCCTCCTCCCATTCTTTTCAGTAGCTGTAGTACTTCCCCTATAGTAAGGAATGCTATAACAGTGGTTAGGGAAGGACTTAGTACAGTTGTGTCAGAACTTAACCATAAATGTAGATGTCCTACTGATCACCGTTTCAGTAGTCTGTCCCTCCTTCCTTCCCTCTCTTAGGTTTTATTTTTCTTCCCTGGCTGAAGGGACTTCTTTTCCTTTTTCATGACTTACATGTACCATGTTATTTTGTCCCTCGTCTGCTATTCCTGCTCTTCTGGGGCAGTTTAGTTCTGACGGTTTTATGCTTGTATGATACTAAAGTACTTCATGCTTTTGGATGTAGGACATAAATGTGACACACATCATAGAAGGGTCTAGCATTTGGTGTGCTGGACTGATGTATGGCTACCCTTGGCAGGATATCCCAAAAGTAAGGAATACTGAACAGTGGTAAGTAGGACATCTACTTTTATGGTAAGTCCTTACACCACTGTAATTTCTCTTTTGTTTTTTCAGGATGTTTACCAAGGTGGTAGCTGGTGTGGTGTAGGTCTTCTCTGGGAATGCACTGCTAGTCTGTTGAGAATTGTAATGTCTTATGGTAAAACTGGAAAGGTCCACTGCATTTTCAGTGAAAAACGTGTATCTTTAACAGGATCCCAGAGACTGAGGTAGAGAGAAACTCTGCCTTAGGAAATTGCCAAGCAAGTCTGGCTGCTGCTTTTCTCTTAACAGTTGTAAATCTTTAGTACAGAGCTTGTACCCATTTCAAATAAGTTAGAACACTTTTTTTTATTTTATTAACTGCATCTATTTTTTTAAATGTCTTCTCCCTAAGACCTTTAAGTACCATTTCCTCTTTTTTGACTGTTCTTCATGCTTTTTTTTTTCGTTTTACATCCCAGGCTATCATAGAGAAAAATGAGTGTAAAGTCTCTGTGTCATATAAACTAAGTAGTATTTGTAATTACTGGGTTTATTTTGCTGTGGTACTCTGACAAACATAATGCAGTGTATATATCTTATCTATGCAAATCAGTGTAATTGCTTCAAATATAATGGTTCTGTATACCACTGCATTACAGAAATGTACTTATATGTAGCATGTATGATATTTATACATTGCTGCATGACTGAACCCATTTGGAATTTAAAGACTATGTGCATGTTGTAATGTTTTATACATCATACATGGGGTGGGATGTGCGATGTTGCCCTTTTTTATAATGCTTAATGCTTTTGACATTTGGGACAACCTTGCTTATGCAGTGAAGTTCTGAAATTCAAGCTCAGTATAAGTCTGTTCTTTTTTGTAACTCAGAAATGTAAGTAAACTTCAAGGTGCAAAATGTACTCTAAAATGCTTATGTCGCGTTCAGCAAGGTCGAAAATAAAAGCTAAGTATGAAGACTGGATATACCTTGTCTAATACTATGTAATGGCATGCAGAATATAGAATTTATTGTTGGAAAGCACCTTTTGTATCCTGACCAAACATTACAATCTCTGATTCGATTTTAGAATGCAGAATTTGGGCTGTTTGTCATTTTCTAGGTCCTCCACATTCAGTCAGCAGACTGCTAAAGTAGGATCACTATTTGCTAGAAAATCAATCCTCTTAGTTAAATGACATGAACAGCTTTGCATTTCCAGCTAAGTGAGCTGCAGTGCCAACATTTAAACGTTAAGTACCTTCTTAGGTTTATTTTTTCCTGCAGAGTACAATTTAAATACTACTTGTATTTCTTCAGACCACACTGGAACTTCGGTGATGTTAGCCTTAACTTATGAACATCAGATGCCATCTGAATAATTCATTCAACTTTTATAAGTATTCAGGTACTTCCTCAGTACTTTCTAAGATGCAGTATTACTTTATTAATTCTTACTCAAAAGTATGAGCTTTTGCACAGAAGTGTCCAAATATAGAAAGTATATACTAACTCATAAAAGAGCAATGAAGTTGTCTAACAGAAAAAAAGGCATTTGTTAATGCCAGATGTTCCAGTGCACATTTGTAGCAATGGTAATGTGATGCTTGGCACATGGGCAAGGTGTTTGCTATTCTGCTGGTGGTCTAAGTTCATTTCCAGCCTGGATGCCCAAAGGTCAGCACCTGACTTGCCAGAGGGCTCCTAGGTGGAAGATATCAGCAGAAGGCAGCGTGTACTAACCTGATTGGAGTTTATGGGCTACTGTTCAGCCTTTCCGTATGAATCTGTAGTGTACGTCACTTATGGGAAGGAATCAACATGCGACCTCCATATGAGGAGTCCAGAGGATACCCAAGAAGGCATTACATGCTTACAGTTTTCATGGTACAATATTGCTATCAACTACTGCCCTACCCAACCTTTCACATGTAACTGTGACTACCTGTGCTGCTGTTCCCATGGGTCAAGCTCCCTTGGACGAAGGATACCCACCCAGTGAAGTACTTTACCGATACTGGTAGCCGTTGATGCGTAGTAAACAAACGGGTCACATGGGGAAGAAATAGAAAGACAAGAAGATCAAGGTCATTGGGTTGGCCAAAAAATGCTAACACAAAATTTGGCAAAAGACTGCAAAAACATCAAGTTTATGACAGCCAAAGTGTTCAGCAAATGTTCTGACTAAATGTGTATAGTAGAAGTTAATATGTCAAATATTGTGAATTTTGAAAGATTAATTAATTAATTACTGACTTTTATGATATGTGGTGTGTAATGCTTTCATCCAAAAATGTTGCAGACCATTCTTCTGGGCTTCTCATAAGTAAACATGCTGAAATAGGCATTCTGGTCAGAAGGTAATGCCGTGTATCAAATGCAGAATCTCATTCGCCAGTTTAAAAAAAGGCCAACCCACATCTGAACATGGCAGTCATCATATTTTGAGGCAGCTTCAATAAATGACCAGCTGGAAGGCTGTAGTCAAAATTTCTAAATTTATGAAAATGTAGTTGTCATATTGAACGCAAATCACATTTTGTTAGCTATAAACCTATTGCTCCATGTTTTCAGTGTGTTTATATTTAAGGTCTCATATCCTGAAATATGAAAATATCACAGATTAATTATTTTCCTAATGAGGATTTTGCATGCATTAAGTGAAGTTATCTTTCAGTACAGAATTATGGGCGGCCACGGTGGTGCCGTGGTTAGCATTGTCGCCTTACAGCAAGAGGTTCTCCGGTTCGATCCTCGGTTGGGGTGCCTTCTGTGCGGAGTCTGCATGTCCTCCCTGTGGTCACGTGGGTTTCCTGCGGGTGCACCGGTTTCCTCCCACATCCTAAAGACAATACTGTAGATGGATTGGACACTCCAAATTGGCCCTAGGTGTGAGTGTGTGCATGTGTGTGCCTTCAGTGGAAGGTTGGGCGCCAGGCTGGCAACTCGACACCGTAAAACTCCACTGCCAATCATGAGCAGACAGGTGATCCGCTGTGACGACCCCTAACCGGGAAAAGCCGAAAGAAGAAGAAGAAGAAGAAGATCTTTCAGTACAGAATTATACAATAATCATGTTATAACTCATGAGGAAGTTCTCACACATGGCACAGTGAAATGAAAAATGTTAACGAATGACCTAGTTAAGGGTTTTGCTTGTAAGCCTCTAAGAAATACAATGAAATGCTAAGTCTGCAAAAATAATCTGCAAGCACTTCTGTCCAAGGTTAACGCTCAGTGAGTGAAAGACATGTCTCAGACTGAGGGAAAAGGGATGGTTTTCAAACTCAGTATTGCAAGTTTTAGAAAAGAGCTAGAATACAGTTTAGGTCTGCAGGAAAACTGGGTGGAGGCATTAATGATGATGGACAGTTTTGTCTGCAGGAAAACAGAGGTTACATAGCATATGGGGCTTATTTTCATTTTCAGTCTAAGTATCTATTTGAATATGTGTTAAATTGAATGTTCTTCTTCTTTCGACTTTTCCCGGTTAGGGATCGCCACAGCGGATCACCTGTCCGCTCATGATTGGCAGTGGAGTTTTACAGTGTCGAGTTGCCAGCCCGGCGCCCAACCTTCCACAGAAGGCACACACACACACGCACTCACACCTAGGGCCAATTTAGAGTGTCCAATCCACCTGCAGCATGTCTTTGGGATGTGGGAGGAAATCGGAGCACCCAGAGGAAACCCACGCAACCACAGGGAGGACATGCAGACTCCGCACAGAAGGCACCCCAGCCAAGGATCGAACCAGAGAACCTCTTGCTGTGAGGCGAGAATGCTAACCATTGCACCACCGTGGCCGCCCGGATGTGTTGAATTGAATGTTATTGATTATTAAGTTATTGATCTTTAATAGCAGTACCCTTTCATTATTTCAATATAGGCCCGTATTTCTGTGATTATTATCAATGTCTTATATTGGGTCACTTCTGTGCCACTTTGTGTAATCGTTGTGTTTCAGGTGTCTTTTGCATTAAATAGGAATCATATTTCTTGGAAAGTACCGAGCAACTTCCAAAATGGTTGGAATAGTTTAATAAATTGTTCAGGATGTGTCTGATGTTCATAGCATAAAAAGGGAACATCAGAGAACTTCCTTTTTTATGTACAGATATGTGCTGTATTTAAATTGTCCTCTGAGCAAATCATCCATTTAAGAAGACTGACTTTCTTGCAAATACCCATCCTGCTTTACCATTTTGCTGAGATGTGGAGGATTTATGAAATTATAAATAGATCGGATTCTGAATTCCAAAACCTGAATTCAACTGTGTAATTTTTATTTGGAATACTAAAGGTGCTTTCCAGCAATAACAAATGTCATATTTTGCATGTCATTCACTGCGGTGGTGGTGCTGCGGTAGCATTGTCTCCTCACAGTAAGACGTTGTCCTATTCGATTCTCAGCTAGAGCGTCTTCTGTGTGGAGACACGTGAATGGGTGTAACTTTGTTGAAGGTTGTACGTCAGGGCCGGCAACTCGGCACATAAAAATCTACTGCCAATCATTAGCGGACTGGAGTTCCGCTGTGGCGACCCCTAACCAGGAAAAGCCGAAAGACACAACAACTCAAGGTGTATTCAATCTTCATGCCTAGTTTTAATTTTCTGACTTGCTGAGCATCAGATAAACTTTTCTGTGCAAATCGTGCACCTATAAGCTTACTTAGTTTATTTATATGCAGAATACAAAATAGAGAGAGAGAGAACAGGATAATATGGAGTTTGAGTCTCAAACTCTCGGTACTTACTCAAGGGTTTCCTAAATGGCAGAAGCATTAAGCCACATAAACAAATAACACCAGGCACCCCATACCATGTATGAGATATGAGGAAGTGTATGTAGCCGAATGATTTCAGAAATGTTCAGTCTGCAGACATTTTATTGTGTTATACATGCCATGATCAACTACATTTATACATGTACTGGTATGTAGACCCCCTGGGGTTTTGTGGCTGAAAAAGGATCCATGGGCTAGTTCCCTTACCTGGTTAACATCATCATCTTCTTTCGGCTGTTCCCGTTATGGGTCGCCACAGCAGATCACCTCTTTCCATTTCTTCCTGATCTTGCTCTGTCACACCAACCACCTGCATGTCCCCTCTCACCACATCCATAAACCTTATCTTAGGCCTTCCTCTTTTCCTGTTACCTGGTAGCTTCATCCTTAGCATATTTTTCCCAATATACTCAGCATCCCTCCTCAGCACATGTCCAAACAAACGTAATCATGCCTCTCTGGCTTTGTCTCCAAACCCTCCAACCTGGGCTGACCCTCTAATATACTTATTCCTAATCCTGTCCACCCTCGTCACACCCAGTGCAAATCTTAACATCTTTGATTCTGCCACATCCAGCTCAAACTTCTGCCTTTTTGTCAATGCCACTGTCTCCAACCCATATAACATAGCTGGTCTCACTACCCTCTTGTAGACCTTCCCTTTCACTCTTACAGGTACTCGTCTGTCACAAATCACTCCTGACACTCTTCTCCACCCACTCCATCCTGCCTGTACTCTCTTCTTCACCTTTCTTCCACACTCACCGTTACTCTGAACTATTGACCCCAAGTATTTAAACTCATCCACCTTTGCCACCTCTACTCCTTGCATCCTCACCATTCCTCTGTCCTCCCTCTCATTCACACACATATATTCTGTCTTAGTCCTGCTGACCTTCATTCCTCTTCTCTCTAGAGCATATTTCCTTCTCTTCAGGGTCACCTCCACCTGCTCCCTACTCTCACTACAGATCACAATGTCATCTGCAAACATCATAGTCCACGGGGACTCCTGTCTGATCTCGTCTGTCAACCTGTCCATCACCATTGCAAATAAGAAAGGGCTCAGAGCTGATCCTTGATGTAACCCCACCTCCACCTTAAACGCATCCATCACTCCCACCGCAGACCTCACCACTGTCACACCACCCTCGTACCTATCCTGCACCACTCTTACATACTTTTCTGACACTCCTGACTTCCTCATACAATACCACAACTCCCTCTAGGCACCCTGTCATATGCTTTCTCTAAGTCTACAAAAATGCAATGCAAATCCTTCTGACATTCTGTACTTCTCCATCAACACTCTCAGAGCAAAGATCGCATCTGTAGTGACCTTTCCCGGCATGAAACCATACTGTTGATCACTAATCATCACATCCCTTCTTAACCTTGCTTCCACTACACTTTCCCATAACTTCATGCTGTGACTGATCAGTTTAATCCCTCTGTAGTTACTACAGCTCTGCACATCACCCTTATTCTTAAAAATCGGTACCAAAACACTTTTTCTCCATTCCTCAGGCATCCTCTCACTTTCCAAGATTTCATTAAACAATCTGGTTAAAAACCCCACTGCCATTTAACCTAAATACCTCCATGCTTCCACAGGTATGTCATCTGGGCCAACAGCCTTTCCATTCTTCATTCTCTTCATAGCTATCCTTACTTCCTCCTTGCTAATCCATTGTACTTCATGATTTACTATCCCTACATCATCCAACCTTCTCTCCCTCTCATTCTCTTCATTCATCAACCCCTCAAAGTACTCTTTCCATCTCCTCAACACACTCTCCTCGCTTGTGAGTATGCTTCCCTCATTATCCTTTATCACCTTTACCTGCTGCACATCTTTCCTAGCTCGGTCCCTCTGTCTAGCCAGTCGGTACAGGTCCTTTTCTCTCTCCTTAGCGTCCAACCTTTCATACAACTCTTCACATGCCTTATCCTTAACCTTCGCCACCTCACTCTTTACCATGCACCTCATCTCCTTATACTCCTGTCTACTTTCTTCATCTCTCTGACAATCCCACTTCTTCTTTGCCAACCTCTTTCTCTGTATACTCTCCTGTACTTCCTCATTCCACCACCATGTCTCCATGTCGTCCTTCCTCTGTCCAAATGTGATACCAAGCACCTTTCTAGCCGTCTCCCTTACTAGCTCTACTGTAGTTACCCAGCTATTTGGTAACTCTTCACTGCCACCCAGTGCCTGCCTTAGCTCATCCCTGAACTCCACCTCACAATTACCCTTTTTCAATTTCCACCATTTGATCCTTGGTGCTGCCCTCACACTCCTCCTCCTCCTCTTCTTGATCACCAATGTCATCCTACAAACCACCATCCTATGCTACCTAACTACACTTTCTCCGGTCACCACTTTACAGTCTCCAATCTCCTTCAAACTGGTCCTCCTACATAAGATATAATCTACCTATGTGCATCTTCCTCCACTTTTGTATGTCACCCCATGCTCCTCCCTCTTGTTAAAGTACGTATTTACCACAGCCATGTCCATCATTTTCGCAAAATCCACTACCATCTGACCTTCTGCATTCCTTTGTTTAACACCATACCTACCCATCACTTCCTCATCCCCTCTGTTCCCTTCACCAACATGCCCATTGAAATCTGCTCCAATCACCACTGTGTCACCCTTGGGTACAGTCATCATCACTTCATCCAATTCACTCCAAAATTTTTCTTTCTCATCCATCGCACACCCAACTTGTGGAGCATATGCACTAACAACATGCATTATTACACCATCAATTTCCAGCTTCATAAACATCACTCTATCTGACACTCTTTTCACCTCCAAAACACTCTTAGCATACTGTTCCTTCATAATAACTCCTACGCCATTTCTCCTCCCATCCACACCATGATAAAACAATTTGAACCCACCTCCGATACACCTAGCCTTACTCCCCTTCCATCTGGTCTCTTGCACACACAATATACCAACCTTCCTTCTGTCCATCATATCAGCTAGCTCTCTCCCTATACCAGTCATACTGCCAACATTCAAAGTTCCGACCCTCACTACCACAGTCCTAGCCTTTCTCCTCTCTTCCTGCCTTCGGCCATGTCTTCTGCCTCTTCTCGTCCTTACCTGGTTAACAAATACAAATAAATAAGGTATTTGCAACAATTGCTTAGATTTGTATGGATAAGATGCATGCATTAAATGATGTCTGTTAGGGTAATACTGCAAAATAAACCCAGTGATTTGGAATACAACTTGGTTTATATCATACAAAGGCTCTACATCAAGCTTTATGTATGAGAAACTAAGAAAGAAGAAAAAGGGAAACTGTATGTGTAGTACAGCGAAGGAAGGGAAGATTATAATTGTACAAGGTCTTACGGACAAGGCATTTTAAAGAACAGATGAAGCCAATAAATATGTTTTGTTTCAGTTTATGTTACAAGTTAAGGCCTTGAAAGTGACATAATTTGTGTGTCACACATTTCCTACTGTAAGATGAAAGCAACAACAGATTGCCTTTTCATCTCAGTGCCTTGGTTTCTGTTAAAGATATGTGTTTTTTATTGTAAATGCATGGATAATACCATTAACAGAACAGATATTACATGTCGTAAGAAACTGCCATTGCTTTTGTCAAGTGAAACATGTTGTTGACTTCTGTTTTTGCATCATCCTTAGGCTTGAAGTCAGCATTTACTTGTACTGAATGTTGTCATGCGGAATGCAGTAATTTAATACTGGTAAAGAGCCATCAGATTTTAGTGTATATGGACCTCCTGCCTTTATTTAGCAGAACCTGAGAAGCAGACTGGGAGAAGTTTCAGTCTGAAGTACCCTGCTTCTTGTAATGTTGCTTAGATTACAGCTTGCCTGTTTAGTGGTGGATGTTGCTGCTTTATAGTGGGCCATTTCCTCTGCATCTCATTTGTTTGCTGTTTTTTCTAAGCTTGGCAGTTTGCACAGGTTAGCACAGCGTGTTTCAAAGTTGCTACCGAGAGTTAAGTGTGTGATTGAAAACTTGTATTCTCACAAACCTCTAGCAAAGTATATGAAATTTGATTGTGGACACTGAACTGAGTATCCTGGTCACTGCCACTGGTCATTGTGTAGTGGGAATTTTTCTTTCTCAAGTTGCTGAACTTTAGGGGATGATTAAATAAGGATGTGCAGTACACTATAGGTTATTGTCACTACAGGTTCTTGTGGGTGCTTGTGGGAAGGGGACACTGCATCTCACAGAATATGATCACTTTAAGTAAGTGAAAGAAGGTCATTTTTCACTCTTCATGACTGAAATGGTCATCATTTATTATTTAAATTGTTTAGCCAGGGTAGAGCACTGATCCATGTGGACCATTTTCCGGGTAGTCCCTAACATAAAAAGTAAAGAGTACAGAAACAATGTAGTACAATTCTATGACTGACAAACAATAAATGAAAACTTGAATAAGCCAGTTATATAATAATCGTCTCATTTAAGTATATAAAATTGCATAGATTAAAAAAAGATCTCAGCTAGCCAATGGAGTTCCAGACCAATATTTACATGGAAGAGGAAGGGAAGAGGAGAAGGAGCAGAGGAGGTAGGTGGGGAACCTAGAGAGGATATACAGACTATATTCACTCAGCTGTCCTACATCCTTGCAAATGTGCTGCATGGGTCGCGGGCTTGGTATCACTGTGGACTGGGAACTTCTTGAAGGGATTCAAATATACATTGACATAACTGACAGATCTAAGTGTTTCATCAGTAAGCATTTCAGGTAACAACTGGATAAGGCACAGAAAAGTAAGAGAAAGTTCTACCCTTTCCTGTCCTGTCCCTTCCTTTCCTCAAAAATATCAGAATAGATAATGATGTTAGTTATGCTAATGAAAGAAATATAAAAAGATTAATAATTCATAGAGTAAAACATGAGCATTGTCAGTGTGGATCAGTCAGAAATGGAAAGGTGAAAGAAAATGTAAAGGTAATGGGTATCACTGTACAAAGGTTAGGACAAAAGGCTGCTGTGCCTAATTGTTTGTATGGATGAACAGTGTACAGATATTGTCACAGCTGAAAAATCGCGATAGACATAGAACCACAATGGGAGTGAAAACACGACAGGATAGACAGTTTACAGGAGGGACACGGCTAATAAAGTGAAAAAATGAAGACATACCACCATTTGTACAAAGGAAGGAGTGAAAGCAACAGAGCATGTGCATAAACAAGGAGAGGAGGAGAATGAATTAGTATGACTCGCATTGGAATCTGGAAGTGGCAGGGCAGTCTGCAAGGGTCTTGTATACAGAACCTTCCTCATGATGAGGAAAGTGGTAGTAAAGTAATATTTGTATCCTTCCTGTAGGGAGCTACCATCGTGAGGGGCATGGCTCTGCAGGCAGCATCCTCCTGTCTGTGTGTCTGCACATTGGCAGTGTGTGCTGCCTAGCCATGCATTCCACAGGTGCATCACTTAGTGTTCCTGCTAGTTGTCACCCAGGTGGTTAGCCAATGCTACCCCCCCCATTATCCCTCATCCACTCCTGTAGCCTTCTGGATGACTAATTGATTTTGGGTCACTTGCACTATAGTCAGAGCTTTAGCCCGCTGTACCTCAGGTCTGGCCAGTTTCTTGGCTTCAGTGTCTGTCTGTGATTTCCAATACCGTGCCACAGAGTACAGCTATCCATAAAATATGTCCAGGTTCAGGGGTTACAAATGTAGTTAATATTGGCAAAGCACTCCCAAAACTAACTTTATTGTGGTCTTAGCACCCTTTGTCTGAGCCCAACTGTAACAGTCTGCTTCTATAAGCCACCTTCAAATCATTTTGAATTTATGCAGAGAAGGTTATTTCTGCTCCTATATCTACAAGTGCCATAACTTGTGGTCTGTTTCACCAAACAAACCTGTAAGACTCTATGGGACATCAGTTCTCATGTAAAGTAGTTCTTAAATGTACTTGAAGGCACTGGGGATCCTGCAGCCCACCCTCGTTTTTCTTCCTTTGAAGTCTTCCGTCTGTGCTCATCTCTTTTTTCCCAATCTCTTTCATCTTTGAAACTTCCCGTTTGTCACTCAGTCTACTCTTCATGAGAAGATAGATCAGAATATAATGTATTCCAACATATTTGTCATTCCTATGCATTTCTTACTTGAGAAGTACATCCATCTTTATTAACCCCTCCATGTTTTTTTTCTGCTGGGGATCTTTCCTTCCCTCATACAACTCATCTATGTTTACTCAGTCAGTTTTTCTGTATATATTCCCCATGATGGTAAAACATTTAACATTTCCTTCTGTCCACATGTTCTCCATAGGCATGTTGTGATCATGTCCTGTTCTGTTCTTTCTCTCCCATATGTATCCTTAGTTTGGTTACAGCTTGTATCTCAGCCCACTGTTGCTGCCCTGCTGATCCTTCTACTGTAGTCTTTGCTACATGTTGGATGTATTTGTTAGGAGGCTTGTTAAATATTAAAATGTATTTTACATTTGTTTGCTGCTTACTGATGCTAAAATTCCATTTTATTTTTGTTTTGGTAGCCACATGGATTTATTTTTGTGAATGGCTTCTGAAACTCATTGGTGGGTATAGCAAATTTTCCTTCCTTTTCGATTGCACTACAATTCAAATACAACTTGTAATTTAGCTGTTGTTTTACATCTTTTTTCTAGCCATTAGTTGTGGTTTACAGCAGTTGTGCAGTCCTTCCATCAAACTGACAAGAGAGTTATAAGTAACGTTTCTACTTTTTTATTTACAAGTTTTATATAATTACTGTGTTGAAGTATCCATACGTAAAACAAGAAAGCAAGAGAAGAATTTGTCAAAACAAATCCACAGCACAAACGAGCCACCAGACAACACATTTATGACATCCTATCATCCCATTCCATCCTGTTGCACCAATGCCAAAGTACCTAAATTACTCATAAAACTCAAGAATTAAGAAGATAAAGTGTGATTTTTTTCAATAGGTATAGTGATTAAAATATCACCACCTCATATTTAATGGGAAATAATCTGGCAAAGGCTGTTTCTAAATTACTAAGGTAATTCTCCTGGTAGCTCTAGAGGTAATAAAAAAAGAGTTTAGGCAATATTTTATCTTTCAGTGTTACATCACATATATTGTAAATAATACCCCCATTGTCAATAACTGTTAGTTAAATGCAATTAATTTACAGTGAAAGATCTAAAATCAAGTCAAGTCTTTTAAAAAATTAAAATAAGCACACTTTTTGCTTGCATTCAAGTCCCAGGTTAGTCAGTTCAGTTTTAAAGCCTATTAATAAAATTCCAAAATTCCTTAAAGTTTTTGGGTATTACATTTCCTCCCAGGATGACTCTCATATCCAGAATTAGGTTCCTGGTACTCACAAGTAAATCCACAGGTAAGCTTCTAGGACAGCACAGGTAAACTGACTGCTATGCTCCTAGCAATGTATAGCTTCATCTGGTCAGGGTTCCCTTAAGAGTCTCCATCTTATTTTTTAAATACACCTTTATTGAATTATCACTTGTGACATTGGCAATTTTGGAGTGAAGGAAGGGAGCATGAGAGTTGACTAGAAGAATCGAACAATTTTATAAAGAGTCTCCACTCTTGGTAACAAAAGATTTGTGTTAAGAACACCTGTTTTTATGTGTACTGCATTAATTTGCTGTTACAATATTACACTGATACATATGTGCAAATATAAGCGTTTTATTGTAATATATCGAATATGTAGCATTTCACAACAGGTCTCATGACTTGTTGGATATCTAGCTTGCCACACCTCCAAAATCCATAAGTCATACTCAAAAGACAGATAGTGTGAATAATCATTTTGAAGAGTGCAGGAGTATGGGACTGCCACTCCTGCTTCTGAAGGCACTGCTACCAACTCATTTTATTAGGTAACAGGTGAACGTGAACGTAATGAGAATTCTTTAACTGAATTATTAGCCTGTTCCTACAAGAGTTGACATAGAGGATTATGATTGGATGGCTGATCATAACCTGCATATTGTGTTTGAGACGTGGTTGTCAAGAAATCCACCTTGAGACCAAAAGTGAAGCTTGAGAAGTGAATCTTGTAGAGGATTATATTCTGGTCACCGATCATAACCAAATGATTGTGTGTTTGAGGGGTGAATCTTGGCTTCCACATTGAGAACACATAATTGAAGATTATAATTGGAGACTCAGTCATAATTCTTTGTAGTGCATAGAGCTTTATCTGATCCATTAACTAATACAGGGGGAAAAGTGCACAGTGTTTTTCTTGTTTTTTGTAAAGCACTTAGCAGGCTTATGTCAGAAAGGCAGTGTAACACGGTCGCTTATATTTTACACTCACCTTCCATGACAATAAACTATTAAGATTTTTTTGCAGAATGTGCAGATTTTTGCCTTATTTGTTTGGTCTGTTCCTCATAAAGTTCGTGGTTTTGAGAAAAATCCTGGAGGAATGAAGTCGCTGAATAGTGGCATACATCTGAGTTTCAGACTTTGTTTCCTTCAAAATTCAAGCAAACACACGCACTGTTATTCAAGCTACTTTCTAAGTTTGTAAGAGGAAGAGGCACCTTATCAATATGAACAGCAGGCAGAACCAAATATTTTATTCTGCTGCTGTCATTTGCTGGTCCGTACTGGCAGATTTTACAGTGTAGTGCTAGACTTGACCATAACAAGCTAAGAAGGGGGTGCTGAACATTTGTTAAGATTGGGTCCTATACCACTCTAGCGCTTAATTGATTTGAATTTTTCCAGATATCTGAGTGTAATCAACCCACTCCTTGCACTGTACAAGTTTAAGAGATTATCATAACTCTTTGTAGTGTATAGAGCTTTTCTTGGTCCATGTACAAGCAGTTACAGAACGAAAAAGTATACTAGCACTAAGTGCTTTATTGGCTTTGAAAGCAGGTGAAGCACTTAGAGCCCGTGTCACAGCTTCTTTGCTTAAGAATTCTGGACAGAACCAAAAATAATAGGTGCACGAAGAATCAAAATCAGAGACAGTTTTTAAATATTGCTTGTATCCACTTGAAATGTTAGTAGACCAACAGGTTTTGCATCAACTCTGATGTTTGATATTACTGACCGAGTGTAATTCACAGTGATTTATGAGAAGAAATATCAGAGACAGGACAAAACTGACACAAACTCAGGGGTAGTTGAGATTCAAGGACAGTAGGCAGAAACTAAGCTGTTTACCTTCTGCTGCTGTTCTTTGCCAGCCGACACTGTCTGGTGTTAGTCCCTAGCATGAGAAACAATTGTACCAGAGCTTAGGGCTGTGCTTAACAATTAACACCCTACTAAGCAATGTTATGATTAGGTGTTACAGTATAGAAGCTTCTGACAAGTTTAGCTTTTCCCTAACATCGGAACCTAATCTCAGTGCTTTATGCACTAATATTAATTATAAACTTTCCAAATCTGTAAAAATATTCTGGACATCTTCATTTCCATTTATTTTGAAAAAAAAAAATGTATTTCTAGTTTTGGAGATGAAAGACTTCCATTATAAAAGTGGGATAATATTTTTTTTATTTCAGTGAATAGAATTGGCAATGTCAAACCACTTTTATAACTGTAAAATGTGGTGCTGAATTACAAAAAATGTAAAATATTGTTTCATTTGTTATAACTTCCTGTATGAAAAGACTTGCTTGGTTTGTCCCAGTAAATCTCTCATTATCACCTTTAGGTGTACGCCAAAACGAATGAACACTGTTAGTCCTTGGAAATCCTGTCCATATAATGTTGTGTCCAAATTTCTAAATAGAAATACAATTTTACTGGCTGATTCTATTGAGGATGGTTTAGAATTCAACAGATCAAACCAGGAAGCTGTTTTTGTAATCCAGTTACATGTAAATAAAAAGCCCCATTAGAACAGTACTTAATGAACCATGTATAGAGGTTAACTAATGTATGAGCAAGCATGTACAATTCAAGATCTGGTACCAAAAAAGCGCAACTGTAGAAATCTGCAGTCTTTTGAACCCATGGGATTTGGGATGAGGTGGGGCTTCTCCCCATAGAAAGTTGGTCCATAATAACTTTAAACTACTTATCCCAGCCCAGTGAAGGAGATATAATTTATTTTGAAAAAAAAAAAAAAAAAAAAAAAAAAGAAAATCATTTGGAGTTAATTTTTTAGGTTGAAAAAATCTATACAGCCAAGTAATATTGTAGACCAGTTATTTGCATTCTCTTAAGTTCTGTTGTATAATGTGGTAACTGATTGCTGTTTACGCCATTATAATCCCAAGAAAAGGCCCAAGCAAGGGATGTAATACTGGAGGAAAGCAGAGTTAACTTGTTACTATGCTCTGAGGTTCTAATGTATAGTATTTGTAGCCAGCTCTGGTAACGTAGTAGAATGAAGTCTGGGCAATGACCCTTGTGACCAGAGTTTGATTAGCTGCTTTGGCACTCATTGGAGCAGGCAAAGGAAGGAGAAAAGAATGATGTGACTTAGCCAACTCACCTCACTCTTTGGGGAAGGTTGTGAGACATAAATTTTGAGCATGGTCTTGTGTTAGTTTCCCCAGTGGGGACCAGAGACCTCACAGAAGCACTGGCTTCAACAGGGTCAAGTCTTGAGGGATTGCACCACTTGAAAAAGTAGTAGCACAGTCTCTTTGAAGACTGATGCATTTCCAGCCCTGAACAAATTGCTAGGCATGCACTGTCAGGTTAGGGCTTTAAATATGAATAAATAAATAAAACAGTGACCCTACTGATGGATGATGTCCCTGATATCAGTCATTTCAACCTTCATCCCTAAATAGGGCATCCTTAGGGCATTCATCAGAGGAAAGCAAGGAAACAAATGGGTCAGTAGCTGGCCAGGATGGTGGGCTTGATGGTCAGGAAGAGGATACAATTGAAACCATCACCGATAGTATGTATAGTGTCAGTATTTTGTTCTTATTTAATTTGTATCTGAAATCACCATATTTTTTCATTGACAGACCAAGCATACCAAAGATTTTTTACATCAGAAATGAGTAAATCATCTGTATATATTGAACACTTACTGCAGCCTAAAGAGAAATGGGTTTAATATTTAAATTATCTAGAATAACTGATAACTGTAGATTAATTGTAAGAGTAAAAAGAAATGGGGAAAGGGGACAGCTGTAACAAACCACAATACACTGTAGAGAACTAGTAGATAGGTTATTTATTTTGAGGGGGAACTTTACCCTAGAAATTATTTATTTATTTATTTATTTGCAGTTGGTTTACCAGGATAGTCCATTGGGCCAAAATGAACCCGTTTTCAGTGGAGTCCTGGGGAGAAAAGCTCCAAAACAATCTAGGTTACAGTAGGTTATTAATGATAATTATGCAAAAATTAAGACTCACTTAATTTCAAATAGTACAGGGATATTAGGAGTAATACAGACTTGTGATGAAACTTGCAGATGATACAGACTAACAAGAGGAATATTGCAATGTAAATACTGAGAAGTCATTGTGTATTAGGAAGCATACACATTAAGAGGTGCAGCCTAGTGCATTTTTTGGAAATACCATAGGAATAATAATAATAAAGTATGAGTTGGGGGAAAATAATAAGGAAAATTGCTGGTGTAAGCAGGGGAAAGGAGGAAGATGGACATTACCAGTGGTAGTTATGTGGGGTGGGAACAAGAGCATTCCCACTGGGATACTAGATGTGAATGAAGAGATTTTTTGAAAATAAAATGGTTACAGGTTGTGCGAATGGACGGTGGTAGGGAGTTCCAGAGGCATGCTAGGCCATAGGATAGAAGATTTTTTCCTGGGGGATGAGTTGGTTTGTAGACTTCTAGTAGATTTTGATTGTTGGACCTTAATACTCTATCAGGTAGGTGCATTTTAAAAGCAGTAGAAAGGGAGGGACAGAGGGAGGGGTGAAAAATTAGCTTGTGTGCAAGACTTAGTTGAGTATAAGTTAGGTGATTGGGTAGTTCTAGCCATTTTAGTTTTTGGAGAGAGGAACAGTGGTGGGTGGAGGACTTGTGGCTGGTAGCGAATTTGGTGATTTTGTTGTAGCAAGAGGAAAGTTGTGTTTTTAGAGAGGACTATAGATTACTTAGGAGTGGAGCTCCATAGAGAAGGGAGGGGATAAGAAAGGAAGTTTAAAGAGTGATTTTAGTGGCAGGTGTAAGGTAATGGTTTTGTCGGTAGAGCAAACCTAGTTTTTGATGGGTTTTTTTGATATTTAGTTGTAGGTGGGAGGTGAATTTGAGCTGGTTATCAATTTGAACCCCAAGTAACTTGGTTTCTGACACCAATTCCAGAGATGAGTTGTTTTCACTAGTAATAGAGAATATGTTTATATCGAAAGAAGTGACTTTAGAGGGGGTAAATAACATTAATTTGGTTTTAGAGGCATTGAGTGCCAGGTGATTACTTTTCATCCATTGCTCAGTGGTTGAAAAGGCATCTTGAGTAAGCTTTAGGAGTCTGGGGATGGATGTGGCAGAGCAGATAATAGTTGAATCATCTGCATATTGGATGATGTTTGAGAATGGGATAGAGTTGCAGAAATCATTTAGAAATATATTAAAGAGAAGGGGACCCAGTATGGAGCCTTGGGGAACTCTGGTAAGGGTATTAAGAAATGAGGAAGTGGCCTTTTTCCATTTTAATGCTTGATATCTATTGGATAGGTAACTGGAGAATCAGTTTAAAGAGGAGGGAGATAGGTTAAGTTTTGAGAGTTTAGTTAAAAGCAGGCTGTGTGAGATGTTGTCAAAGGCCTTAGAGAGGTCCAGTAGTAGGGTAGAAACAATTTGGCCAGAGTCAAGGGCTTTATTTACAGTTTCAAGGAAGGAGAGGAGGGCTGTCATAGTGCTATGATTTGGTCTGAATCCATGTTGTGTGGGAGTTAGTAGGTGATTATCTAAGAGATGTGGTAGGAGTTGAAGTTGGATACACTTTTCTAGGAGTTTGGAGATGGGAGACAGGATGGCGATGGGGCGGAAATTAGTAACATTGTTATTGTTGCCACCTTTATGTAAAGGTATGATAAAGGCCTTTTTCCAAATTTGGGGTACTATACATTTTTGTATAGAGCGGTTGATTAGAATGCTAATGGGGTAGGCAATTGCTTCAGCAGCTATGCTAAGAAAGTAAGAAGGGATGTTATCAGGAGCATTAGTGCATGGCTTCAGTTTCAGAAGGAGTTTCTGTATAGTAGAAGTGGGTATAGGTTTTAATGAGAATAGAGGGGAGTGGGAAGAGGGGCTATTAAGGGGTGATAAAGATGCTGAGGAAGTCAGAGTAGGAGAAGAGGTAGAGGGTAGAGAGTTACTAGATGGTAATGAGGGAGTGGTAGCAGTGCAAGGTAGAGTGTTGGTAGGATAGAAAATAAGTTACTAATAACATTCCTAATTTCTAGTGGCAGAACAAGCTTCCCTAGTAGTAGGTTTATAAATCTCCTAACAATCGTATTAACATTTTTTTCATGCATTCGTGAAAGCAAATGCAAATCGGTATGAACATTGTCTAAATTATGGGAACAAACCACTCGCTGACAAACAGGATAAACGCCCAGTGCTCCAGAAAAACTTAAATAATATTAATGAAACCAAAAGGAGCAACTAGGCTGATGCAGAGTCACAAGTATAAATGAAAGGCAAAATCCTCAGGTTAAAATCCAAATGAAAGGCAAAATCCTCAGGTTAAAATCCAACTTTAATTCCACTGCAGGTCAGATAAGCGCTTTCACTCATTCATTTGAGCTTCATCAGATCATGTAACAAAGACCTTCAAGTACATAGGCTACATTTATATAGTTAAAACATCTCCTATTGGCCTACCAAAAGCTGCTTCTTGTTACATATTCATGAGTTAATCTAAGCTTAAAAGTATATGCACATATAAACATGCTGAGATGTATAAAATGACAAAGTAAATATAAAAAACATATAAAAACTCTCCATGAACACTCAAGATGCTCTAATAAGTATGTATATATAGATATATATGTCAAAAGAAATCTATTTCAAGGGATAAAAACATATATGTTCCATCATTTATTATAAAATCTACAAACATTCCTCCGTTTGTTTAACATAGGTTTAATGGAGGCTCTCTCATTGAGACCTAAATCCCTATCTGCTCTCAATCTAACTATCCACATACTCTCCTTGCTCTCAGTATGGTTCCTGATGTCACCTCCTCGTATACTGGGTTTAATATTCTCAAGAGCTCTAAATAGGAAATAATGTTCAGGACCTGCTTGGGCTACGTGCTTAGCTAAGGCATTGTGAGGTGAAGCCTTCCTAATGTGGTAAAGATGTTCTCTTATCCAGTCTTTAAAATGACGATTGGTTTTGCCAACATAAAATGCATCACATATTTGGCACACTGCCAAATAAACTATATGAGTAGTATCACAGGTAGCTACAGCACGTATGCTAAAGTTAGTGTGCATGTCAGGATATTCAAAAAATGGACTGGGGTCAAGAGAGTTACAATAATTACAGCGTCCACATGGTTTTGTGTGTTCAAGAGGCATTGACCATTCATCCCTTTTTGAATAGCATAGCATTCTCCTTAAATTTAATTTGTTCCTATATAAAAAAGAGGGTTTAGTCCCCACAAGTTTACCGATGGTGTCATCAGTACAGAGAATAGGCCAGTGTTTCGTAATAATATTCTTGATTGCTGGACAATCAGTACTATATGGTAAAGAAACCCTTACATGAGTTGATCTATCATCTCTACCATTGTCTATTGTAATGGATCCACCAGTAATAAATGGTCCAAAATAAGGGGCTGCTCTGTTCAGTCTAAGTTTATTGACATCTAAGAGGTTGGACTCAATCTCTTGTGAGCTATAGCCCCGTTCTTCTAGCCTTATCTTGAGGTCACTCACTTCATTTAGGAAGCCTTCTTCTGTGGCATTTAGCCTAGAGGTTCTCATCCCCTGGCCTCTAATGATATTCTTAAAAATATGCTGTGGGTGCATACTATCACGCTGTAATAGAGTATTAAAATAGCAATGAATCACTCTAGAGAGAAGATAGAATTTCTTGACTTGTATATAGAAAAGTTAGCATGTGGTTTGATTAATACAGGTGTCTATAGGAAACCTTGCTATTTTAATACTCTATTACAGCGTGATAGTATGCACCCACAGCATATTTTTAAGAATATCATTAGAGGCCAGGGGATGAGAACCTCTAGGCTAAATGCCACAGAAGAAGGCTTCCTAAATGAAGTGAGTGACCTCAAGATAAGGCTAGAAGAACAGGGCTATAGCTCACAAGAGATTGAGTCCAACCTCTTAGATGTCAATAAACTTAGACTGAACAGAGCAGCCCCTTATTTTGGACCAGTTATTACTGGTGGATCCATTACAATAGACAATGGTAGAGATGATAGACCAACTCATGTAAGGGTTTCTTTACCATATAGTACTGATTGTCCAGCAATCAAGAATATTATTACGAAACACTGGCCTATTCTCTGTACTGATGACACCATCGGTAAACTTGTGGGGACTAAACCCTCTTTTTATATAGGAACAAATTAAATTTAAGGAGAATGCTATGCTATTCAAAAGGGATGAATGGTCAATGCCTCTTGAACACACAAAACCATGTGGACGCTGTAATTATTGTAACTCTCTTGACCCCAGTCCATTTTTTGAATATCCTGACATGCACACTAACTTTAGCATAATGCTGTAGCTACCTGTGATACTACTCATATAGTTTATTTGGCAGTGTGCCAAATATGTGATGCATTTTATGTTGGCAAAACCAATCGTCATTTTAAAGACAGGATAAGAGAACATC
Source organism: Protopterus annectens (assembly GCF_019279795.1). Classification (NCBI taxonomy): domain Eukaryota; kingdom Metazoa; phylum Chordata; order Ceratodontiformes; family Protopteridae; genus Protopterus; species Protopterus annectens. Next base: position 520,664,042 of record NC_056745.1, read on the forward strand.
TTTACCACATTAGGAAGGCTTCACCTCACAATGCCTTAGCTAAGCACGTAGCCCAAGCAGGTCCTGAACATTATTTCCTATTTAGAGCTCTTGAGAATATTAAACCCAGTATACGAGGAGGTGACATCAGGAACCATACTGAGAGCAAGGAGAGTATGTGGATAGTTAGATTGAGAGCAGATAGGGGTTTAGGTCTCAATGAGAGAGCCTCCATTAAACCTATGTTAAACAAACGGAGGAATGTTTGTAGATTTTATAATAAATGATGGAACATATATGTTTTTATCCCTTGAAATAGATTTCTTTTGACATATATATCTATATATACATACTTATTAGAGCATCTTGAGTGTTCATGGAGAGTTTTTATATGTTTTTTTATTTACTTTGTCATTTTATACATCTCAGCATGTTTATATGTGCATATACTTTTAAGCTTAGATTAACTCATGAATATGTAACAAGAAGCAGCTTTTGGTAGGCCAATAGGAGATGTTTTAACTATATAAATGTAGCCTATGTACTTGAAGGTCTTTGTTACATGATCTGATGAAGCTCAAATGAATGAGTGAAAGCGCTTATCTGACCTGCAGTGGAATTAAAGTTGGATTTTAACCTGAGGATTTTGCCTTTCATTTGGATTTTAACCTGAGGATTTTGCCTTTCATTTATACTTGTGACTCTGCATCAGCCTAGTTGCTCCTTTTGGTTTCATTAATATTGTCTAAATTATGATATACACACATTGTAATAGCTTGAAGAATCTGAGTACCTAATGACATATCCTTATCCAGTAAGAAACCATACTGACTTGGGTCTGTGAGATCAGGGAAAATATGAAAATATTTATTCAGTTTAGTAGCACATATATTTAGTCAGTATTAAGCAGAGATATGGGTCAGTAGTTATTGGGAGTTGGGACTTTCAAGATGGCTGCACACTGATGAAGAGCATAACTTCAGCCCCCTAATGTGAAAACAGATACTGAGAAAAAGAAGTGGCACTGATTTTTTTTTTTTTTGGTAAAATTAATTTACTGGCTAGTAAATACATTGCCTGGATGCCAGCAAAGAAGACATTTGGAAAAACCAGAAAAAAAAATCAACCAGAAAGGGAAGGATTCTGCAGCATTTCAGCAAAAAGCAGTTCAAGCTGTAGCTTTGGTTCAAGATATGGCTTCCAGTAATTTAGAGGAAAAATAAATCAAATATACTCAATCAAATATACTCAGAGGTAATTAAAATAAATGAAACACTGAAGGAATATATCAATTCAAACAACAAAAGGCTGGAAAAAATAGAAAAAGCTTGAACTAGCTATTCAGATGAAATGATAAAACTGCAAAAAATCAGAGGTTGGTGTGAAGAAAAAGCTGGCTGAATATGAGGTTTCTGAAGAATAACTGTTTAAAAAATAGAGTTAGAGGGCAGAGCATGCAGAGAAAAACTGACATTTTCTGCTGTATCAGGAAACTGAAAGTAATAGACTGTGATTTATGAAAGCACAGATAATCAACCAGACTGGTGTTCCACATCAGAATATTGTATCAAGTGTATGCTCCAAATCTGGCCACGAGAAAGCAGCCAAGACCTATTTTAGTAAAGATGCAATCACAGCAGTAGAAAGAGTAGATCCTGACAAAATTGTGGCAGAAAGGCAAAGTATTAAAAGTTGAGACAACATAGTGTTTGTGGAAAATGATTATTCACTGTATGGCTGGCCATCCAGTGATGTGGATATTGGCACTAAATAATTGTCACTGTTGAGGTGACACCCTCAACCCTCTTCAAAAATGGGAAAAAGAATCAGTTGAACACTGTACGCCAGACAGAAGAGAAGCAAATTTATCTCCGCAATCAGGGAATGTTGAGAGGCAGGTGCAAGATTCCAGCTGCAGTATCCTGCTGTCTTCAAAGTGTTTGTTCTAGGAGGATCAAAGTCATTTTTGATGTAGAACAGGCTAAGGAAGAAATACAAAAGTTTATCCAGAAAAAGAAAATGAGCCAGCAAATGGAAGAGGACTCTGCTTCTCATTCTTCTGATGGTAAAGTTCATAGAGATAATTTTCCAGTGTTCCAAAGGAAAATACTTAAGAGACAGAAAATAGCACAGGGGTTGGCTAAAAGAATCTGTAGTACCTTGGACTTGAATCAGAGTTTTGTCTTGGAAGACAGAGATGAACAGGAAGAAGACCAGCAACGTTGAAATTAGTGAATAAAGGGAAGACTATAAAGCATCTTATCAAATTTGTGAAATATGATTTTGCAAGTAAAAATGGCTGAAATACACTGGACTTTTATTGACTTTGTTAAACTTGTGGGTGGACTGTAAAGCATATACAGTAAAAGGGGAAAACAATCTGAAAGCAAAACTATGTTTGTTCTTATTACCATCCGTATAAAACATTTCATGATGTTATCTGCATGTTATATACAGTAAAACAGTTTTTTGTAGTGTATAGTCAGGGGTATTTTAAATGTGGCTAAGTCTTTTAAGTGACTGTTGTATGTGTTAAAGAAATTAAAGTAAACAAGTACTTTTTTAGCTGTAAGAAATTTAGATTTTTGGAGTATAACAAGTTTAAAAAGGCTGGAAAAAACTAAGTTTAATGTTCATATGCTTTGGTTCTGGGCTGCAAGGGTGGGGGTGGGGTGTAAAAGTGCACTGTTCATGTTATATGTAGAACTAAGATATTTTCTATTTTTATTTTATAAGGGTGAGTATCTATATTAATACCTTTGGCTTGCTCTGTAAATGGATGTTTTGTGAGTATGTAGGCTTTCAAAATTAGACAAAATGATGAAAGCCATGAATATGCTAAGCTTCTTATAACTGCAAAGATATTGGCTTGTTTGTTTTGCAGCTGAGGGCATCTGTGCATTCTTTTCTGAGTGAAATTGACAAAGCTATGCACATCTTCAAAACATAAAGTTTAGCATTCCAGAAGGGTACAATTTCCCCAAATTGATGGCTGCACCTACAGGTACTATCTAACCTAAAATTAAAGTTATCCATGCTAAAATGTAAGCTACAGCCAGTGCTCCCACTTGTACTGCTGAGTACATTTCCGTGGAGACAAGCTGTCTGTAGCTGCAGATAGTTCATCTTGAGAATTTGGAGTATTCTTTGCTGAGGGAAATGTAAAATTTAAAGGTACAATGGGAAGCAGTTCATGAAAAAAATAAGTTTGAAATTGTGGCAAGTGAATAGGAGGTAACAACTTCCCCTAGCAGCCTTAATACTTTAATGCAGTTAATAGAAGAATGTACAGTTTAGTTTTACTTAAAGATATCCAGTGCACTTTTTCTTAGGGATAAAAGTTAATGTTTTCTGAAAGCCTATAAGCTGTTTCCTTCTGAGAGAGAAAAAGCGATAAGAGGAGAGCACACATCAAGCAGTATAAGTGGGAGCACAGGTTGTAGCTTGCATTTTAGCATGGATAACCTAATTTTTGGTTTGATAGTGCTTGTAGGTGCAGCTATCAATTTTGGAGTGCTAAACTTCATGTTTTGAAGATGTGCATAGTTTTGTTTGTGTATTCCAAGTAAAAGGAGGATGAGGGTGTATGGTTTTTAGTTGTCTGAAGATTTTCATTAAAACAAAAAGTCTTGAAAATGTGACATAAGTTCATATGCGAAGAAACAACTGTATAAAAGATCAGCGTACCAAACATTAGCATATGCATGCAAAACAAAAGCTGGAAATACACATTAAAAAAACTGTCATGTATAATAGGTGGGAACAGTAGTTTTTTATCATGATGGCTATGCTGTCCATATTATCCTTGAACTTGAATGGCCTTATGCATATATATAAAAAGGAAATAGTATGAAATTGTATTAAGAAATGCAGAGTGCAAATAGTGTTGCAGGAGACACATTTGGAAATAAATGATCATGTGTGCTTCAGAATGGATATTCAGAAAAAATATCAATGATAGAATAAAAGGAGAGTAATTATACTAATTGCTAGAGACTCCAATAGTTATCGATGAGGAAGAAAAGGCAAAAGTAGTAGATTTATGGTATTAATGGCCTGTTGGCAAGGGAGGAGGATTACAATGGCATGTATTTATATTCTAATTGCTATTATGGAGTTTAAACAATTTGGGGTGAAATAATCAGCTTTCAGCAAGGATTGTTATTTATGGGTGGGGACCAAGAAGGAAAGACATCCCTCATCAGTATCAGGAAGAAACTGAGGCCCCTCATGAAATCATCCAAGGCTAACTTCGAAAGAAAAATAGCCAATGATTCAAAAGATAACCACAAAGCCTTCTTTAGCTATGTTAAGAATCTAAGTGGCAACTCGCAGATATGCACTGAACTAGTGCAAAATAACACAAAATATACTGATCCTACTGATATTGCCAACATCCTGGCAGATAGATTCAGTGCAAACTTCACCCCCCTCTCACCTCCAAAAGGGCCCACAACAATACCGGAAAAGTGTAGTTTCCCAAAAAATCACAGACGCACAGGTGAAAACAGCCCTTTCAAAAGCCAAAAACACAATGTCAATGGGACCACATGGTGTCCCAGGCTGCATCTTGCACAAACTACAGAACAAACTAACCCCCCCCACCTAAACACACTGTTTAACTTCATCCTTTCCACAGACTACGTGCCCGTAGAATGGCACACAGCAATGGTTATTCCTCTCCACAAAAGAGGGGCCACAATTGACCCTGGTAACTATTGCCCCATAAGCCTGGCTAGCCTGGTCTGCAAAGCTATGGAGCACATCATCATGGAACTCATTAACAAAGACATTGGGAACCTCCAAACACTTGACCCCACCCAGTTCAGCTTTCTTAAGGGCAAATCATGCCTACTAAACCTGGTGGACTTCTTCGAGACAGTCACCAAGGCCATAGATGAGGGAAAGGTGGTTCACACAGCCTACCTTGACCTCGCCAAGGCTTTCGACACCATTCCCCACTCAGGTATTTCAGAAAAACTCACAAGCCTGAACATAAACCCCTACATCACGAGATGGGTTGCCAGCTGGCTTACAGGCAGAACTCACACGGTAAAAATAGCGTCTCCAGGTCCGACTCTAAACCAGTCACAAGTGGTGTCCCGCAAGGCTCAGTCCTGGGACACTTACTGTTCGGCATATACTTCTCAGAAGTACAGGCAAACACAGGAGGACTATGGCTAACCAAGTTTGCCGATGACTGCAAACTGGGAGCCATAATTGACTCTCCAGCTGACACGGACATCCTCCAAAGGGCCTTACTGAGACGGACACCTGGTGTCAGTGTCATGGCCTCAAGCTAAATGCCAAAAAATGCATAGTCATCCCATTTGGGAAAAACAAAACACCCACGAATTACCACATAGGTGGCAGCCCCCTTAATACAGAAGAGGTAATAAGAGATCTGGGGACCCAGGTAGATAGTAATCTCTCCTTTGACAATCATATTGCCAAAGTAGTTAGGAAATCCTTCTGTGTGGCTCATCTAATTACTAAAGAGTTCACATCTAGAAATAAAGAGGTTATAGTGCCCTTCTACTCATCACTCATTAGACCCGTCATAGAGTACAATGCCCCATTTGGGGTGTACCTCACAAGACATTTCCAACAGCCGGAAAGACCACAAAAGTACCTCACCAAGAGGATTACTGGTCTCAAACATATGTCCTATGCAGCCCGACTGAAAAAAACTCCTGTTGTACTCAGTGGCATATCGCTTACTGAGAGGTGATCTCTGCCTGACTTACAAAGCCATGTCCAACTCAGAATTGATGGACATGCTCCACCTAAAGAAATCCAAGTCACTGCGAGCCACGAGCTCTAGTGAGCTAAACCTCGCCACAACAATAAGTAGAACATGCTGGAGGGATAGATTCATGTCACAGAGACTCCCCATGCTTTGGAACAAAATTCCAAATTATATCAGGCAGAGCCCCTCACGAACACTCTTCAAGAGAAACCTTGACGAGTGGATGGGTAACAGCAAATACACCCCTGGGATCACTTCATTGGCTCTGCTTGACAGAGGATGAGTTAATTAATCAATGGGGCAGCAAATGCCGACACACTCTGGCTAGGCTTATAAATGCCCTCGGGCAGATAGCCTAGTACCTACCTATGAACTAGACTTGGTTCATAGATTAGTACTAGGCTAACTACCCTTGTGGACCATTTTAAGCCTAGCCAGTTGCCCAACACGAGAATCAAACCGTGCTCCTTGTGTCTCTAAGGTAAACACCTTAACCATTATGCCAACCTCCCACTTATTTGCAATGGTGAGGATGTATTAGGGGGACCTATTAAGGGCAATATAAAAAAGGGAGTAGATTTCTGAAGAAATTTATGAAAATGTTTGGTATGGGAGATGTGAATTCAGTAGTAGGAACTTGGACAGAATTTACATATTATTTCCCAAGGTACAATAACTGGGCTAGACTAGATCGAAATTATATTTCACAGGAGCACATGCATTTAATTGAAAGCTTCAACACACATCCTATGACTATTTCTGATTGTGCATCAGTAAAAACTAAGGTAAAAATGCAGGCTAATGAAGAGAAAATACTGGTACTTTCTCACCTAACTGTTAAAAAGAGAGGAATTTAGGGAATGAGTAGTGGAAATTATTTGAAAGTTATTAGGGAAGATAAAAATATCTTCAGAAGTTATAGCTTGTGACTGGGATAAAATGAAAATGGAGTTTAAAATAGGGTTGAAATAGAGAAAAAGATGTGGTTAAGAAATAATAGAAATTACTTCGAGGGGCTGACAAAGGTTAAAGTATTGCATAGTAAGAGAATCTCACGGAACAAGAGGAGGAACAAATGCAGTGTGCTAAGGACAAAATAAGAGAATATCTGGATAATATGAATGAGTTTAGAAAGATTGCAGTTAAGCAACTATTTTTTGATAATGACTCCAGAGCACAAAAACTTTTCGCACAATGACTTATGCAACAGAATGTTGAAAGGGTTGTCACCAAACGTAAGAAACCTATAACAAGATAAATAACCAGAGATCCTGTAGCGGCTTTAGAGATTTCTGGAAATTTTATGAAAATTTGTATAAAGGAGAGAAATGTGGAAATCAAGAAAGATAGAAATGGAAATATATAGAAGACTTAATTATGCCAAGGTTAGAGACAGATGAGGATCAACAACTAACAATTAAGATGGGAGGTGATGAGATAAAAACAATGATGTATAATCAATCTTCAGGAAAGTATCCAGGAACAGATGGTATTCCTGTGGAAGTTTGAAAATTAGGAGGGAAAAAAGTGAAAAGATCTGGAAGATTTTGTTTAACAGTATTTTAAAAGGAGGAGAAGTGTCAACATCTTGTTGAAAGCTGTGGTGGCTGTGTTACCTAAAGATGGCAAAGTCCTGTCAGACCCAGCTTCATATAGACCCAAATTAATTTTAAACCACAGTTATAAAGGTTTATGTCTATATTAGCTAAAAAAAGATGGCAAATATATTGCCAAAATTGATAGATATGAATCAGTGTGGTTTTATGGAGGGGAGGCAAACATTTGACAACATTAATAGAACAGTGATGACCCAGAGGGAAGCAGAATATAAGACAATATCTCTACTGTTTGTGGGTCTTGATGCAGGGAAAGCATTTGACAGAGTAAGCTGTGATTTTATGAGCAGGGCATTGTAAACATTTGCATTCCCTGATACGATAGTAAGGTTAATTAGAAAGACATATGAAGGATTGGAGGGAAGAATTAAAGTAGGAGGGTTCCTTTCAAATAAACTATATTTGAGCAGAGGAACCAGGCAGGGGTGTCCTTTTTCTCCTTTGTTATTCTTTTATATTTAGAGCTATTGGCAAAGAAAATATGGGACTCAGAAATGCAAAGATTTAATTGGTATGGTAATCAAGAAAAAGTTTGTTTTATTTGCAGATAATATTTTGTTACTGATAAAGCCAGATGAAGGACATCTCAGTGTTCTAGAACATTTTGAGACAGTTTCAAGTTTTTTCAGGATATAAAAATATAATGAAGATGAAACAAAAACTATAGCCATAAATTATGTGCCATATGTGAATTTGTTCAGCAATTTCCATATTTATGGGGACATGATAAGATAGCATATTTAGGAGTGTGGATTAAAAAAGGTTCTGTTATGGCAGTTAAGGATATGTGGGAAGAGACTAAACAAAAGATAATGCAAATTTTCAGAAACCAGAAGCTCTTATTTATGGATATGGATAGTAATATACAAGCAGTAAAATGTTTTTAGTCCCTTTAGTCTTGTATACAGGTCAAGCATACTTTATCAACCTGAGGAGAGGTCATGGACAATAATTAATAAAGAATTAAAGGAATTTATCTGGGAGGAAAAGAGGGCAATATTTAAGGGATAAGTTGATCCTTCCAGTAGAACAAAGTGGTTTAGGTTTACCCAATTTGAAGGGATATTTTAGAGCTAGACAGTTAAAGCTCATATACAGAACACAAGCTTAAGGTTGTAATTCAAAGTGGAAAGGGATGATGATGAAGCAAGGAACTTCGAGAAATAGAGAGGGTGGAATTTTTTATGTAAATCCTTAAAGGAGAACCGCACCCACTTACTGAAAAAAAACATGTTTATTTCATGTCTTGATGTTTCCTACATTTTAACACCACTTTTGGACCTTATGTACTTTTTTTTATATTTTTAAATGTAATTCCATAGTCTGCCCACATAGGGTCCAGCATCTTGATTTTTTAGTCTATGTTTAGGTATCCCAAAGTACACTCTTTGGCTTTAAAATATTGCATAAGAGCCCCTAAACTCCTGTCAGTGCGTTGACTTTACAAGTGTTTTCACATATACCCTGCTTTCTTTCAGTCAGTCGGGTTTAATTACCATTTCTTGCTTTTCAGTGACTGCTTAAAAGGCAAACAGGGATAATCACACAGAACAGTATTCTCAGTGCCTGTTACTACTTTTTCTTTCCAAAGTGGCTAATTTTCATTCTTTTGTTATGCCTGAGATCCATTCCTTAAATTCACCCCCACACTTCATACCTGTCAAAGTTAATTTGAGCTGTCTGTTGCTGTGATTGATAGCTCACAGCAGGAGACAAAGTTCATGTATTGTTGCCTTCTACTATCCACCTCCTTATAGTGGGACACTTATTTTTACAGCACCGTAGCCTTTTTCTGTCCTCAAATTTTAATCTTCACTACCTACTAATTGGTAACACATTGTTTGCCAAACCTTCCAGCTTAATTTTTCAGGGATTCCTGAGAAAGCAAAATTCTTGAATAATTGTGTCACAAAGGCTGTAAAATAAAAAAAATGTTTTTATATAGCACTGTGATACACTTAAAATGAGACTTTTTGCATCACTGTGCATTTTCTAAACAATAGTAACACATGTGTAAACTATCGCATTATTGACTTAATATTAATCACCATTGATTACCTGAGAAGTTATTAGGGACAGGACAAAAGTAAGATTAAAAAAAAAAAAAACATGAGCATTCTGTAAAATCAGGGACATTTGAGATGTATGGTCTTGGGCCATTTACCTGTTATTGTACTGCTGTCTGTATTTGCTCCCTGTAATTTGTTTCTTGCAAGTGGAGGATTTATCCAAGTTGTCTGCAGTTGTTGTGTCTTTCGGCTTTTCCCGGTTACGGGTCGCCACAGCGGAACTCCGGTGATTTTCTTAAACCAGTAAATCTTTGTTCCAGTCACTTCAGTTTTTCATTCCTCTTTATAAATCCATCCCAAATATTACTATTTATTGTGTTTGTGTAAATATATGTATTCCCTTCCCTTTCTAATTTGAAGATAGCAGTACTGCTGTTTCTTAAAGCTCCCATATCAGTTATTACAATGAAAGGGATGCCGTGGTGGTACAGCGGTAGCGTTGTTACCTCACAGCAAGAGGTTCTCCCGTTCGATTCTCAGCTGGGCTTGGGAGTGCCTTCTGTGTGGAGTCTGCATGTTCTCCCCGTGGTTGGGTAGCGTTCAAAAGACATGCATGCGTAAATGGGCGTGCCTTTGTTGAAGGTTGAGTGTCGAGCTGGCACCTCGGCATTTCGTAAAAATCTACTGCCAATCATTAGAGGACCGGAGTTCCGCTATGGTGACCCCTTACCAGGAAAAGCCAAAAGACAAACAGACAACATTATCAGTTATTACAATGAAAAGTGAAGCTGTTTACTATAAAGACATCCAGGTTCATATCCGTGCATCAGACATACAGATGAAAGAACATGCACTGACTAGGCATCTACTGCCTTGCTTGGCTAGAATGCATTACTCACCCACGTCGAGTGTCTCCTGTATGGTGATAGACCCCTACCTGTACTAAATGACAGTGTTAAATACTGAATTTACCAAAGCCCACTCCACGAAGGTTACCATTATACATTTCTTGGCACTGAATTTTAGGCCGTGACTCTGGCACCATTTATTAGTTTGTATCAGGCATTCTTGGAGAGTATCTGTGTCTTTGGGGGATTCTGTGAATGTGCCTAGTTTGCGATCGCCTGTGAACTTGGTCATCCAGAGGCCAGTGACATTAGACTTTACTTCAGACAAGAAGATGCCAAAAAGGAGCTAACCCAGCACCACGCACTTGCTGCCTCTGCTAGTGACTGACCTTTTTGCGGACTTATTGGGACTTACCTGTAAGACAGCTGATTGTCTAGTAGATGATGGATGCAGAAGTTTACACCTAATCTTGTCAGCTTGTTTACAATGCCCGAGTCGTGTATGACATAAAATGCCTTGGTAGGTCAATGTAAGCCATATGCACTATTTTGGTGTCATCTATTGCTTGATGACTTTCTTTAAGTCCACCAGGTTGAGCAGGCATGATATGCCCTTGACTAAATCAAACTGGGTTAGGTCCAGTGTCTGAAGGTTTTCAATGTCATTATTTATCATATCCATGATAAGTCTCATATATAAAACCATAGAAAAAATTGTCAGACTTTTAAGTTGGTAATTACCCTGGTTGGTAGAGGGCTTGCTCCTGTGTAGAGATAACAGTTGCAGTCCTACATTTATTTGGCATAAAGGCCAATTGGAGGGCTATGCTTAAATAATCATTCCAGTGGGCCCTTCATGTCATGTTTCCTGCTATTGAGGAGGAATCTTGGGGTATTATTAAGACCCATCAGTGCAGTGTTTCGGGCCTTTTAAAGATCATTGAGAACCTATTCCTTTGTAATAGTTATAGTTGGTGTTACTTCTTGAGAAGTGTCAAGGGGAGAAAGCAGGATAAAGTTGGAGTGGACTTTATCAGCCAGTAGATTTGCTATATCCTCTGGCTCAGTATAGGTAGTTTAATTCACAATTAGTTTAGCATATTGTTGTGCATTGCCTTTGAGGTTGTCGGCATAGCTAAATAGCCTTGTGACTGTCCTTCGGCTAGGATGCTACTTTAACTTCATTAAATTTTGCTAGACTGTCACTTAATAGTAGGTTTTTTGCCTTGGAGTAATTCCTGAAAGTTCCAGATCTGGCTGGTGTCCCATGTTTTATTTTAGAGGAGACAAGTTTCATGGTCTGACCTGATCTTTGAGGATGTTACACTGTGTTGTGTGTGTGTGCTTGTGGGGGTTGCGACCTACATCCATGTTCATGAGGGCTAGGTCGAGTGAGTATCTTTGCACCCCTAGTGGGCATATGGACTAGCTGGAATGTTAGGGCTTGTGAGGATTGTGTAGGATTCCCATTTTATAGTAGTGTAGTTGAAGTTCCCCATAAATATGCATGAATATGATATTGGGTTGACTGAAGAGTTACTCTAGTAAATTGAATTACCTCACTGCTTATACACATACAAGCCAACTCATCAGCCCTGGGTCCAGCTTGGCTCACTGGCTTGGCTTCTTGGTTGGGAGTTTGTGTATGCAAATAAATGTATTGGTAACCTTACCACAGAAATCATTACCACCTTACAATCAAGTCCCCCCCCCCCCCCCCCGCTTGCAAAAGATGTAGTTCCGGAACACTGAGCTGCACTGTTACAGCCATACTACACCCCCCCACAAAAAATGTACAGACCATGACATGACACTGCAATATATTACCTCTTTCGTCCTATCACACTGATTGCCTTTTGCTTATAATACAAGGGCACAGCAGCTGTTAGACTTCAGTTACAAGGCAGTCTGTGACAAGCCTGAGTGTCATATTATGGCAGCCAGTCCCACAAATGTCCATTCACACAGGTGGTGGCGTTCAACACAAAGAATCCATGCCACATCACAGTAGGCAAATCACTATCTAGTGGAACTAACCTGGTCAATAAAAACTAAATAAACAGTGTAACACATTATCCCTCTGTCCTTTCTACCTCTCTGCTGCTGTCAAAGAATTACTAAAGGTTTACCCAGTTTACAAACTGATGGAAATATTGTACTATTGCACTGTTTACTAGAATGTACATATGCAGTGTAATCTGAAGTACTTGTGTTATTGCTTACATATCTGTCTTTTTTGCTTAGGAAATGTTTTGAATTTCATCCAGGCTCATCCTAAACTGGGTCAGTCCTGATCCGTGCTCTACCCAAGTAAACAAATATTATATTACACACACACACACACACACACACACACACTGTAAATTATATATATTTTATATAAGGCCTATAATAAATCTAGCTCTACCCACAACTGCAAACAGATAACAGATTGCATACAAAATACTAAACAAGGTACCATACAAGCAGCACCACAGTTACCTCAGTATTGCATTATTACAGTGAAATATAATCTGCAAAACAAAATGTACAAACCGTTGAGAATACCTGAATTAGACCAATAACAAAAACTTGTAACAGGCCCTAGTTTATGCAAATGCTACGCAGTGGTCCAGTCCATCACCCAACCAACAAGTAAAGGGATGTCCTTCAAGAATGCAACTGCAGTCGTAACATGTGGGTTGTCCTGCCTCAGGCAGCCCTCGGTCGGCCGGATTCCAAAGTCTGGGTCCGACGTCGGCTGATGTCGCATTTCTCTCCGATGTCAGAGCGGCTGGAGTATATAAGAATCAGCCGACGCCATTTTCTTCAGTCTTTCTTGCCGCACGGTGCCCGAAGCAGAAGCAGTTCGCAAGTGCCGGTCGGTCAGCTCCTGTATTCTACGATACCGAAGTCATCAAAAAAGCTAAGTACCTCGTTGGGGACCTTTTCTTGCCTCTGCCGATGTCAGAAATTACTGAAAAAGTTAACAATTGTCTTTTTAGTGGTAAACAAATACCTCATAAGGATTTCCACTCTTACTGCCTCCCTTGCCTGGGCGCAGACCACGACGTCTCGGCCTGTGTAGCCTGTGCTCGCTTCAACAAGCGCACTCTCAGGCGCCGGGCGGAGTTCGCTGAAGATTTTTTCGGCGATAAATTTGCTTACACCATGCCGTCGGATCTTCCGACATCACAAACTCCCAAAAAACGAAAAGACGGGGACCGACATCCTCGGCCCGAGTCTACTACCGACTCCACGCCAAAACCTAGCGCGAATGCTCCGGTTCCCTCTGAGACGGTCTCTCCACCGCTCCGAACCGAAGACACCGCATTACCTATGACTCCGATTCCAGACATTACTTCGACGCCAGTTATAGATTTTCCTCCGGATACCGAAACCGAGGAAATGCCCGAGACCATTGCTGTAGACAAGGTCACTCCTGCACGTGGAGCTGCCAGGCCTCCTATGGCCATGTCTATTAAGGCCTACACTAGGGCTAAGGCAGCCAGCAAAACTAAGCATATTACTTCCAAATCCTTACCTCAGCCGACTCCGGAGACACAAATTATGTTCATGGCTGCTGATTTAATTTCCATGATTAGAGGTTCACAGGCCCATCCTGAGAGAGCATCCCAGCCTCCTCCTGATAAAAGGCCCCGGGTTGAACCCTCTGTCCATTCAGATGAAGACTCTGAGGGCTCTGTCCACTCTGATGGCCAGGAAGAGCTCTTCCAGACCTATGAGGACTCGGATGCAGAAGATTCCATACCTTCGGCCTCCCCTCCTGAGGATATTTCTTTTGGGGAAGTTCTGCACACCATGAGGGAACATTTCAAGTGGCAGGGTCAGGAATATTCTGATTCTCGGAAACGCCTTAGGACTTTCCTTAAGAAGCCTCAGCACAGGCCCTTAGCTATTCCTCCTGTACTTGATGTTCTGGATGATTTGTATTCTGATTCTAGTGCTACCCCTGATTCTCTTCCTCCTGCTCCAGCCAAGCCAGACAGGTATTACAGGGTCCCAGAAACTCATTCCCATTTATTCAGGGCCCATACTGCTGATTTGGAAACTATTTCACAGGGGCCTAAAGGAGTTTCAGCCTCCACCTCCAAAAATCCTTTGCCCTCCAACAGGGAAGCAAGGTCATTAGAGAGATGGGGTAAAAAGGTTTACACTTCCACTACCTTATCCATGAGAGCTTTAAATTGCCTTTTTCATATCTTCCAATATCAGGATTATCTCTTAGAAGATTTACAAAAAACATTAGCTTCTCCTGATCCTTTAGACAAGAAGACTTTGCAGGAAGCTGTACATAACACTCAGCAAGTAAGCAATCACTTCCTGCAGTGTGGATATGATGCACTGGAAGCTTCATGTAGGGCAGCTATGACAGGGGCAGTGATGCGTAGACATGCTTGGTTAAAAGATCAACCTCTACCAGATCATGTAAAAGCAAAACTTCTGGATGCACCTTTGGAAAAGAACAAGCTTTTTGGTGCAAATGCTAAGGAAGTGTTAAAGACCATCGAAGAAAAAGCAAAATCAGTTCAAACTGTGAAGGATTTTCTCCAGGTTCAACCCCCCCGATTCAGTAGGAATTGGCCTTCAAAAAACTGGTCCTTTCCTAATCCAGAAAAGTTTCAAAGGGGTAAGAACAGACGTGGCCGAGGAAGAGGCCAATACAGAGGCCCTTACAGGGGACGACAATGGCAGCCAGGAAACCAAAGAAGTGACGAGGGGTTTCACCTGCCCAACAACCACAAACTCAATGACTTTCCTCTACTACCGCCTACCAGGGAACAACTAGAAGCGCCCGTGGGGGGAAAATTATCTCTGTTTGCAAAAAACTGGCACAGACTGACAAAGGACAAATGGATTTTGGACATTATAGACCGAGGGTACAGGTTTCATTTTCATACCTTACCAAGAAAGCAAGGCATGCCAAATCTACCACAACATCAAAGGGCAGAGGCTATCAAGCAAATCACTCTGCTGACTCGAATGAAAGCAATAGAAAGAGTTCCACAAAAAGAACAAGAGCAGGGGTTTTACTCAAGACTGTTCCATGTTCCAAGAAAAGAATCTCAATGGAGACCAATACTGGACTTGTCCGCATTAAACACCTTTCTCATAGTACCAAAGTTCAAAATGCTGACTCTACAGCAACTTCTTCCCATGCTGGGCAAGGAGTCGTGGCTGATTACTCTGGACCTCAAGGAGGCATACCTGCATGTCCCTATCAGACACAGCTGCAGAAGATACCTCAGATTTCTTGCAGGGCCAGAGCATTATCAATTCTCAGCATTGCCATTTGGCTTATCTACTGCGCCCAGAGTGTTCACAAAATGCCTGGCTTCAGTAATTGCTCATTGCAGGCTCCAGGGTATACAAATCTACCCGTACCTGGACGACTGCCTTATACAAGCGGACGACAAACTGATGTTGACAAAAAACCTGGATTATGTCATACGATTACTTCAAGCTCTGGGATACACAGTCAACTTCCAAAAGTCAAGACTGCAGCCATCCCAGCAAATAACCTTCTTAGGAGCCGAACTAGACACAGCCTCTCAGATGGCTTACCTGACAGAAGACAAGCAAGAGAAGTTAACTCAATACTTCAAAGGTTTAGCAAAACTCACCCAGATGACTGCAAGGAGATTCCTACAGGCCCTGGGTTACATGGCATCCTGCATTCTACTGGTTCCATTAGCAAAACTACACATGAGAAAGCTTCAATGGTACCTAAAAAGCATTTGGTCTCAACACAGCAACAACTTGGAGACAATCATACCACTTATTCCATGCCTACAAAAGGAATTCCTATGGTGGGCCTCGGTGAGCCAGGAAAACACAGGTATGTCATTCAAAAAACCACAGATAACACAGACCATGACTACAGATGCCTCAGACCTTGGATGGGGGGCGCACATGGAAGGCAGGTGTATACAAGGACAATGGTCTCCAAAGGAAACACATCTGCATATAAACCAAAAGGAGATGCTGGCAGTAATGCATGCTATCGAAGCTTTTCAAAACCAACTCCAGCAAGGCCACTTATTGATACGGACAGACAACACCACGGTGATGTGGTACATAAACAAGCAGGGGGGCACCCACTCTTACCCCCTTTGCAGACTGACAATGCAGCTTTGGGAGAAATCACTGAGTTTAAACATCCAGTTACAATCCCAGTTTGTTCCAGGAAAAGACAATGTGTTGGCGGACAGCCTAAGCAGGAATTTCACAGATCCACACGAGTGGAGGTTACATCCGAAGGCCTTCAGACAACTCACTTCGACATGGGGCAAGCCAGAAGTGGACCTATTTGCCTCTCACCTCAATCATCTTCTACCAAAATTTTGCACAAGGACATACCATCCAAAGGCTTGGAAAATAGATGCCCTTTCATTCAACTGGAACTCCCTAGCAATCTATGCATTTCTACCTCTGCCACTGATGACCTCAGTATTACTAAAGATCAAAGCAGAGAAGCCCAAGGGAATCATAATAGCTCCGGATTGGCCAAGACAACACTGGTACCCACTACTACGGAGCATATGCCACACCAGGAGGTGGGCCCTCCCTCAGTGGCCTCTACTTTTGACTCAACACAATTTCGAAACACTGCATCCAAACTTTCAGACACTGCAGCTAACAGCCTGGGAGATCCCATAAATAACTTCAGCTTATCCCTCTCCAAGGAAGTTCAGCGGATACTAATAGAGGCTCGAAGACCATCCACCAGAAAGGTCTACTTACCAAAGTGGAAAAGATTCAGCAATTGGAATACCAGCAAGGGACATGATGCATCATTACTGAACATCCCACTTATCTTGGAATATTTGGCAGATATGTTACAGAGCGGCCTCTCATATTCTTCAATAAAGATACATGCATCTGCTATTTCAGCTAGATACAACACTGATCCATCTGTTTTCTCTCACCCCTTACTGAGACAATTCCTCAGGGGAATCAAGAACATTAAGCCACCGAGAAAGGCCCCAGTGCCAGCCTGGGACCTCAATTTTGTCTTAGAAAAACTGACTCTACCTCCTTTTGAGCCAGCAGCTTCAGTTGACTTGCAATTTCTCTCATGGAAAACAGCCTTCCTGTTGGCAATTACCTCAGCAAGAAGGGTTTCGGAGCTACAGGCCCTAATGGCAATACCACCCTTTATTATTTTCCACAGAGACAGGGTTTCATTAAGGACCAACCCTACCTTTATGCCAAAGGTGGTATCTAGGGTTTCTCTAAATCAAGCCATTCATCTGCCTGCTTTCTTCCCCAATCCTGAGAATAAGGGGGAAAGACTTTTGCATACCTTGGACATTCATAGACAACTTCGATACTACCTGTACAGAACCAAGGCCAGTAGGAAGTCTGAACAGCTTTTCGTAGCTTACGCCCCTGCAGTCCAAGGAAAAGCAATTTCAAAACAGACTATTTCTAAATGGATTGGACATTGCATCAGATTCTGTTATTCCTTTCATGGAAAGACTGTTCCAGCCTATGTCAGACCACATTCCACCAGAGCTACAGCCACCTCTACAGCATTTTTAAGAGGGGTGCCTACAAAAGACATTCTAGAAGCTGCTACATGGAGCTCCGTGCATACATTCTCAAAATACTACAATCTCCCTCTATATTCCAGATCCAGGGCAGGCTTTGCTTCGGCAGTCCTGCAGGGTTTGATTGCCACACCATCTATTTCCTAGAGCATACCTCCTCCCCCAGCTAAGCTATGGTATTCTACCCACATGTTATGACTGCAGTTGCATTCTTGAAGGACATAGTACAGTTTTGTACCTACCATAAATGTAGATGTCCGATAGACATGCAACTGCAGTCGGGTTTTCCCTCCCTCCATACCCCTCTATGCTTAGGGTCCACTCCTATCCCCCTTACTCTTAGCTGGGGATATCTGTTATGGTGTATTTGTTTTATTGCTCATGTATTTGTTTGGAATCCTGTTTTTGTCTTCCAATTGGATTGCAGCCTTCCTTGGAGGGTACCTGGCATCTGGGGTAAGAAACACTGAAGAAAATGGCGTCGGCTGATTCATATATACTCCAGCCGCTCTGATGTCGGAGAGAAATGCGACATCAGCCGACGTCGGACCCAGACTTTGGAATCCGGCCGACCGAGGGCTGCCTGAGGCAGGACAACCCACATGTTATGACTGCAGTTGCATGTCTATCGGACATCTACATTTATGGTAGGTACAAAACTGTACTTTATAGCAAGTGATTAACACTCTCCATTACACTACAGAGACACATACTGGGTCATGAAGGTGCCAATGGAGGTGTAAACAAACAGCAGAAAGCATGTGCACACATTTATAAAATGAACAAAGGCACAGCAGAAATCAAAAGCTTAGCCAGTTAGCATCACTGATGAGGAATGCAGGTAAGCCATCACTACCATGGGATTAAAATAGTATAATATTAGTACATTTCTCTGAAAAGAGCTTGTAGATTTAGTCTTCTTCTTCTTTCAGCTTTTCCCAGTTGGGGGTCGCCACAGTGGATCACCTGTCCTGTCATGATTGGCAGTGGAGTTTTATGGTGTTGAGTTGCCAGCCCAGCGCCCAACCTTCCATAGAAGGCACGCACTCACACCTAGGGCCAATTTAGTGTGTCCAATCCACCTACAGCATGTCTTTGGGATGTGGGAGGAAACCGGAGCACCCGGAAGAAACCCACATGACCATAGGGAGGACATGCAGACTCCGCACAGAAGGCACCCCAGCTGAGGATCGAACTGGAGAACCTCTTGCTGTGAGGCAGCAACGCTAACCACTGCACCACCGTGGCTGCCCAGCTTGTAGATTTAGTAGTTCTGCTTAAATTACAGATGATTTTGGCTTAGTATGCACTGTATAATCAATGTCTAAGGAATAAATAATGCCTCTGCCCACCGACCAACATGCTACCAGTCATCACACTGAAATGCCCAGGAGTTAGGTTGATAGGTAAGTACTAGGCTATCTGCCCGAAGGCATTTATAAGCCTAGCCAGAATGTGTTGACTTTCGCCACCCCCTTAGATTAGTTCCCTGTGCCTCTGTCCAGCCGAGCCACTGAAGTGATCCCTTGGGTAAACTTTCTGTTTCCCATCCACTCGTCAAGGTTTCTCTTGAAGAGTGTTAGCGAGGAGCTCTGTCTAATGTAGACTGGAATCTTGTCCCAAAGCACGTGAAGTCTCTGGGACAGGAATCTATCCCTCCAGCATGTCCTATTTATTGTTGTGGTGAGGTTTAGATCCCTAGAGCATGTGGCTCGAAGGGGTATGGTTTTCTTTAGGTGGAGCATGTCCATCAATTCTGGGTTGGACATGGCCTTGTATGTCAGGCAGAGATCACCTCTGAGTAGGCGGTATGCAACCGAGTATAGCAGGAGTTTCTTCAGTCGAGCTGCATAGGGCATCTGTTTAAGGCCAGTGACCTCTTGGTGAGGTACTTCTGTGGTCTTTCCAGCTGTTGCAGGTGTCTTGTAAGGTACATCCCAAATGGGGCATTGTACTCTATGATGGGTCTGATGAGTGATGAGTAGAGGGCCACAATGACCTCTTTTGATCTGGATGCAAACCCTTTTGTGATTAGGTGGGCCACATAGAAAGGTTTTCTAACCACTTTGGCAATGTGATTATCAAAGGAGAGATTACTATCTACTTGGGTCCCCAGATCCCTTATTACGTCTTCCGTATTTAGGGGACTACCACCTATGTGGTAGTTTGTGGGTACTTTGATTTTTCCAAAGGAGAGTCAATTATACCCCCTAGTTTGCAGTCGTCTGCAAACTTGGTCAGCCATAGTGCTCCTGTACTTGTCTGTACCTCTGAGAAGTATATGCCAAACAAGAGGAGTCCTATGACAGAGCCCTGGGGAACGCCACTTGTAACCAGTTTAGAGTCAGACCTGGCTCCTGCAACTCTCACCATGTGGGTTCTGTCTGTGAGCCAGTTGGCAACCCAACTTGTGACATAGGGGTTTATGTTTAGGCTGGTGAGCTTGTCTATAATAACAGAATGGGGAATGGTGTTGAAGGCCTTTGTGAGGTCTAGGTAAGCTGTGTGTACCACCTTTCCCTTGTCTATAACCTTGGTGACTGTCTCAAAGAAGTCCACCAGGTTTAGGAGGCATGATCTGCCCTGAACAAAGCCGAACTGGGTAGGGTCCAGTGTTTGGAGGTTCTCAATGTTTCTGTTAATGAGTTTCATGATGATGTGCTCCATAGTCTTGCAGACCAAGCAAGTCAGGCTTATAGGGCGATAGTTCCCAGGGTCTGTTGTGGCTCCACCTTTGTGGAGTGGAATAACCGTTGCTGTGCGCCACTCTATGGGTACGTAGCCTGTGGAGAGGCTGAGTTTGAACAGTGTGTTTAGGTGAGGGGTTAGTTCATCTTTGTGCTCGTTTAGGGTGCAGCCTGGGACACTGTCGGGTCCCATTGATGCTGTGTTTTTGGCTTTGGAGAGGGCTGTTTTAACCTGAGTGTCTGTGATTTCAGGGGCTCTACATTCTTCTGGTATGGTTATGGACTCTTTTGGGGGTGAGTGGGGGGTGAAGTTTGCACTGAACCTGTCTGCCAGGATGTTGGCAATATCGGTCGGTTCAGTGTATTTTGTGCCATTCAGAGCAGATCTGAGCATTGCCACTTTGATTCTTGACATAGCTAAAGAATGCCTTGTAGTTATCTTTGGAGCACTTGGCAATTTTTCTTTCGAAGTTCGCCTTGGATGATTTTATAAGGGATCGTAATTTCTTGCTGATACTGATCAGGGATGTCTTCCCTTCTTGGGATTTTACTCTTTTCTGTACTAGTTTCCTCCTTCTATTGTATAGCTTGTTTATGGCAGGGGTCCACCAGACTGGTTTCCTTTTCTTGGAGGAGTGAGTCAAGGTTTTTCTTGGGATGGCATGATCCATGCATTCTTGTAGGTGCCCATAGAATGCATTAATAAAAGATTTTGCAGCTTGGACAGCGTTATCCTTTAGCATGGAGGCTTTGAAATTTTCCACCTCGGTCTTAAGTAACATGAAGTTTGCTTTTGAAAAGTTTTTCACGGTGGTTTGTTTTGTCCGGGGGTGGGGTCAGAATGTGGATATCCCAAGTGATTTGTTTATGGTCAGATCTAACTAGCGAGGGGTTGACCTCCGGTGTGGAACACCGGTCACCCATGCTGGTGATGACCAGGTCCAATATGTTGTCACCTCTGGTGGGAGTGTTGACCAGTTGATCCAGGATGTTTGAGTTTATAAATTCTAGGAAATGCTGGGCAAAGGAGTTAGTACTTGAGTAGTTCTCCCAGTTAATGTGTGGGTAATTGAAATCACCCAGTATTAGGGTGTTTGGTAGGACTTTTATGTTTCTCAGTGTTTGGGGGTCCAGGGACATGGTGGGTGATCTGTAGCAAGCTACAATTTGAATTGCTGTTTTGCCCATTGCTAGTTGCACTTGGATGATCTCTGAAGCATCGTGCTGTGCCACTAACCTGGAGGTGTGGGTTTCCTTGATGAATATGGATATGGATACTGATGGATATGGATATTGATGAATATGGCTATGCCCCCGCCTTTTGTATTTCGGTCCGGGTTCTGTGGCCGAAATGTATGGCATGAGTTGTAGCCTGGTAGTGCTGGGGTGCTCTCTGGAGTCTTAAACCAGGTTTCTGTTACTGCACATATATTGATTTTCGCCATACTGAGGAGTGTCTCGAGTGCATGCATTTTGAGGTTTAGACTTCTGGCTTTGAGTAGCATTACCGTCAGTTTTTTGTTACTTGTGCTATTTACGGTGGTGGATTTGTCTTTTGAGCCTTGCCTAAAAAAGGCACTATGGGGGTGGCAAGAGCCTTGGCCAGTATTTGAAAGCCTAAGGGTGACAGGTGCAAGCCGTCCCTAGCGAAGCAGCGTGGCTTGTCGAGCATGTCATCCTAGGCGGACAGATACTGGATCCCCTTTGAATGACACCAGAAACTTAGCCAATTGTTGAAATTGATAATTTTTTCTTTATACCTTGGTATCATTCTTGATGAGGGCAGGATGCTACTCAGGGTCATACCAGCCTGGGCTACGTGATCAAAGAGCTCTTCCATGTCTTTCTTCGTGTATTCCAGGGAGGTACGGCTCAGGTCATTCACACCAACAAGGACATTGACAGAGTCATATTTATACTTGTTCTGGAGTGACCTGAGTGCTTGTGTTATGCTGCGGATCCTGACACCTGACCGGCAGCTAACAGTAACCTTCTTCTTCTTCAGCCTAGTGAGTGGGACGTCAGTGTGCCTGACTATAGTCACCTATTACTAGTATGTTGCGTATGTTATTTTGCCTTAAGGGCTGTGATTGCGTGGCACACTGGTTTTGTGAAATATGTGTTTCATGGTTTGTGTTGGGGGCTGGAGGTTGCTTGGATGTCTGCTTTGGAGGTCTCTGTTGCTTTTGCAGATTTTTATTTAGAGTCTTCGAGTGTGTTTATGTGTGTTTTTTACCGGTGCTGGTTTAATGCGTCTATGTGAGACTGGTGGTGTGATGCAAGTATTTCCCTTCTCCTCTTTACTGTCTGATCCATTCTTGGGTTGAGAGAGCTTAGCCTCTAGTTTGGCTGTATAATTGCATCTCTCACATGTATTAGTGTTTGGTGGTAGGAGGAGAGGGTTGTCTGTGTACATGAGGCAGTTGTAACATTGGCTCAAAATGCCCAGATTCATCAGGTGGACTGGAGAGTACACCTGAAACTGCCCTTTGGACATGCCTGGATAGGTACAGTGAACTGTTGTACTGATTGGCTAGTAAGGTCGAATGGAGAGCCTTGGCCTTCTGTACAGTATAGGGGGGTCTAGTGCTAGGGTTTATAAATGCTTGCTATGAGTTTTGAGCAAGAGCCGGGCTGAGAAATGAATGGCTTGAGTGCTTAAAGTGAAAGTTTGTGTAGTTATAAGGGAAAAATTGAAAAGGAGACTTTGTGGAGCCGGGAATAATTATACCCTAGCTAACCGGCGCTGCCCAGCGTGCAAAACTGGCTAAATGCGGCTTTTATAGCAGAGAAATGAAAGAGATATTAATTAGCCCATAATGGCCAATAAACTAATAATTTCTGAGCTGAAACCACTCCTCCACGGACAGATAGGCTGCTCAAAGCTCCCCTCTCTCACAGGTGAACAGAGAGACTTCCTTCTGTCCAAGTAAGGTATGGACAAGCACAGAGATTTGCAATGCAGCCCTGAATTCAGCACTGACCTGAAGACTGGACTATACTAGCTTAGAAAGGCGGGAAACAAGTATATATTTTTTTGTTTTTTGTTTTTTTTAGAAAATAAAGCAGATACAATCAAAAACACTTTAAATGCACATAAAAGGATAATTATTGTTATATATCTCAGATCAGAGTTGTAGTCAATGCCCCTAGTAATAAAGTAGGAAGAAACACAAATACAGTAAAAGCAGATGAATAAAGTGTAATTTTTAAAATATATATATATATATATATATATATATATATATATATATAAAAAACAATATCAAACGAACAAACTGGTCAAGTTACCCAGTTAACCAGAAAAAAGCTCAAAACTGAGCCCTGTTCCAGCAGTCTTTAATCAGGCAAGTTCTAACTGCACACTCCTGCCACTAGGGTGCAGGGGAACCTTCTCCAAAAAAAGATGGCCTGGATCAGTGCTCAAGTTATACAAACAAAGCTAGATTCAGCAGGCCTGAATCTTGTCTATACTACAGCAACAAGGCACACCAATTTCAGAAAGAAGCAATTCAGATAAGCAGGCACAATAAGCCTGTGACTAGAAATTCCCAGTTCAGAAGGGCAGAATCCAGCCTCTCCTCCCACAAGAGTGCAGACCACAAACCTTCTTAATGTAGAATAACTGGCCTGAAGCCCATGTGCTTAAACCAGAAGTAATACACTTTTAGAATAGCAGACATTGAGCCTTCAATCAGCAATTCCCAGCTTAGAAGGATGTAAGCTACCTGTCCTGCCACAACAGTGCAGACCACAAACCTTCTTAATGTAAAACAACTGGTATGAAGCCCAAGTGCTTAAACCAAAAGACTTAGAATAACAGTTAAAATGTAATCAGGCTACTACCAAGCAGTAATAAATGCAGCAGAATAAATAAAACTGAGTACTTTTAAGAAGAGGCAAAACCAAAATAAAGTAGGAGGAAACACAAATACAGTAAAAGCAGATGAATAAAGTGCAATTTTTTTGTTAGTAAAGTGCAAGGAGAGAGGAAGAAAGAACCTAAGTGGGTTGGTCTTCTCAAATCTTCCCTCTGTATTAAGTAGAGTGAACACTAGACTCAGAATATGATCTCACTGTACTCGGTTAAGTGAGCAAATGAGATGGACCCAGGAGGAGTGTCCAATACAGACTTAAAGGAGGGGCGGGCAATTCCAGAGCCACCAACACTAACACCAAGACAAGAACAGGGAGGGTGGATGGTAACTGCAGAGAGACACACAACACACTATTCACTGAAACAATTAGGTAACAGAAAAAATGAAACACAGTACTTTTATAACTACACAAACTTTCACTTTAAGCACTCAAGCCATTCATTTCTCAGCCCGGCACTTGCTCAAAACTCATAGCAAGCATTTATAAACCCTAGCACTAGACCCCCCTATACTGTACAGAAGGCCAAGGCTCTCTACAATTTGTAGCATGCTACAGGCCACCCTGTCAAACTCAGGAAACCCACACAGCCTTCCTGAAGACACTGGAGGGTATAAATGTATCACCAAACACCATCATATTGGGTGACTTCAACTACCCGAATATAGACTGGGAACATTACTCAAGCCCCAACTTTCTAGCCCAAAGGTTCCTGGAGTTCATAAATTCAAATGCCATGGAACAACTAGTCACCATCCCCACAAGAGGAGAAAATATACTAGATCTCATTATCACAAACATGGGGACAAAATGCTCCACACCGGAAGTATATCCCTCTTTGGTGAGATCAGATCATAAACTAATCTCACTAGAAATCCACATCCCGCCCCACCCCAAACAAAAGACCACAGTGAAGAACTTCTCTAAAGCAAACTTCACACTACTCAAGACAGGTGTGGTATCCTTCAAGGCCCCCGAGCCAATGGAAACCACAACCCAAGCTGTTGAAGCCCTTACAAATGCCTTCTATGAACACCTTCAGGACTGCATGGATCAGGCAATCCCAAATAAAACCAAGACTCTTTCCACCAAGGGCAAAAGTCCAGACTGGTGGACCCCAGCCATAAACAAACTTTACAATAAGAGGAGAAAGCTATTACATGATAGAGCAAAATCCCAAAAAGGGAAGGCATCTTTGATCAGTACTAGCAAGAAACTACGATCCCTCATAAAATCATCCAAGGCCAACTTTGAGAAAAAAATTGCCATAGATTCAAAAGACAATCATAAGGCCTTCTTCAGCTATGTCAGAAACCTGGGTGGAAACTCCCAGATATGCTCAGAATTAGTCCAAAATGATACAAAAATCACTGAACCCAAAGACATTGCCAACATACTGGCAGACAGGTTCAGCGCATACTTAACCCCTCTCTCCCCCCCCAAAAGGAGAGATAACTATCCCAACAGAGTGTAGCCTCCCAGACATCTCAAATGCGCAGGTGAAAGCTGCTCTCTCTAAAGCTAAAAACACAGCATCAATGGGACCGGATGGTGTCCCCGGCTGTGTGCTACATGAACTCAATGAAGAACTAAACCCGCACATAAGGCAGCTGTTTAATCTTAGCCTTACCACAGGATATGTGCCCAAGGAGTGGCGTATGGCAACTGTGGTCCCACTCCACAAAGGCGGTGCCTCTACGGACCCTGGTAATTACCGCCCCATAAGCTTAACAAGCCTGGTCTGCAAAGCTATGGAGAGGATCATAATGGAACTCATAAACAAGGACATAGGGGAGTTGCAGACCTTGGACCCAACCCAGTTTGGCTTTGTGAAGGGCTGATCTTGCCTTTTGAACTTTGTCGACTTCGAAACAGTTACCAAGGCCGTTGATGAGGGAAAGGCAGTCCATACAGCCTACCTTGACCTTGCAAAAGCTTTCGACACAATACCCCACTCGGGTATCATAGAGAAACTTACCAGCTTAAATGTAAACCCATATGTCACAAGATGGGTTGCAAACTGGCTAAAGGACAGAACCCACAGGGTTAGAGTTGCTGGAGCCATGTCAGACTCCAAGCCAGTTACAAGTGGTGTCCCACAGGGCTCAGTCCTTGGCCCCCTATTGCTCGGCATCTACTTCTCAGAAGTACAGGCAAACATAGGAGGACTATGGCTGACAAAGTTTGCGGATGACTGCAAACTGGGTGCCATAGTGGATAGTACATCGGACACAGACATCCTTCAGAGGGGTCTCACGGAAACTGATAGCTGGTGCCAGAGCCATGGCCTGAAGTTAAACGCAAAAAAGTGTATAGTCATACCCTTCGGGAAAAACAAGGTAACCCCAAGCTACCATATAGATGGCAACACACTAAGCACAGAAGAGGTTATCAGGGACCTGGGTACCCAGGTTGACAGTGGCCTCTCGTTTGACACTCACGTTGCTAAAGTGGTTTGGAAGACCTTCTACATTGCCCATCTGATCATGAAGGGATTCACATCCAGATCAAGTGAGGTCATTGTTCCCCTGTACTCTTCACTTATCAGACCAATGATCGAGTACAATGCCCCATTCGGGATGTATCTCACCCGACACCTGCAGCAATTGGAGAGACCCCAAAAGTGCCTCACCAAAAGGATAAAGGGACTCCAAAACCTGTCATATACTGCCAGACTGAAGAAACTCCAACTCTATTCAGTTGCATACCGTCTGCTCAGAGGTGACCTGTGCCTGACATACAAGGCCATGACCAACCCGGAATTAATGGACATGCTCCACCTCAAAAAATCCAAATCCACCAGAACCACTAGAGCAAGTGACTTAAACCTTAGCACGGATATAAATAGGACGTGCTGGAGGGATAGATTTATCACCCAGAGACTCCCCATGCTGTGGAATAAAATCCCGGTCCATGTGAGGCAGAGCACCTCGCTGGCTCTGTTCAAGAGAAATCTTGACCGGTGGATGGGAGATCGTAGGTTTACCCCGGGAATCATCTCTGTGTCACTGCTGGACAGAGGCACAACAAACTAATGGGCACATTATTTCTAACATAAGGGGTGGCGTAAGCCACATAACTTTGGGCTAGGCTTATAAATGCCTTAGGGCAGATAGCCTAGTATAAACCTATGAACCTATTTAAAACTGCAAGTTTGCACTTAACAGAAGACTAAAATACAGTACTGCAAGTTTGCACTTAACTTCAGCTTTTAATGGAGGTGATTGTAGCCAACCAAGTCTCTCAGAAATTGAGCATAAAATGAATTCTCAAACTTTGTGGCAAGCAAGTATCAATGTTGCATATGTGCAACCCAAATCATAACTAGAAACACTGCTATAGAAGTATGAAGACCCTTTAATAACATTTTCTAATTTAAAAAAAAAGGCAGCATAACCTCTACAGCAACACAAAGATCGTACTTGACAGTAAGCCAGACAGGTGAACATGAAATGCTGCCTTAAGCAAAGGATTCCATGACATGTAGCTCCACTTTTCCCACTGCTCCTCTCCCATACATATCCCACAGTGCCTCCACCCCTAGTTCCTCATTACAACCTCCTAATATGATCCAGATTATTATTTTTTAAGCTTTTCGGGCAATTTTTTTGTGCTATTCTTCACAGTAAGAAAATTATTGCAGAGAGCTTGGATAAATCCTCCAGTTGCAAAGGACAAATTACACAGAGCAAATACAGACAACACTACAATAAGAGGAAAATGGCCCAAGACCATACATGTGAAATGTACCTGATTTTGCAGAATGCTCATTATTTTTTTTTAATCTTACTTTTTGACCTGTACCTAATAACTTCCTAGGTAATCAGTGGTGATTGCTGTTAAATCAATAATGTGATAGTTTACACTTGCATTACTGTTGTTTAGAAAATGCACTTTGATGCAAAAAGCCTTATTTTAAGTGGATCACAGTGCTATATAAAACCAAAATGTTTTATTTTTTAAGGCCTTTGTGACACAATTATTTACGAATTTTTCTTTCTTAGGAATACCCGAAAATTGAAGTTGGAAGGTTTGCCAAAGAATGTGGTACCAGTTAGTAGGTAGTGAGGATTAAAATTTGAGGACAGAAAGAGGCTGTGGTGCAACAAAAATAAGTGTCCCACTGTAAGTAGGTAGACAGTACAAGGTAGCAGTGGATGGAACTTTGTGTCCTGCTGTGAGCTGTCAGTCATAGCTGCAAGCAGCTCAAATTACCTTTGTCACTTTGACAGATATGAAAGGGAGAGGAGATGAGTTTAAGGAATACAACTTGGGCATAACAAAAGAATGAAAACTGGCCACTTTTGAGAAAAAAAGAATTAACAGGCACTGAGAATACTGTTCTGTGTAATTATCCCTGTTTGCCTTGTAAGTAGTCATTGAAAAGGAAGAATTTGTAATTAAACCTGACTAAAAGAAAGCAGGGCATACTGTATGTGAAAACATATGTAAAGTCAATGCATTGACAGGAACGTAGGGGCTATGGTGCAATGTTTTAAAGCCAAGTATTGCATTGTGGGATACCAAGAGGTAGACTAAAAATCAAGATGCCAGACCCCATGTGGGCAAACTCTGTAATTACATTTAAAAATATAAAAAAAAAATACAAAGAGCATACAAGTGGTGTTAAAATGTAGGAAACATAAAGGCATGATTAAATAAACATGCTTTTTTTCAGTCTGTGGGTGTGGATCTCCTTTAAGGAGAATAATAATCATACAGATTATTATATTCATAAAGTTGCAGAACATATTTTAAGAACTAAGCTAGGCATCAACCCATATATCACTAGGTGGGTTGCAAGCCGGTTCACAGATAGAACCCACATTATGAAAGTAGCTGACTCCAAGTCAGACTGCCAACCAATCATGAGTGGAGTCCCACAGGGTTCGTTCCTAGGTCCTCTATTGTTTGGTATCTACTTCTCTGACATCCAGGCCAACACAAAGGGACTCTGGCTGACAAAGTTCGCAGACGATTGCAAGTTGGGAGCTATTATTAACTCACCAAGTGATGTTGACATCCTACAGAAAGGCCTCACTGAGACCAACGACTGGTGTCAGAACCATTGCCTTAAGCTCAGTTCCAAAAAATGAGTCGTCATCCCCTTTGGGAAAAACGCAGTTTCCATGAATTATCACATTGATGGTAGTCCACTGAACACAGAAGGTGTTTTAAGAGATCTGGGAACACAGGTTGACAGCAACCTCTCTTTTGACCACCACATTGCCACTTTGGTCAGAAAGTCCTTCTATGTGGCACATCTCATTACTAAGGCTTTTGCATCCAGGAAGAAAGAGGTCATTGCCTCCCTCTACCCTTCCCTCATTAGGCCAAAAGTTGAGTACAATGCCCCATTTGACATATACCTCACTAAGCGCCTGCAACAAATGGAGAGGCCGCAAAAGTACCTCACAAAGAGGATCCTAGGCCTTAAATGCTTGTCCGATATGGGCAGACTCAATAAACTCCAACTATTCTGTCTCATATCGACTACTTAGAGGTGATCTCTGCTTGGCTTACAAAGCCAATGCTTGTCCTATATGGGCAGACTCAATAAACTCCAACTATTCTGTCTCATATCGACTACTTAGAGGTGATCTCTGCTTGGCTTACAAAGCCATGTCTGACCCAGTTCTGTTAGAAATGCTACATTTAAAGAAATCCCAATCCCTTCACACCACACACTCCAAAGACCTCAACCTCATTACCACAATCAACAGAACATACTGGAGGAACAGGTTCATAACCCAGAGACTGCCCATGCTATGGAATACATTTCCCATACATGTCAAACAGAGCACCTCACTGGCCCTCTTCAAGTGAAATCTTGATGATTAGAAGGGAAATAGAAAATTCACCCCGGGATCACTCCAGTAGCTCTACTCGACAGAGGCACTGGGAACTAAGGTCGGGTGGCACAATTCCAGGGTAATCCTATGGGCTAGGCTTGTAAAGGCTCTAGGGCCATTAGCCTAGTACACACCTATGAACCTATATGAGAATGGAGAAAGGAGATTTTGCCAATAGAGAGAACTCCAAGTGGGGCCTGGAATTTACAATAGAAACCTGACAAAGGAATCTGTATATTGGGAGCAAATAACTCAAGCAGGAAAAGTAATAGAGTGGAATGAGGCCAAGTAGACATTTGGACTGCAGGCTAGAGACTAACCTCTCTACCAGGGCTTGATCTCAGAGTACAAAGAGAAAGGGATGGGGGGGGGGGTAAATGAAAGGCCTGCTCTGGTAGAGTTTTTGGTAGAATCTGAAAAAGAAGTAACTGTTAAAAATGTATAATTAGTAGGGCATATAAAATACTGCTTGGTAACTATTAAAATCAATCAGTGGAGATTAGAAAAGATTGGGAAGACAGACTGGAAAAGCAGTTTACAAGAAAACAATGGAAAGACATATGTATGGTTGCCAATTAAGCAACCAAGTTCAGAAGGTTTTGGATCCTTGCTTGGAGGTGTTTGCATACGTATTTGTATACACCAAGCAGACTTCAAAGAATTTTTCCTCAGGTAGATAGCAAATGTTGGAGGTGTGACTCCTAACAATGTGGACATCCTACAAAAGGGCCTCACTGAGACAGATGCCTGGTGTCAAAGCCATGGTCTCAAGCTCAATTCCAAAAAGTGCATTGTCATCCCCTTTGGTACAAACTCTGTACCCATGAACTACCACATAGGTGGTAGTCTACTTAACACCGAAAGTGTGAAAAGAGACCTTGGGACACAGGTGGACAATAGTCTCTCCTTTGATAATCACATTGCCACAGTAGTCAGGAAATCCTTCTATGTGGCACACCTCATCACAAAAGGTTTCACATCCAGAAAAAAGAGGTCATTGTTCCCCTCTACTCATCACTCATTAGACCCATTATAGAGTACAACGTCCCTTTTGGTATATACCTCACAAGACATCTACAACAACTGGAAAGGCCACAAAAATACCTCACAAAGAGAATTACTGGTCTCAAACAGATGCCCTATGCAGACCGTCTCAAAAAACTCCAACTTTACTCCGTCGCATATCGCCTACTCAGAAGCGATCTGTGCCTAGCATACATAGCTATGTCAAACCCAGAGCTGTTGAACATGCTCCACTTAAAGAAATACCAATCCCTCTGAGCTACACGCTCTGGGGACCTAAACTTTGTCAGCACAATAAACAGAACATGCTGGAGGGATAGATTCCTGTCCCAGAAGCTTCCCATACTCTGGAACAGACTACCTATCTATGTCTAACAGAGCTCCTCATTAGCACTCTTCAAGAAAAATCTTGGTGATTGGATGGGTAATAGGAAATTCACCCTGGGGATCACTTCTGTGGTTCTGCTTGACAGGGACACAGGAAAATAATTTTCTTGGGTGGCGAAAGCCAAGGTACCTTTTTGGCTAGGCTTGTATAGGCCCTAGGGCCAATAGCCTAGTACCTACCTATGAACATGTGATGGAGATGAAAGAGGTAACTGGGAACATATGTTTTGGGAGTGTAATGAACTGGCAGATTTTACAAATTCCCTACAGAGTACTCTTACCAGGAATATTGGGAGAGCAAATGGCTGTAAATAAGGAATGATTCTGTTGAGCTGGGATACAAGATCTGAATTGCCCAGACATAGTAAAGCCTTATTAAGTTTAATTTTGGTGGCTGCTGAAAAAGCAATTAGTAGAAAATAGAAACCAAAGTCTATGAACTGTATTTGAGGTATTAAATATTATGAAAGAGATAAAACAGAAGAGGGATCTTTAGAAAAAGAAAGGAGCAAAGTACATAAAGATAAATGGAAACTGTGGGAACAATACATGCATAATGATGTTCAGGAGGAGTGAGGTGTAAGGGAAGATGGGAATTCAACAATTGTTTGTATTGATGGACTGTTTATAGTAGCAAATAAAATATATGTGATGTATATTGTATTTAAATGGAAAAATGTTAAAATGGTTTATTTTCTTTTTAATCTATGTTTGCCTGTGTCTTAAGTTATATTGTAATAAAGGTGTTGAAAACAGTTATTAGGAGTTAAAGGGTCCTTGTCTGATTCTGGTATAAGAATAAGGGTAGCACAATTAAAGCAAAGTTCCACAGTCTAGATTCTGATATAAGCAAGCTAAGTAATTCATATAAAACAATTTGCAAGGGGGCAAGCCCCTGCATCCCCAAGTTGTATGGTAGTGCCCTCACACATTTACAACTAATATATGCTAATTTTGAGATCATTGTAACTAAGAAAAGTGGAAGTTCTCTGGGATGCATCAGTTTTGTACTAAGTATATATATATGTATATATATGTATATATATGTATATATATATATATATATATATATATATATATATATATATATATATATATATATCTATATATATATATATATGTAGCTCTCTCTCCCTCCTTAACATCCCCTACTTCTCATACCTTAATCTACTTACTGCCCTTAACTCACTCTTCTCACTAACTCTCTAATCTTCCTTGACTACTCTTTCTACTGTCTTCTAAAATATATTAAGCAAATTGCCTCAGAGAAACATTATATTGTAATTGTCTTGCCTTCATGCAACTACATCATGATAAAACTTTTTTTTAACCTCTTACCCCAAAAACTATACTCATCTTAGTGACATATTTCTTTTTATACATCTTGAAATAGTTATGCTATTCTCCTGATTATTGACACTGTATAACATTGTATTGCTACTTAATGCTTTGTAATAATCCTGTAACATTGCTGTTTAATGCTAATTTATAATGAAAATTGTATAATATGTTGGAGATTTTCTTCCCGGGCCTCCGCTGAAAAAGGGCTCTTCAGCTCAGATGGACAATCCCAGTCAACAAATGTAAAATAAATAAATAATAAAATAAAATAAAAACTTTTATGTGTATGTTTACCTCGTAATGTACTTAAATGTTCACAGTTCTGAGGAGCATGCTTATTATCCTCAAACATAAATGGGGACTTGAGAAAAAGCCCCAGAGACTTGTTTCCTGGTAATTCTTTACATTATTTGATAATATCATTGGACCAGACTGGGTTATGAAAGGATATGTTTGTAAACTGGCAACTGTCCAAAAATTCTAATCTCTCTTTTTAATTTCTCCAAATAATTTGGGTTTCTAATACCGTGATGGGAATGGACCCCATTCCTAAGTCGAGGTATGATTAAAGTTCATAAAATTATTATTGTTTCACTCTTTGATGTCCGCCAAAAGTGCTGTTCGCAGCACCCGCAATGTGCCCAGTAATGACTCCTTCTGCAATTCGTATGGAGTTACATGTATTGGTAACATATCTAAATACGATTGTAGACTCTCTTATAAGACTCGTTGATCTTACTACTATTAGAACTATCAGAGTATCTTTCTTCCACATTGCTCTTGTTTCTGCTTGCAAATCCTGATATTTTATAACTTTCTGTCTGTCTGTATGCAGGACACTGTAATCACTGGGTGTGGCGATTTCAATTGTAAATGCTATTTTTGTCTTCTTTTCTTGGATCACTATATTTGGTTTTCTAGCATCTGTCTTTTGAACTGTTGGTAATGGATTATCCCATGTGATGTAGACATCATCATTTTCTATGATGCCTTGTGGCTTATGTTTCTAGTGTTTTTCAGCCACTTCAGTACCATAATGTTTGCACAATCCCCAGTGCAACAGTCTTGCTGCATTATTAAGCCTTTCAGTACGCAGTCCTTCTACCATTAGTATGTCACAACCAGCAATGAGGTGTGCAACAGTTTCCATTTCGGTTTTACAAACCTACATTTATCTGTTTCTCCCACATGTTCAATGGACTTTGTAAACCAGTGTGTACATAGCCCACTATCTTGGTCCGCCAGTGTTAACCTTTCATTTCTTGGTTTGAATTCATCTCTCCTTAACCATTCCTGCGTTAGTTCCTGATCAGTATGAGGTTCTTACAGCTTTCCATACTTGCAACTGTATTTATGCATTTTCCACATTTCTTGCCTTTTCATCTGTTCTTTCACCTTATATTCTTTATTTTGTTTTTTTTTTTTTGGCACATTCAGTTGCTCCCTACTTCTGGTTTGATTTCCATTCCTGCTTGATATGCTCCTGCTAGGTTAAGCAGGGAAGACATCTTAGATTTAATATCCTCATGTTTCAAAACTTTCACTACATTTGGGTCTTGTGAGGTCAGCAGATATGTGTGGAGTCCCACAATTGCAGATCTATACATGTAATCAATTTCAAGGAAGCCCATCCCTCATCCTGAATGGGGAATAAATAATCTTGGCATGCACTGATTTTTATAGATCATTTGGTGAGCATGAAGTATCCTTCTTGTTTTAATATCTAATCTATCCAACACATTTTGGGGCCAATCAATCACTACAAAACTGTAAGTTAGGACAGGAAGAGCAAATTGGTTTATAGCCTGGATTTTGTTCCTAGATGTCAACGCTGTTGTCAGGATTAATTTAAGTCTTCTAAAGTATTCCTTACTAAGTTTTATTCCCATTTGTTCCTGTTTTATTGCTGATCATTCATCAATTCCCAAGTATTTATACACTACCTCTTGCTCAAGTTCTTTTATCTCACATTCTTGTCCCAAACTGATGTTTTCCTGGTGCTGCAGTTTTCTCATTTTAAATGTTGCTTTTGCACATTTATCAAGACCAAATGACATTCTAATATCTTCTGATTTAACAACCTTCAGCTTTGTTTTAGTTCCTTATCTGATGAGCTGTACAGTTTTAAATAATCGACAAAGAGAAGATATTTAGACTTTGTTGTTTTCTAGGAGCCAAATTATAGCCATGGCCTAACCTGTTAAGTTAACATCTTAATGGTTTAAGGGCAAGGCAGAATAGCAATGGTGACAAAGAGTCACCCTGCAATATTCCCCTTTGATTTTTATCCCTGGGATAATAATTTGTCCTTTATGATGGCTTAATTGCAAAGTGGTCTGCTACTGTTTCATGGTCACTGCAATGTAATCGATCAGTGTAGGGTGTGTCGTATACATTTTTAAGCACTCTTTTACCCATGAATGTGGGATACTGTCAAATGCTTTTTTGTAGTCAAGATTCTTCCCCTTTTTACAGTTCTCCAATATGACTTTATTTAACAACAAATGATCCATTTTCCGTATGACTTTCTTTTATTGCCCTTTTGTTCTACTGCCATAACAGAGTTTTCTTCTAAATGACTGTAAACTATGTTGGCATCAATTCCCTTGTATAGTTCATAAGTTGTTGGAGGGCAAATTATTGGTCAATAATTTTTAGGGTAGCTTGCAGGTTCACTCTCAAGTAGGAGCATTGTTTTACCTGTTGTTAGCCAGGTTGGTGTATGTTCGGGGTGTGCATATAAATAGTTCTTGCTCATGCAAATATGTCAGTACTTTTAACCAAAAGTTAGGTACTGCATCTGGGCATGGGGTATTCCAATTAGAGGCTTTTCTTAACGTTGTTTCATTCTCTCTGGCTGTTACTTCATCCCATTTCATATCCTGTACATTTAAACTTCCTATTATTTCTTTTACTTATTTTATCCATTTAGCATCTTTGTTGTGTTCCACAGGATCTTCAGAGCTACTTCTCCAAAATGCATATTTTTGTTCTTTTTTGGTAGTTTTTCAATTCATTTTACCTTGTTTCCCAATTCTCTATAAAACTTTTTTGGGTCATCATTAAATTGCTTATTTTGTACTTTTCCATTATATTTATCTGCATATCTTCTAAGTTTTTCTGCCTGTGCTAAAATTTTTAGTTTGTTATTTGCGATCATGCATGATATATTCTGGTCTGTTCTAATATGGTACATTGCTATTATCACATCTATCTTTCTTAGTATTTTTGTTGATGTATTCCCTCTTCTATAGTCTTCTAACAGTGACACTTCTTGTCTTAATTGCTTTATCTTTTTCTCTGTTCGATACTTCCATGATGGTATTCGATTTCTCCCCTTCCTTTCCCTCACTACCCTGTATTCTTGTGGTAGACCTTTATCAATTATTAATTTAGCTGCACAGTAATATATCTTGTTTATTTCTGCTATATTGCATGGACCTCTATGGACAGTCCTAATTATTGTGTTCATTTGTTTTATAAGACGTCTGACTTTTGGGGTTTTATTGACCTTTTGCAGTCTATTTCTTTTGTTGATCTTAATATGTCTATCTGTGTCTATTAAATCAAGCAAGTCTTCTTAGCTCATTTTCTTCCAAACTAAGGGCACATCACTTGTTTTCCATTTCCTGCGTGCATTTTATAGAAAGTTCTATAGCATCTTCTTGTGGCACCTTCTCTTCAATTTCATCCTCTGCCATCCGTTGCTCTGTTATATGAGAACTCACTGGCCTATCACTCCTCAATGTTGACCGCATCAGAGTTTCCTATTCCTTCTCTTGCTGTCTAGCTTCAAGTGAACATTTACACTGATTTCCTGTGGAAGGCTCCAAAATATCTTGATATGTCATCTGACCAATTACTCCCTGTTCCACTGATTTCCCCTTAATTTGTATATCCATTGCTCTATCCTGTTGTGGTGCTTTCTGCATTAGAATTTCTACACTGAATCCCTCACTTTGCAAGTGCTCCATAACCTTAATTTCTCTTTCTTTGATTTCTCCATTTTATGATCTTCTTTGCTACTTTTCCTCTTTGTCTTATTTTTTGTATTGTAATGTTTTCCATATCTGGATTCCTTTCCTGTACTTCTCTTCAAATATCTTTGGTGCTGCTCTTTTTGTTTGGTTAGTTTTGCTTTCTCCTTTGCATAAATATTACACCATATTAAATCTCTTTTTCTTTCCCATGTCCATATTTCTTCTTCAGATGTCTCCAGATCTTCCTGTTTCTCCTTACTTTGAAGACTCGCTCCATCATGCTGTAATCTGTGTTAGACCTTCTACATTAAATCCTTCACTTCATAGGCACTCAACATCTATTTTTTTTAACTTCTGCTTTACTAATCTTCTTTTCTATGTCCCATCTTTGTGATATTATTTTTCTTATTGTGAAATTTTCCACATCTGGATGCCTTTGCCTGTATTTATCTTTGAATATCTTTGGGGCTGCCTTCTTTATATTGATTACTTTGGCTTTCTCCTTTGCATAAATATTGCACCATATCAGATTCTTTCCCATGTCCATATTTCTTTTTTATACTTTTCAAAAATATCTAGGTTTTGTTGTTTACATTTTTGCACTTCCTCAGATGCTTCCTTTTCCAAACAGATCAAAGTTTCTTGATCTGTATACTGTTTTTCAAAAATCTGTTCTATTAATGAACGTAAATTTTTCTTTGAAGCTTCTGACAGTTTTTCCTGTGGAAGTATTTTTCTTTCCTGTAATTTATCTCTTAATCTTTTTGTATATCCTGTGTCTGGAAATATTGGGCTTTTTGCATAATAGTAACAATACATAATTTCTTTCTTATCCTCAATAGTCCACTCTGACGTCTTTATGGCTCTTCTTTGGCTTATCTGTTTTTGTGAGTTTTGTGGACTGCTGCTTGTACAACAGGGGGGGCATCCTCCCCCTGGGCCTGGCCCCATTGTGGGAATGTTTCTGTATTTTGAGGATTCTACACTGTCATTTTTTCCAGTCCTGGTACCAGTGCGCCTACCAGGATTGGGCACTTTTTATCCTGGGTCTTGTGCACCCAGCTATCTTTTTGTAGTTTTTGACCTAATTCTGTCCATGATATATGCTATATAAATACAGTCTATATATCAGTGTCACCTTGGTGAGATTTTGAGAAAGGCAGGGTCCACCTCGTGAAGGTACTCATCAAGACTTGAGGATGAATTCAATTTCAGCACTACTACTCTCTTTTGCTTGTTGACTTTTCACCTCTCCATTCGGACCCCTCTCTGTGTGTGGACAAGTTGTTGCTCTTGTAAATGGAGCAAAAATATGTAAAACAAGCTGACTGGGTCTGGATTTGATCTCTTTCTTTCTTTTTACTAATATTTAAGAAGCCAGTGCACTGCATAAGTTTTCTTGAAATAAAATTTTCTTGAAATAAGGAGGGAGAAATTAATTTACCATCTCTGTCTGCTGGGTGATATAGATTCTGCCTTTAAAAAAGGCAGGTATTAAACTGCAGGTCATCTAGAAAAGCTTTTGTTTTCATTTGTACTTTAGGTTTGTTACTTGTGTATTTCTCAATATTTGTCCCTGTTAAAGTTTCTAGTACACTGTTGGATTCTTCTAGCTGAAATTTCATTTTATCTTTCTTTAGCAACATTTTGAAGTAACTCTTATCCTCTTTCTTGGTTCCTGTGCAATGTAGTTCTTGTCCTTTAGTGTCCTTTTCTGTTTCAGTGTTCTATTCAATTTTACATAGACATATATGCAGCATTAAGAATCAAACCAAAACACAGCTAAGAAGAGGACAATTGGAATTCTGGTATACCCTTTGTAAGAAGCACACATTTCATTTACTATGTTTCAGCATATTTCTGCTGTAAAACAACAATGAATATGTATTAGATTGGTAATAGCGCCATAAAGGTATCTAAATAATTTAGTAGCATGTTTCATTTGTTGTAATGCATTGGTGCCTCAGCTTCTTTGGTTATTAGTTGTTTACTGAATTTTTTTTTTTTTGTGGTAAACACTGTGTAACAAAAGTATAAGTTCTGTAACCAGTGGAGAATAAGAATCCTCCCCCATATCTTTCTATTCCTTCTTTTGGCCATAGTCACTTATTTCTCATAACAGCTGATACTGGGATTAAGAGATATGTTGTGGAAACAAGTTGTTTATAGGTTCATAGGTTAGGTACTAGGCTATCTGCCCGAGGGCATTTATAAGCCTAGCCAGAGTGTGTCAGCTTTCGCCGTCCCATTGATTAATTAACTGATCCTCTGTCAAGCAGAGCCAATGAAATTATCCCAGGGGTGTATTTTCTGTTACCCATCCACTCGTCAAGGTTTCTCTTGAAGAATGCTGAGTGTTTAAAGAGTGTTATATATATATATATTATATAGCACAGACGATTGCACAATTTTCATACTGTGTAGGAAGCTCTGCAGCTGTGATCATTTCTCTTCAGTTGGATACACTTGTTCAGGATATGTTTTACATTCTGCACTGCATCTTCAACACTGTGCTCATCACTGTGTGCACATCTTAGGGAGTAGGTCTGGCTTTAGAAAATCCTTAAACATCTTCCAACCAGACACTGTGCAGTATGGAGATGTTCAGTAAATGTTATAAACAGTGTTCAGTAAATGCTACAAGCAGCGTTCAGTAAATGTTACAGTGTTCAGTAAATGTTACAAGCAGTGTTCAGTAAATGTTACAGTGTTCAGTAAATGTTACAAGCAGTGTTCAGTAAATGTTAGTGTTCAGCAGATGTTACAGTGTTCAGTAAATGTTACAAACAGTGTTCAGTAAATGTTACAGTGTTCAGTAAATGTTAGTGTTCAGCAGATGTTACAAACAGTGTTCAGTAAATGTTATAAGCAGTGTCAATAAATGTTACAGTGTTCAGTGAATTTTATAAGCAGTGTTCAGTAAATGTTACAAGCAGTGTTCAGTAAATGTAGGTGCACTAAAACATTGCTGTTCAAAAGAGCTTGGAATGCGTTTTACAGAGTGGCAAACATTTCTCTCAGTTCTTTGTGTATTAAAAACAGCTCCATAATGGATTTAAATAAACCAATTTATATTTTCCTTAACATACTAACAGGAGCTTTATTCTAACTAGTAATAGAGTGCATTTCTATTAAGCCCGTGTTGTTGAAGCCAGTGACATGCTATCTGATAATGCATTAACTGTGAGCCATACATATGACTGTAACACCTTAGGACGCATTGACTCAGTACCTAATCTGCTGCAATGCCTAGCAGGGTATAGACAAAGTAGAATGTAAAGGTGTATTGTTTAACCTCTAGTTTGGGTCTTGGCTGAAAAGGGTCTAGTTAGATTAATTTGTTAACCAGGATGGTGACCAGGTCAAATGAACCTTTTTAGTCGTGAACTGGGGATCATTTCACCTCTTTGGTTAAAAAAATTAAATGAAGAAGAAACTAGATAGATAGCAGAGCCTGAAAATAAATTATAGCATGTAGCAATGGACCAACACATGGACAGTTTGCAGCATAAGTGAGGTGCTTAACTTGTGAACAGACTCTGTACACTTTCTAGCAGTTTTTCTTGTTAAATGTAGATATGATGACTGTCTGTGTAATTAACCTAACTTGTGCTCAGGTGAAGAACTGTTTGCTTCACAGCAAAGATCTTCAAGCATTTCATCAAGATTCACACCTGCACCCTTGCCACAGGAAGCAGCTCATTAATGAGTCTTATCTTTAGTCCTTTACACTAACTGGACAAGTAATCTTTGACCTGTAGTGTCCATGTGGGTTTTAAATAATAGTGCCGAGCTATGCTGAGATCTTTGTATTTATACTAATTGACAGAATTTATAAGTTATTTAGTTGGCATTGTTAATAGTAATGGCTCTAACATTGTTAATTTCTGTTGATTTCTAAAGAGCATTGTGGCTGTTTCGTAACATTAAGTGTAAGCTGGTTACTTTTTAGCAACTCACAAAGGGATGCAAAGATGTTGCTGCATATTTTGTAATTCTGATGGGAAGTGGGCATATTTGTGTAGTATTATGCTGTTTCTTATAGAGTTGTGTTTGTGGGTTAGATGTATGTGGAAATATCTTTGAAGAATAAGGAGAAATGTACAAGACACAAAATTGAACGTTGTGAGACTCCAGTGGAGAATGTGCCTTGAGTGCTTCTTGAGTTAGTTTTATACTATAAAATGTTCTGTTAGTGAGGTGGTTTCTAAACCAGTTAATTGTGTTGTTGCTGAATTCTGTGGTTTTTAGTTTTTGTAGAAGTAATTTTGTGATCCCCACTATGGTTGGCTCTGCACAGGTCAATGAATGCTGCTTCTAGCATGGCTGCTCTTTCTCATGGAATCAAATAATTTATATGTAACTGTATAGACTGTTTCTGAAACTATGCTGTGGGTCAATTAGTAAACTATGTTTATCGATATATTCAAAAGTGTAGCCATAGATCATTTTTTCAAAGGTTTTAGTGACATCTGGAGGATGGGGAGAGGTCTGGAATCCTGAGATTTGGGTGCACTGGACGATTCAGAGATGGGGAATTATCATGGAGTGTTTGAAGTGCTAGGGTGAAGATATGTGTAAGGGGTTTGCAAGTTGTTTGGTGAACAATTTTTAGAAATGGTGGAGATGTGCTGTTTTGGTTAGGATTATATTTCTTATTCACATCTCTAAGTATTTTTATGACAGTTTTTGAGGAGAGTTTCTGGAATTCGGGGTCGGGGTGGGGTTGTATCTTTAGAAGAGTTGGTTCCATTTTGTGTGAGGTTCTTAGCAGCAGGTTAGGGTTTTGTGAGTGAGGGTTTGTTAAAGCATT
This sequence comes from Protopterus annectens, assembly GCF_019279795.1. Taxonomy (NCBI): domain Eukaryota; kingdom Metazoa; phylum Chordata; order Ceratodontiformes; family Protopteridae; genus Protopterus; species Protopterus annectens. The sequence continues at coordinate 520,705,755 of NC_056745.1, forward strand.
TTTTAGAGTTATTTCATTCATAGTTTGAGAAGTAAGGAAGTTTCTATTGCTTTTGAAATAAGCTTGTCTGTCTAATCTGTCCCTAGAAATACCTAGGGTGAGCTAAAGAGGAATGTGTAGGTTTGAAAGTAGGTAGGGGATTTTGCTTTTTTTTCATATTGAGAACAGTTGGTGGTCCTGGATAATTTGGTATGCTTTTTCACTTGCCCACCATTTGTCTCTGTCATTTGGAAGTTTTTTTAGTGTGGTGGTAACCAGAGACAATTTTGCCTTTTTATAAACTTATTACTTAGCAGGAAGTGCGTATTGAGGATGTCTGTATTGATGGAGTTGAAGATTTGGAGAGCTGTAGCGGAATCATTTGTCATGTATCATCCAGGTTGCTAAGGACTGAGATAATTCACAGTTATTTTTGGCAGGGTTGTAGTGGGTTTAAATGTAAGTATGAGCAGACAGGTGGTCACAGAGGTTGTTGGGCAGACATGAAATGTGTTTCAGTTTGTGGGCGATATTTGTAATGAGGAGGTCAAGAGGATCGTGCTTGTATTTAAGGAGGTTTGCCCTTGTGGGAGTGAAAATCATTTGTGTGAGAATGTATTGTGATATTATAGCATGTATTTGTCTACCTCTGGCTGAGAAGAAGTCTATATCGAATATTTTAATTATTTCCGTTTGTGTGCTTATGTATAGAAGAAGTTATTGTTTCAGATTTGGCTTTCTTACTTGGAAAGGTGATGTATTCTACAGCAACTAATAATTTTACCTTGGCGTTTATAGCATTTGACTTTAACGTCCAATTAGGATTGTCGTTCAATATGTAGAACTGGTCTGCTGTTTCTTATACTTTTTTGTGAGCCTAATAATAATTCATTATTTACAAAATATTTCTGGTGCCGGATCTGTTTTCTTGTTTGGATTATTTATATCGTTTGTTGTTAATTCCATGCACATTTATATGGTGCAACATTTTTCATGGTTTTATATGGGTTCCTGTAATAATGTATAAAAATAAATATATTGACAGCAAGAACATCTATTGTAAAAGACCAAAATTGCATCACATTGACAGTGTGTAAGATTGACAGTGCTACACAGTTTAGAAATTGCATGTTTAACCAAGTCTCATTTTTATTCTATTTTGTGCACATCATAAAACCAAATAAAACTTTGTGCTTGTGTTTTTGCAAGGGGGGAAGCCTCTCTGCACACTCCATACTCCCGCTAATCATATATTCTAACAGCAAGGTTGCACAGCAGTGGGAAGAGGGTAAATTCCTTCCTGTAATACACTGCTGACTTTACACATTATTTACATTGCCAGTATGGCAATAATAACAATCTTTGTGGCACTGTCAGTCTTAAAGACTGTAAATGGGCTGCATTTTCAGTCTTTGCTATTAATGTTCTGACTGTTGACCTATTTACTTTTAGATATTTTAAGGACTCCCATATATATATATATATATATATATATATATATATATATATATAGAGAGAGAGAGAGATGGATGGATGGATGGATGGATGTGCAGTGTCATCAGTTGTGCTGCTAATCAAAAAAAAGAAAAACGCTGCTCTCTTGGCTGTGCACACATTCTTGTCATTATCTGAAGTATTGTGAGTAGGCATTAAGTGTTATCAATGTGAAAATGAAGACATTTTATTACTTTTTATAGAATTGACTTGTGCTCCTCAAGACCCTTATAGCATCTCTTGATATCGTAAGAGGAGATCAAATGGTACGTGGTGAAAGACTGTTGGGTTCACTAAGGCAATAAAGGCAAAGAGTGCATCCACCACTGGATATAGCAGCCCGCCTGCATGCAGGCACACCTTTGCAACACTGGAGTGGACATCAAAAGGAAGGAAATGGTACAGGCTGAATGGGTCAGAAAGATGCAAAATATGTGTTTGGATGAAAGAAAAAAAAAAAAACAAGCAGAAAATATGTTGTCATTATACAAAACAGTAAAGCAATGAGGAGTGAGCATTCATTTTCAGTTATTTCCTTCTTATAGGTTTATAGGTAGGTACTAGGCTATCAGCCCAAGGGCCTATGTAAGCCTAGCCAACAAGGTTCCCTGGCTTATGTCACCCAAGAAAGTTGTTTTCCTGTGCCACTGTTGAGCAGAGCCACAGAAGTGATCCCTGGGGTGTATTTCCTATTTCCCATCCACTCATAAAGATTTTTCTTGAAGAGTGCTAATGAGGAACTTTGCTTGACATAGATGGGTAGTCTGTTCCAGAGTATGGGAAGTCTCTGGGACAGGAATCTGTCCCTCCAGCATGTCCTGTTTATTGTGGTGATAAGGTTTATGTCTCTAGAGCGTGTAGCTCGGAGGGACTGGAATTTCTCTAGGTGTAGCATGTCCAACAGCTCTGGGTTTGACATAGCTTTATATGTTAGGCAGAAATCAACTCGGAGTAAGCAATATGCTACGGAGTAAAGCTGGAGTTTTTTGATGCGGTCAAAAGCAAACAGGAACACTTTTGGTTTGACTAGACTTACAGTGCAGAAACAAAGACCTGGAGAGTGAGCAATCTGGAAAGGTTTTTTATTTTCTAAGTGGTTGTAAAGCATGCAACATTAGACATAAAGGCTAAATAAAGATGGTTCATGCTTCAGCAAAACACCTCACCACAGGTGTAAGAGAGTGCTTTACACCTTCTCAGTTTCCAATCTGCCATAGAAGTGGAATGACATACTGGTTGGTCTTCGGGCTCCACTTTAAAACAGTTTATAGGGTTTTGCCAGGCATCTTCTCTTCCTGAAAAAAAAGGTCAAAGACAATGTTGATAGTAAAATAATGTTTCCCTGTGTTACAGTTCCATTATTGTGGTGGCCTCACTGGATATGGTGGTCAGGGACTGTCGTGAGCATGTTGTATAGAGGATACAGCAACAAATTACTGCTGTGATCATTTAGTGTGAGTCTCCTACTGTTACAACTATTCAGGCCACATCTGTTCATTTTTCATTTGAGATATATTACTGATTTAGTGTATCCTCAGTTTATCTATTTGTCAAGTATGATAAACTTGTGGAAGCTCTTAGCAAACTCATTCCCTGCTTTCACTTCTGTCTTTATTGATGTAATTTCCTGCATCTTTGGTAAACGCCCCTTACACAGTTACCCAGTGCTGACCATGCCAGTGCCATGTACACTATTCTAGTAGCAATATTTTCAGTGTAGTCATTCCCAATGCTAGTAGCCTTTGTGTCTGTCCATTCAGTACCGATTCTGATATTAGTGCTTCCCTTGCTGGGCCCTTAGGCTTTCTCAGTGTTATATTGTTTCCTTAATGCTGGTAGTTCTAACTCTGATTTTGTGGTGCTGGCATCACCTGCATAAACTGTAAAACAAACCTCATTCCTAGACATATTCTTGTAGTTCTTTTTACCCTTTTATGGAGCCGTGCAAGCAAGCTTCCACAAGTAGCAGACTCCTTAGCATTTTCTTGGATCAGAACCAACAATTTCTCATAGGTTCTCCGGTCTCTTGGAAAGTTGTGCTGTTGAATACTAGTGACACTGGACCACCAATCAGAAGGCCTAGAAAGGCACTGACCAAGAGTAAACACATTGATCCTTAGACCTTCCCATAGAAGTTCTTAATGAAAAGGAAGGGCTACCCCCTCCTCCTACAGAGTTTTGAAAATGTCTGCAGATGATACAACACAGAGGGTGATTATTGGACTCTGTCTGTATCCTCAACACAGACATCACTGAACCTGCCTTGTTGCCACCTAAAACTCCTGGGTGCCCCTCCCCTCAGTGAACATTTTGAAAGATGCAAATAAAGTGGTTTGGGAAAACCTGGACACAGTAGCAACTGTACCAAGGAAGGCTGATTAGGATTTCTGGCATCCAAGAGAATGTTCCCTCTAGAAGAGACTCCCTACCTAGAGACATTGATCTCTGCAGTGTCCATCCCCAAGGCTATTACACCACAGAGTCCTGTTCTCCATTCATCAGAAAATGGGTCCAGACTGATAGATTTGGAAAGCATGTATTTGTGATCACAGGCAATGAACTGTTTTATTTGTGTAATGTATTTTCAAAGAGACAGGGAAGGTGAAACTCAATTTGTGGCAGATAAGCTGTCTGAGGGCAACTGAAAGATGAGATTAGGGTCCAAACTATTGTCTAATCTAATTTATGCAGTGTCATGGTCCATGTGGTTTATAATGTTGCAAAAGGTGTTGTTAGTGCAAAGGATCTATTATAGTCTTACAGTGGCACTCCTAATTGCACTTGACCCAGTTTGCAGTGGCCACCAAGGCAGCCTTCTTAGACTCCCTCTTTTACATTCCTACAGTCTTCCAACACTGTCACCACTTTGGATGGGAAGTTTCACCTTCCACGGTGTATCTTTAGTAGAAAAGCTAGTGCCAAATGTATTTTCAGCGTGGTCTGCAACAGCAGTAGTGGAAAGAGCATGTGGGAAGCAAGCAGCTCTCTCAAGTTTAGTTTCCAGCAAAGTTGTGGACCCAGACAGTGGTGTGCTTAGTGCTCACTAGGTGTCCATGGTTAGTTCCAGGGCAGCTCATAGCAATTCAGAGGGCTTGCCTGACTGTCCTACACCAGAGACAGTTGGTGAGTGAATTCTCACTTCATTTCAGTACTTGGAAAAGAATTTCCGTAGACAGCTGGATAAAGAAGATCAAATGCAAAGGTTGTACAGTGCCCTTTCTCACTCCTCTCTGGATTCTTTTTTACCCTCGTCAGATGTCTCACACCATCCTCAAAGAGCCACCTAAATAGTCCGAGAAAACCAACAAGGTTTAGGATATTATTTCAGATTATTTTTGGTGCCAAAGAAAACAAAATACGTAAAGCACATTCTGGATCTTGGTATCCAAAATATCTTCACCCCAGAGTAAATCTTCTGAATGGTCATGGTGCAGTTCATCCTTCCTTTTCTGTCAGAAGGGGACTGGATATGTCCTGTGGAACTACAGGATGCCTACCTACACATCAGAGTAGCCAAGGAATAAAGGGTGATTCTGCAGTTTAGTGGCAGAGCTAGCCATTACCAGTTTAAGATAATTTCTGTAACTGCAGCTTACCAGATGTTACAAGGAACCGAGATGTTTTCCTTTCTCTGGATGACTCACTGTCTCATTTCAGGTGGATATGGTTTGTAACAGTTGAAGTAGTGGTCAGCCTTGCGAATTCCCAGTTGCTACCAGTTCATTCTCTCACTTTCATTGAGTGCGCTCCCTACATGTCCCACTTGAAGATCCTTCGTTGAATTGTTTGACTCCATTGGTTCCAGTGTCTCGATTCTCTTTGCTATCCAGTCACATCTCAGAAGCATGTCAGTTGCACATACAGGGATTGTTGTACCTTGCCAATCTTCAGTCATGTTGTCCATTCCAGCTCCAGCTTCCTAGACTGCAGTGGCCATGGACACATCTGCTGTAGTCTGTGTGTGGCGGCACACTATTAGGTATGACATTCAGAGTAAAAACCACCTCATAAGTCTGTCATTTCTTCTGGTCCTTTTTGCCTTTCAAAACTCCTTACCACGGCAAATTCTCCCTATGTAGTAAGACAACATGGCTAGGATTTAGTAAATCAGAAAAATGTGGAAGTACACCGTTCCTAGATTTCTACTGATAGTGCAGTGAAGAGAGCTTATTACCTATTGTTGATTCAGAATTGAATTACAAACTGCCAGTTAACTATAAATTTTAAAGGGGAAGTATCTAAGGGATTGTACATTCAATACTCCTGATAAAAGGTAGAAAATAGATAAAGCAGCTTGTTGGACTGAAAACATTTGAATTATTGACTTTTTGATGAACTCATGATGAATGCTGAGAAATGCTGATGAAGATGCATGAAGTGAATACAAAACTGGCCAATTTTATCGAACAGGAAAAACAATATACTATTGTAGCTGAGATATTAAATAATGGCCCTAATGCCATCTATCAACATCAATAGGAGAATAAGACATTGAAGGAACACTGCTGATTTGGAAGCTAAAATGGCATTGTGTCTTTCGGCTTTTCCCGGTTAGGGGTCACCACAGCGGAACTCTGGTCCACTAATGATTGGCAGTAGGTTTTTACGTACTGGCTTGCCGGGCCTAACGCACAACCTTTAACGAAGGAATGCCCATTCACGCATGTCGCCACACAGAAGATGCTCTAACTGAGAATCAAACGGGCAACGTCTAACTGTGAGGCGACAACGCTACCGCAGCACCACCACCGCAGTGAATGGCATTGCTAGAGGAAAAACAGTTTGACAAAAGAGGGAGTCTAAGAAGGCTGCCTTGGTGTCCACTGTAAACTGGATCAAGTGCAATTAGGCGTGCCACTCTATGACTATACTAGAGCCTTTGCACTAACAACAACTTTTGCAACATTATAAAGCATATGGATCATGACACTGCATAAAATGATGAATATTTGAGAGACTGTGGTTTCAGAAAAAGAAAGTGCTAAAGGGGCTAATTACCTAATGCTCATAAAGGAAGAGTTAGCAGTTGGACTGTATTGAAGGCCTGCTACTTTAACATTGAGAGCTCTTTATATTTCTTGCCCAGGGCTAGTGGTGTGCTTTGAGATATGTAGACTAAAAGATCAGATATTGTGTTTGCTTGTAGACCATGTAAAAGTTATACTATAGGGAGAAAGTGACTACGCAATACAAAACAGAATAAAAAGAAGAGCACAGCTTTTGGCACCACTACAGTATTGTTGAATACGAATATTAATGCCTGCACCATTTTACTCAGCTATCAGCTGTTGCTGATGGAGCTGCAGGGTACTTTGTAATGTAGATGAGAATGTTCTTCTCATTACATGGAAGTGAGCTTAGTAGTTGAAACAAGGAAAACAAATGATGACGCTGTCCAACAGAAGAGGGAAGTAATTAGGAAAAGTAGACTGGTGTAAAGCGGTGAAGGCAGTCAGCAGACCACAAACAGTTCCTGTTTTCAGTATATTGCAGAGGCAGAATTTCACAGTTGGGAAATGAGCTTTGAGAAGCTGATCAATTATGCCTCAGCAGGAGAAATAATATCACTTTTTTAACCCGTTGCACTTTTCAAAATGGTTGACTAGTGACATTTTTCACAAATGCTTGATTGAGCCTATTTGGAACTTTATATCAGGTAGCTTTTAATTAATCAAGGTCATTGTATTTAGTTTTGATTATTTTTATGTTATGATCATCGCTGAATCTGTGTCTAGAATTCAGTAAATGATTGCATATTTAATTCAGAATGTCTGTTTAGAGATGCAGCTATTTCTCTTGTGCAAAGACATTCTCTTGAAATGTTGCACAAATGCCTAAGCTAATGCTGAAACGTTTGGCAATTCTTTTAATTTTTAGAGTTATATGTTGGGGAAAGGAGATGGTTTATACTAAGTATGTGTCCTTTTTACAACTCAGGAAGCAGTAACTGTTGGAGAAGGTTGTTAGAGTGCATGGCTTTATAAGAGTTAGTAAAGTTAAAGAAAACTCTGCCTTGGAATTCAAAAAAGTGTATTTATTCCATTGTATATTTTTTTCTGGGCTGTTTTAATGGATTATGTACTAATAAACTTATAACATGTTTTTCCACAAAATGCCCAACATGGGCCTGACATATTAAAATGATTTATTTCAATGCTTTCTTGTCCCCTTCCGAAAATCATTTTCAAGTCCCCTTTATGTCAGCCTTGTTAGACATAAGTAAGTGATGTTATCTTTCTAGTCCGTTGATATACAGTGGGGGCAGTGTGAGTCACAGGCATGTTAAACACCTCCTGTGGTAGGAGTGCTTGCATTTCATTGCTGAATGGCCATCATGTATATTTCTGTCAGAACTGTACTACGGTGGTGGTGCTGCGGTAGCGTTGTCACCTCACAGTTAGACGTTGCCCGTTCGATTCTCAGTTAGAGTGTCTTCTGTGTGGCGACATGCGTGAATGGGCGTTCCTTCGTTGAAGGTTGTGCGTTAGGCCCGGCAAGCCAGCACGTAAAACTCTACTGCCAATCATTAGCGGACCGGAGTTCCGCTGTGGCGACCCCTAACCGGGAAAAGCCGAAAGAAAGAAAGAAACAAACAAACAATAACAATTTTGCAAACCTAGCAAGAGAATGTACCTAAATTGCAGGCTTTTGTAAGGCTTGTCATTTTGTAGTCCTGCACCATGAGTATGACAGACCCACCCTGCCAACACTCTTCCTGAGGTGTGAAAGGCAAGCAGTGCAATCCAACAGCTGTTAATCAACACTTCAAAGAGCATGTTCTGCTATTCACCATTGTCAGCAGTAGTATGAGGAGAACTTTTTTTATTCTGTCTGAGAAATGTGCTAATATGCCTGCCATATTTAAGTGCAACTGTTAGTTCCTGAATTTGTGCTATGAGTTTTTTTTTAAACAGAGGCGCACGTCTTCATACATTACATTTTCTGACTTATGTTTCATTACTACCTCTTGATTTGTTGTATTGCAGCATACTAACACTTCATCAAAACCATCATCCTTGGACATGACAAATCAGGAGTTCTTTGTAAGAAACTAACACAACTTTTTATAAAACTGTTGTCTTTACAGGAAATATCACTTACAAGTAGATCACTGTGCAAAACATATAGTCAGCTATTAGGGCTGTGATCTTTTTTGAGATGCCCAAAGTAAGACATTCTTACATAAACTTGAGACTGTGCAAGACAAACCATGTCATCATCAAATACAACATAATTAGTTTCTTCGTGTTAGGAAAGTAAACGCTCTGTTATGTTCAATGTTGGTTGTCTATATTATTTTATATAATAATATGAAGACTTAAATGTATTATCAAACTTTCTGTAACATTTAGAGAAAAGTCGGAAAATAGTTTTTCTTGTGAAATATCAAGACATTTTCATCCACCCTGGGCAGAACTGCCCAAATCAGTGCTGCTGTACAGAAAGTGATAGAGGTGGTAACCCTATCAACCAGGTGTGCTTTTACTGTTTCTCTTTCTGTCTTCAATAAATGCAGTGGAAAACAGTTTCACAACACTTTATGTAGCAACTGCTGACATCAGTAGGACTAACTGCATGTGCAAGATTGTAGGTGGTACCTAACAGAGAGAGCAACATATCTCCCTGTGTTTGTGCTATGTTGTCCAGGCACATACAAATTCCTCTGCCAAATTATGTGAGGAATTAATCTTAGAAAAAACAAACAGTGAGTGGTGTTTCCCTTCCTTTGATTCCAAGGCAAGGGAGTGAAAGTTTCATGAAGTACAAACAGGTTTATGGTGCATAAACAATCCTGGAATCATATTGTAGGGTGAAATGCAACCTACTGGTTAAACTGTAGGAGATGGTAGACTTTTATTTTAACCGTTTTTGGTTGACACTTTCTTCAAGTACTGTGGTGTAATAAAGTTAAGCAGATAATGAAAAAGTTGGTTGGATTTGAGAAGGACTCACAGTTTGGAAAATTAAAACATGCTGACAAGCTGTAAGGATATGCAATGTGATCCTGAGGTAGAGAGAGCTTTAAGACTGGAACTGTATGGGGTATATACTGAGATTGTGGGACAGGTTGATGTTCCAACCACTTTAGATGGAACTCCCCAGTACACCCATTCTACGAAATACAGATCACGCTTTAGAATAGTTAGAATTTATGGATCAGTTGAGCATGCATAATTAATCATGAGTCGAGACATATCCTGCAGTAATTTCTGATCACGTTATTTTAAAATGTAATTTACAAACATGTACTTAGTTTATTTCTGAACATCATTGAAGGTTTCCAGTTTTGTTATTATTAAACTGAGGTTTTGAGAACTGGTATAAGTAAAATGGTGATGAATAGGATGGAGAAAGTTAATCATGAAAATTTATTATTAAGTTAAGCATGAGAGATGGTAAAGCAAGAGGATTAATGAGAACTGAAGAATGTGCTACTCCTGTCTGCAAGAAGAACAGGCCTGTTATAAGGGAAATGAGAGTTAGATTTGAAGCCTTAGAGAACAAGTTGAGAAGTGGAGAAAATATTAAACAACGTGAATTTAATGACCGAAGCAAGAATTTGGAAGTATTTTCGATAGAAAGATGTTATTTACAATTCTCCTTAGTACGTTGTCGCCTCACAGCAAGATGCTGTCCGGTTTGATTCTCAGCTAGAGCGTCTTCCGTGTGTGGAGACATGCGTGAATGGGCATACCTTTGTTGAAGGTTGTGCGTCAGGCCTGGCAAGCCGGTACGTAAAAATCAACTGCCAATCAATAGCGGACCGGAGTTCCGCTGTGGCGACCCCTAACCGGGAAAAGCCGAAAGACACAAACAAACAATCAAAGGGCATGAATAGTTAGAGTGAAGCGACAAAAGACCTGAGATTGGAGGGTTCCTGAATAGGGACCTGGTAATGATGAAGACTTTACATAGCTGAAAATGAATAGGGGAAATGATGCAGTGATTCAGGACTACTTATTAGCAGTAGAACTGTACAAAATAGTTGCATTTCAGGACCCCGTAATGACCGAAAGGAATTAGAAAATGATAAGTGAGGCATTGCGTAAGACTCAAGGGAGTGACAAGCTCCTTACAGAAATTTGGGGATTAATAAAAATAAAGTGATTTTGTATTCTGAGCAGTTGTTTAATGAGAATATTACGCCTAAGCATATGCAGTAGTAGTAGTTTTACCAAAGGAAGAGAAGGTCAGAGTCTGTGTACCATGGACAGGCTAATACCAATACTTAGAACTAAACAAGTAAAAGTTATAACTATTATTGTATCTCTTTTGGTTGTATGTATATATATATATATATATATATATATATATATATATATGACAGTCCAGTTCTAATTGTAAATGTTCATTTTGGTTTTTTGAGAGGGCAGAAGCTTGGTAATTTTTTATTATTTTGGAAACTTTATCTTCAATAACATCTGCACAAGGAAGTAAGAATTCATTGGTAATATTTAGCTTGGATACTCAAAATACCATTGACAAAGTTAAGTGTTGCTATTTAATCTGCATGCATCTGGCTTTTAAGATTTTTGGTTGATTTTTGTTGAATTGCTTGTGTCAGTCTGTATTGGTTCTGTAGCACACATTAAAACACATGGTAGTCTCTTAATACCTTTTAAATTCTCCCTGGGGCTCATCACAGTTGAATGTTATCACAGATTCCTTTTATGTTGTATTTGGAACCAGTGGGTGTTAAAATATAGTGCTCTAATATAAGAGGCTATCAAATAGCAGAAGAGAAAGTGAAATGTCTTTATTTGTAGTTGACAGTCTTGTATGTTTGACACTGAGTAGGATCTGTATACTTTTTCATGTTTGAAGGAAGATGAGCCCTTTGTTGGGTATAAGATGAATATACATAAGACAGTAGTGGTTAGTTTTTACCTGTTGGCTGTGTGACTGACTATTGGTGTTTTGGGGGAAGAAGAGGTAGATGAAATTGGGAGAAAATGAGGAAGGAACAAACTTGGCATACAAGTGAAGTCTAGGACATTTTGAATATGTGCTTAGTTATATAAATACTTGTATATTTCTGTTCACACAGGTGGATACAGAATGTTGGGGATGTGATACAGGAATCCCCGTGTCATGGGAATATGTTTTTGTGGTCTTACCAGAGGTTGAAAAAGCTGTAAATAGGACTTTCAACAATTATTAGATGGGGGTATTAGGCAAGACATCTCTTTATAAAGCATTGATGTTCTTAGGGTATGATAATTATTAGATTTCACTAGAAATTAATAGTCATTGATTCTCCTATTAATAACAAGGTAAAACAAAAACTTTCACTACAGTAGAACAGGCAGTGGTACACCTAATTATAACATTAGCTATAAAAGCTACAGTTGGGCAATGCAGATCAAGGAATGCACTAACTATAGGAAAATGTAATGTCTTGCAGATGAGGGAGAACAATGAGAAAGAATTTCAAGGAGATATTCTTGGCTTAAATGTGTTTTTACTTGGTCCCCTCGGTATATATGCATTGCACCTTTATAGTCTGATGATTCAGTATTTGAGGATTATGCAGGTGATATGTACAAGTCCATTGTTTTCCTTAAAGTAAAGATGGATTGGAATCCATTCTAGACAGAATGCTTGAATTAGTAATAAAGTAGATTGGAGTGACTCTAGCCTTTCTTTTATTGTATTAGTAGACGGACATCGTCAGCATATTATAGTGCTTTATTCAGAAGAATTTAGCGTGATGTAGTACTTACAAGCAAATTTGTCTAATGTTGTTACTGTAAGAGTTTTGGCTTGTTTTTATTGCTATATTATTTTTATAGTATTTTTTTCAGGGTTTTGGTTTTTCATGTGTTTATAAGCTCTTTGGTTCATTTGTAATGGTTGATTGTTACGAAGTTGTACCATTACTGGTGAATTTGCATCCAATTTATATGATGGATTTGTTTTATGTCACTTGACGTTCAAGTGTCTGTAATCATGTTGATGTACTGATCGTTATGCTAGTATAGTCTTTTTATGTGATAGCAGTGATTTTTGAAGTTGGATGTTCAGTAAATGATAGCAGTGTTTAAATGTGGTACATATTACTTTTCACCATGTGAGGTGATGATGAGAGTGTGACGATGGACATTCTATGTGCAGTACTTGGTACTAGTGATAGATATTGTAAAAGAGGCTAATTTTGTGGTAGACAGACTTGTTTATTATCCAGTTATGCCCCTAGAATGGTCTCTGATCCTTTCAGTTGCAGAACAAACAGTTTTATCTTTGCAACAGTCCGATGTGCAGCCTCTTTGCCTCTTACATCAATACCAGCGGTCTTAATTTTTCCCTACTGTTTCCTTATGGGATAGTCAGACCTGAGATACTACAGCACACCAGGATCCTGATGTACTTCTTTACACTCCATCACCCATTTGCTGTGATGATGAAATTCATCCACAAAACCAAACTTCTGAGGGGGGGAAAGTCATCCTGATAACCCCCTTCTGGCTCAGAAAAGTTTGTTTTCCTTCTTCTCTGACCATTTTTTTCCGTAGAAATCCATCCATTCATGTCCTTTCAGGACACTGCTGTTTCCTTTTTTAAGGGGCATTCAGCCATATCTTCACATTCTCAAGCTGGTAACTTGTTTTCCCCAATTCCACTGGCAGTTAATTCTTTCTCTTAGGGAGAAGTGTCTAGCATTTTTTCACTAAGAGGCCTTCTGTCCAAAACCGTACAAGGATACATAGTCACGGTTTCCTTTGTGGGTGACTAACAAAGACACAGACCCCATTTACAGCACCTCTCTCCTTAGTCTTTTCGTTTTCATCTTAGTCTTTGTTACATTCTGACAGAGTCCACTTGACTGCCATCTCTGACTTTAATAGTAGCCTGGACTTTTCATTCCATGCCTTTCTTAAGGTCTGTACAGCTTTTTTATGTGTTAAAATCTGCCTCAGGCCCCAAGTTAGCAACTCTGTCTTTCCATGGAACATTTACTTTATCTTTTCAACGCTATTTCATTGCTTAAATAGTTCACCTCTGTGGATATGACGTTCCTGTTTTAAAAAAATCATGCTGGTAGCTGTAATCCTAGCCAAGAGTTTCTCTAAGGTACAAGTTCTTTCTGATAAGCCTCTCTAATTTTAATTTTCCACATGCAATGGGTGGCTTTTTATATTTAAACTCATCAATTAATCTGCTTGTCTTTTACTTGAATACAGTAATTTCAGTGAATACTTCCTTCATTGTACAGCTATCCACAGACAGTTTAGGTTATATTTGGCCAGAGCTAAACCCTTCTTCAGAGACGACCAGTTATTTGTATCCTTTGCTAATTCAAGGTATGACAAGAAAGTATCAGATTGTGTTCTTGACAGTTGGTTTGTTAATTGCACTGAGTTATGTCAAATTAAATTTGAAAAGCCTGCTCCTGTAACCCCTAGAGCACTTTACACCAGAGCAGTATATATTTCTTCTACAGGGCTACTGTAGGCATTATTTTTACAGCTACAATTTAGTCTTTTTTGAATACTTTCGTGAGGCACTACAACTGGAAAATATTTCCAGGTACATTTTTCTTTTTTTGCAGAGCTGCTGTTTTCTGTGGTATGTTCCCATGATACTGGCCACCCTTTAGAATTAGCTATAGACACACAGTATGAAATATTAAAGAAGATGAACCTCTTCTTGTCAGATATTGAAGTCTTATAACCACCACAATGAGAGATCTTTAAGAAGGGCCGTCTTTGGTAACATATGAAAAAATGCACAAATAGGATATGAATGTAACTTTAATAATGTCCAGCACTTCTGCAAACTGTGCCTTCAAGGACTTAAGTTATAACGTTCAATATGTAGTCTATTTGTAGTTTTTCATGTAGTCGTGATATATATGTTTAGATTTATACATATACAACATGTGTGTGACTATATATATATATATATATATATATATATATATATATATATATATATATATATGTATATGTATGTATGTGTGCGTGTATCTTATATATATATATATATATATATATATATATATATATATATATATATATATACTCTTCCTTCATCCCTCACCTTCAGTATCTAATAGAGCTCTCCCTTCTCCTTTTCTTCACCTTTTTTACCTTCTTCGTTCAAGTCAACTCTTTATGTTGAAGAACTGAAGAGTCAGAAATGAGTAATGCATGATGGGAATGTGGAATTTATCAGGCAAACTGGCAGTGTTTACCTTCCAAGCAGTCCTAATATCAGTGTCATCAGTACAAAAGTTTAGCAAAGGTGAATCTTCTTCTTAAGGTGTGTTCTTGTGGTTAACACCTACCTTTCATTTAATTGATCATACTGCCAGTAGGTATACCTGTCATCTGCTTACAGTTTTGCAGAATGTCTGTGATTTTTCTTATGTTTTGTCTTGTCCTTCATAAAATGTGTTATAAAGGGCTATTGAGCTATTCTTAGTGGAAAGACTGGCTGCTCAACAATACTTCAGTGGCTGGACATTTTTGCATTGGCATATAGGTTCATAGGTTCATAGGTTTATACTAGGCTATCTGCCCGGGGGCATTTACAAGCCTAGCCCATAGTTTTGTGGCTTACGCCACCCCTTTAGTATGGGGAACTATACCCATTATTTTGCTGTGCCTCTGTCAAGCAGTGATACTGAGGTAATCCCTGGGGTATATCTGCGATCTCCCATCCATTGGTCAAGATTTCTCTTGAACAAGGCCAGCGAGGTGCTTTGCCTCACATATACCGGGATTTTGTTCCACAGCATAGGGAGTCCTTGGGTGATGAATCTATCCCTCCAGCACGTCCTATTAATAGCTGTGTCGAGGTTTAAGTCTCCCGCCCTTGTGGCTCTGATGGATCTAGATTTTTTGAGGTGAAGCATATTCATCAAATCTGGGTTTGACATGGCCTTGTATGTCAGGCACAGGCCACCTCTGAGCAAGCGGTAAGCGACTGAATAGAGCTGAAGTTCTTTCAGTCGGGCAGCATAGGACAGATTTTTGAGACCCTTTATCCTTTTGGTGAGGAACGTTTGTGGCCTCTCCAGCTGCTGCAAGTGTCGGGTCAGATACATTCCGAATGGGGCATTGTACTCAATCATTGGTCTGATGAGTGATGAGTATAGGGAAACTATGACCTCCCTTGATCTAGATGTGAATCCCTTCATGATAAGGTGGGCAATGTAGAAGGTCTTCCTAACTACTTTAGCTACATGGGTGTCGAATGACAGGCTACTCTCAACCTGGGTCCCCAGGTCCCTGATAACTTCTTCTGTGCTCAGTGGATTGCCACCTATATGGTAGCTAGGGGTAACCTTGTTTTTCCCGAAGGGTATGACTATGCATTTTTTGGCATTTAACTTTAGGCCATGGCTCTGGCACCAGTTATCCGTTTCTGTGAGACCTTTCTGAAGGATATCTGTGTCAGATGTGTTTTCGACTACGGCGCCCAGTTTGCAGTTATCTGCAAACTTTGTCAGCCATAACCCTCCTGTGTTTGCTTGTACTTCGGAAAAGTAGATGCCAAACAAGAGTGGGCCCAGGACTGAGCCCTGTGGGACACCACTTGTGACAGGCTTTGAGTCTGACATGGCGCCAGCAACTCTGACCCTGTGGGTTCTGTCACTCAGCCAGTTTGCAACCCATCTTGTGATGTATGGGTTAACATTTAAGCTGATGAGTTTTTCAATGATACCCGAGTGGGGTATTGTATCGAAGGCTTTCGCCAGATCGAGGTAGGCTGTATGGACTGCCTTTCCCTCATCAATGGCTTTGGTGACTGTTTCGAAAAAGTCAATCAAGTTTAAAAGGCATGATCTGCCTTTGACAAAGCCAAACTGGGTTGGATCCAAAGTCTGCAAATTCCCTATGTCTTTATTTATGAGATCCATTATGATCCTCTCCATGGCTTTGCAGATAAGGCTTGTCAAGCTAATGGGCCGGTAATTTCCTGGGTCGGTGGAGGCACTGCCTTTATGAAGTGGGACCACTGTCGCAGTGCGCCACTCCCTGGGTACGTATCCAGAGGTGAGACTATGATTAAACAGCTGTCCTAGCTGTGGGTTTAATTCCTCGTTGAGTTCGTGGAGCACACAGCCGGGGACACCATCAGGTCCCATGGATGCTGTGTTTTTTGCTTTGGAGAGAGCAGTTCTCACTTGGGCGTTAGAGATGTTTGGGGGGCTGCAATCGTTTGGTATAGATATCTCTCCTTTTGGGGGGAGGGGGGGAGAAGTTTGCACTGAACCTGTCAGCCAGTATGTTGGCAATGTCTGTAGGATCAGTAATCTTCACATCATTTTGAACTAGTTCTGAGCATATCTGGGAGTTTCCTCCCAGGTTTCTAACATAGCTAAAGAAGGTCTTATGATTGTCTTTTGAGTCTTTAGCTATTTTTCTCTCAAAGTTTGCTTTGGATGATTTTATGAGAGCTCTTAGTTTTTTACTTGTAGTGATCAAAGGTTTCTTACCTTTTAAGGATTTTGCTCTATGTTGTAGTAGCTTCCTCCTTTTGTTGTAGAGTTTGTTTATGGCTGGGGTCCACCAGACTGGACGCTTGCCTTTGGTACAAAGAGTCTTTGTTTTGCTTGGGATTGCCTTATCCATGCAGTCCTGTAGGTGCTGGTAGAAGGCATTTGTAAGTGATTCAGCGGCTTGGGTACTGTTTTCCGCCAGCTCGGGGGCCTTAAAGGAGACCACACTAGTCTTTAGAAGTGTGAAGTCGGCTTTCGAGAAGTTCTTTACTGTGGTCTTTTTTATTTCAGGTGGGGGTGGGATGAGGACCTCCAGCGAGATTAGTTTGTGATCTGATCTCACCAGTGAGGGGTATACTTCCAGTGTTAAACATTGTGCTCCCATGTTCGTGATGATGAGATCAAGTATGTTTTCTCCTCTTGTGGGGATGGTGACTAGTTGTTCCATGGCATTTGAGTTTATGAATTCCAGGAACTTTTGGGCTAGGGTCTTTGGGCTTGAGTAGTGTTCCCAGTCTATATTAGGGTAATTGAAGTCACCTAGTATGATGGTGTTTGGAGATACATTTATCCCCTCCAGTGTTTTCAGGAAAGCCATGTGAGGTTCCTGAGTTTGTGAGGGTGGCCTGTAACATGCTACAATTTGCAGAGCAGTCTTGCCTATGGTTAATTGCACCT
Organism: Protopterus annectens; assembly: GCF_019279795.1. NCBI lineage: Eukaryota > Metazoa > Chordata > Ceratodontiformes > Protopteridae > Protopterus > Protopterus annectens. Next base: position 520,723,354 of record NC_056745.1, read on the forward strand.
GGATGGTCTCCGATGCATCGTGCGTTGCCACCATTCTTGAGGTGTGGGTGTCCTTGATGAATATGGATACCCCCCCTCCTTTCTTGGTATTGTCCGGATTTTGGGGCCGGAACGCATGATATGAGGTAAAACCTGATAGTGCTGGGGTGCTCTCAGGAGCCTTGAACCAGGTTTCTGTCACAGCACAGACATCGATGTTCTCCATACTGAGAAGGGCCTCGAGTGCGTGCATTTTGAGATTGAGACTTCTGGCATTGAGCAGCATTACCCTTAGTTTTTTTCCATTTTTTGTGTTCTAGGGTGGTAGGTTTAGAATTTGAGCCTTGCCTAAAAAAGGCACTATGGGGGTGGCAAGAGCCTTTGCCAATATCCGGAATCCCAGGGTGACAGGTGCAAGCCGTCCCTTGCGAAGCAGCGTGGCTTGTCCAGCATGTCATCCCAGGCAGACAGACATTGGATCCCCTTTGAATGACACCAGAGTTTAAGCCAATTGTTAAAGCTGATCATCTTATCTCTGTATTGTGGCATCATTCTTGGTGAAGGTAGGATACTGCTCAAGGTCAGGGTCATACCTGCCTGGGCTACATAATCAGAGAGCTCCTCAATGTCTCTTTTCATGTAGTCCAAGGAGGTACGTCTCAGGTCGTTTACACCAGCGTGGACAATGACTGAGTCGTATTTGTACCTGCTGTTGAGAGACCTGAGTGCTTGCGTTATGTGGCGGATTCCAGCGCCCGACAGGCAGCTTACTGTAACCCTCTCCTTACTCAGTCTGGTGAGCGGGACGTCAGTGTGTCTGACTATGGAGTCACCAATGACTAGTGTGTCTGGCATTGTGTTTGGCCTTAAGGGCTGTGACTGTTTGACACTCTGACTGTGAGGTCTATGTGTTGCAGGTGTTATGTTCTGAGGTGGTAGTTGTTTGGGTGTCTGCTTTGGTGGCCTCTGCTGTTTTGGCAGATTTTTGATCAGAGCCTCCGAGTATGTCTTTGTGTGTTTATGTGTATGATTTGAGGTTGTGATGGTACTATGTGAGACTGGGTCTATAGTGTGTGTGGTAACCTTCTCCTCCTGTCTGGTCTTGCCAGTCCTATGTTGAGAGAGCTCAGCCTCCAGTTTGGCCGTATAGTTGCATCTCTCGCATGTATTTGTGTTTTGTGGGAGGAGGAGAGGGTTGTCTGTGTACATGAGGCAATTGTAACATTGCCTCAATATTCCCAGGTTCACCAGCTGAGCAGGAGAGGACACTAGCAACTGATCCCTCGACATGCTAGAAGGAATAGACAAAAAAACTTTAAAAGAGGTTCCGGGGGATGTGGGTGACCGAGAAATGGGGTTTGCCTTTTTGGGGTACTATCTATAACAAGAGTGCTGTATCAAGGTGATAAGTACTGTAGGGGCAAGTGCTAGGTTTAACAGATAAAGAATAGTCTACTCGGAGTCAGGTAGAGATGATATTTTTAGTTATAGGATATGCTGATTAGATCAGTAGTATAGTTCGAGGAAGGTAGTTTTAAGGGAAAATTTGAAGAGTGGACTTTAGGTAGCCCGAATAGTTTAAACCTGCTTAACCAGCGCTGCCCTAGTGTGCAACAGTGGCAACTCCGCGCTAAATCGCGCTAAATTGCGCTAAGTCGCGCAAACGCGCATTTAGCGTGTTTTATATCAGGGGGCTGAAAGAAGCTAGGAACTGGCCCAAAACGACCAATAGACTACAAGTTACTGGCTGAAACCTCACAAAACTGGACCAACAGGCAGCTCAATGCTTCCCACTCCCACTGGTAAGCAAGGGAACTTCCTACCTCCAAATTTGGCAAAGAATCAGTAACAGGAACTGCAAACAAAGTCCAGGGATCAGCAAGCTCTGAAACTGGACTACTCTAGCTCAGTAAGGCGGGAAAACAAGAGATATTTTTTTTTTTTTTTTTTTTTCAGAAACAAGCAGAAACAGATACAGTAGGCACTTATAAATGCTATAAATCGGCTATCACAGCCTACACAAACAATTTGCAACAATTACAGATTTTAAAAGTAACAAACTGAGAATTCAAGTGCAATAACAGAATAAATGCAGAAAAACAATAACAATGTATCAGCAAGCAGGCGAAATACAGTTGCTAGATAAATAGAAGTGGAAAGCCACAAAAATATACTTAGCTCTCTGAAGCTTGGATTACTCTGCTGGCCACCACGAGGATCTGTGCTGAGTAGGTACAAGCTGAAAAATGCGCGTTTAGCGTGTTTTATATCAGGGGGCTGAAAGAAGCTAGGAACTGGCCCAAAACGACCAATAGACTACAAGTTACTGGCTGAAACCTCACAAAACTAGACCAACAGGCAGCTCAATGCTTCCCACTCCCACTGGTAAGCAAGGGAACTTCCTACCTCCAAATCTGGCAAAGAATCAGTAACAGGAACTGCAAACAAAGTCCAGGGATCAGCAAGCTCTGAAACTGGACTACTCTAGCTCAGTAAGGCGGGAAAACAAGAGATATTTTTTTTTTTTTTTTTTCAGAAACAAGCAGAAACAGATACAGTAGACACTTATAAATGCTATAAATCGGCTATCACAGCCTACACAAACAATTTGCAACAATTACAGATTTTAAAAGTAACAAACTGAGAATTCAAGTGCAATAACAGAATAAATGCAGAAAAACAATAACAATGTATCAGCAAGCAGGCGAAATACAGTTGCTAGATAAATAGAAGTGGAAAGCCACAAAAATATACTTAGCTCTCTGAAGCTTGGATTACTCTGCTGGCCACCACAAGGATCTGTGCTGAGTAGGTACAAGCTGAAAAACGCGCTTTTAGCGTGTTTTATATCAGGGGGCTGAAAGAAGCTAGGAACTGGCCCAAAACGACCAATAGACTACAAGTTACTGGCTGAAACCTCACAAAACTGGACCAACAGGCAGCTCAATGCTTCCCACTCCCACTGGTAAGCAAGGGAACTTCCTACCTCCAAATCTGGCAAAGAATCAGTAACAGGAACTACAAACAAAGTCCAGGGATCAGCAAGCTCTGAAACTGGACTACTCTAGCTCAGTAAGGCGGGAAAACAAGAGATATTTTTTGGTTTTTTTTTTTTTCAGAAACAAGCAGAAACAGATACAGTAGACACTTATAAATGCTATAAATCGGCTATCACAGCCTACACAAACAATTTGCAACAATTACAGATTTTAAAAGTAACAAACTGAGAATTCAAGTGCAATAACAGAATAAATGCCGAAAAACAATAACAATGTATCAGCAAGCAGGCGAAATACAGTTGCTAGATAAATAGAAGTGGAAAGCCACAAAATATACTTAAATCAGGTAAAGTCGCTTTTTTAGCTCTCTGAAGCTTGGATTACTCTGCTGGCCACCACGAGGATCTGTGCTGAGTAGGTACAAGCTGAAAACGCGCGTTTAGCGTGTTTTATATCAGGGGGCTGAAAGAAGCTAGGAACTGGCCCAAAACGACCAATAGACTACAAGTTACTGGCTGAAACCTCACAAAACTGGACCAACAGGCAGCTCAATGCTTCCCACTCCCACTGGTAAGCAAGGGAACTTCCTACCTCCAAATTTGGCAAAGAATCAGTAACAGGAACTGCAAACAAAGTCCAGGGATCAGCAAGCTGTAAAACTGGACTACTCTAGCTCAGTAAGGCGGGAAAACAAGAGATTTTTTTTTTTTTTTTTTTTTCAGAAACAAGCAGAAACAGATACAGTAGACACTTATAAATGCTATAAATCGGCTATCACAGCCTACACAAACAATTTGCAACAATTACAGATTTTAAAAGTAACAAACTGAGAATTCAAGTGCAATAACAGAATAAATGCAGAAAAACAATAACAATGTATCAGCAAGCAGGCGAAATACAGTTGCTAGATAAATAGAAGTGGAAAGCCACAAAATATACTTAAATCAGGTAAAGTCGCTGTTTTAGCTCTCTGAAGCTTGGATTACTCTGCTGGCCACCACGAGGATCTGTGCTGAGTAGGTACAAGCTGAAAAACGCGCGTTTAGCGTGTTTTATATCAGGGGGCTGAAAGAAGCTAGGAACTGGCCCAAAACGACCAATAGACTACAAGTTACTGGCTGAAACCTCACAAAACTGGACCAACAGGCAGCTCAATGCTTCCCACTCCCACTGGTAAGCAAGGGAACTTCCTACCTCCAAATTAGTCCAGGGATCAGCAAGCTCTGAAACTGGACTACTCTAGCTCAGTAAGGCGGGAAAACAAGAGATATTTTTTTTTTTTTTTTTTTTTTTTTTTCAGAAACAAGCAGAAACAGATACAGTAGACACTTATAAATGCTATAAATCAGCTATCACAGCCTACACAAACAATTTGCAACAATTACAGATTTTAAAAGTAACAAACTGAGAATTCAAGTGCAATAACAGAATAAATGCAGAAAAACAATAACAATGTATCAGCAAGCAGGCGAAATACAGTTGCTAGATAAATAGAAGTGGAAAGCCACAAAAAATATACTTAAATCAGGTAAAGTCGCTTTTTAGCTCTCTGAAGCTTGGATTACTCTGCTGGCCACCACGAGGATCTGTGCTGAGTAGGTACAAGCTGAAAACGCTCGTTTAGCGTGTTTTATATCAGGGGGCTGAAAGAAGCTAGGAACTGGCCCAAAACGACCAATAGACTACAAGTTACTGGCTGAAACCTCACAAAACTGGACCAACAGGCAGCTCAATGCTTCCCACTCCCACTGGTAAGCAAGGGAACTTCCTACCTCCAAATTTGGCAAAGAATCAGTAACAGGAACTGCAAACAAAGTCCAGGGATCAGCAAGCTCTGAAACTGGACTACTCTAGCTCAGTAAGGCGCGAAAACAAGAGAGATTTTTTTTTTTTTTTTTTTTTTTTTCAGAAACAAGCAGAAACAGATACAGTAGACACTTATAAATGCTATAAATCGGCTATCACAGCCTACACAAACAATTTGCAACAATTACAGATTTTAAAAGTAACAAACTGAGAATTCAAGTGCAATAACAGAATAAATGCAGAAAAACAATAACAATGTATCAGCAAGCAGGCGAAATACAGTTGCTAGATAAATAGAAGTGGAAAGCCACAAAAATATACTTAAATCAGGTAAAGTCGCTTTTTTAGCTCTCTGAAGCTTGGATTACTCTGCTGGCCACCACGAGGATCTGTGCTGAGTAGGTATGTTCAGTTTATACTCAGCATGCTGACTGAGTTGTCCAATCAGAGTGCATTTTTGAATAGCAATGATCCTTTATTATATAATGTATATCAAAAGGGATAAGTACACTTGTTTTTTGTCTGTGCATACTATAAATACAGTTCTTCATTATGCCCCAAACCTATTTCTGCACTTTTCTAAAACTTAAATTGGAACACTGATCTACAGAGTGCCATAAGTTAGGCATCTGTCTTTAATAATAGCTTGCTCTGGAGATGGTGCTATCCCTTTCCCTCCCCTCATTTTATAGGTTCATACTATGCTAATGACCACCAAGGCCTTTATAAGCCTTACCAGGCAACCCAACCCGTTTGCATCCCTTGATGTGTGAAAAGTACTAGCATCCCTTACCAAAAATGTATATTTTATGTTTGCTTTTTTAAACGGCTTGCTTCAGTACAAAAACATAGTTTTTTATTCCAGAACACATTATTCTTTCCTTAGGACAATATGTAGAGGGTGAATAAAGGGGTGCCTGCCCTTATACAAAACCACCGAGTATAGTTGAAAGCAGTGGAAAGGTTCCTTCCTGGTAAAGTAATGTACAGAAATTTTCCTGCATCACGTTCATTTTGGGTCCAGCAGAAGTAAAGGTTGTCCTACAAAATTATTAATATCTCATAGAGAACTGAAAAACAGTTTTGTAACCCTCACTCCTTATACTGTAAGTTTTGGCATTCTATAAAGTAACATATTTAGTGCTAACACACACACACACATGCAAAAATGGAAAATGATAAATATTTGCATGTGTGTACTGTCTTGTACACAAATTCAGGTATAAAATAAATGGTAATAGATAAATTGTGAAAATGATTCTCTTTGCTGTACTGCCACGTGCACTGAAGTATGTGCACTCTATGTTCCGCTGATAATCAACCAAATGGCAACTTTCTCGGAATGTGTAATATTGACAATCCAGCAGCCATTGCTGTATTTCTAGCCTTAGCAAGCAGTAACAAAGGGAAGGCTGGCAAGAAGCAGTGAGGCTTCATGTAGCACTAGAAACAACCAAACAGCAACTTTATTATTGTTGATCTTCTTTCATTAAATTCTCTGCAGAATGAGTGCTTTATCACATTTCCCACACAGTCAGTGACTCAACCAGCTATTCCAGTAGTGGGAACAGGCATTCCTCTAATTAAAAAAAATAAATAAATCACCCGATGCCTGATCCCAAGAATGAAGTAGTCATAATTCCACTAATCACTGTTATTTAAATTTGGGGTCATGCAGAATCAATTAAGTTTTTGGTTTCATTGCAAAGGCAGAACATTTCATCATTACTTTTTGTAGAACCGTGGTGCACACAGTTGTTTGCTAATCACATATCAGTGCTGCTGCTAACATGACAAGATAATTCACCAATTATGTCACTCTCAAACCAACATTGAGTCATAACTAAGACTTACATGAGCTCCACCAATGGCTAATAAACCATTAATTACTTCTCAACCTCTCCAAGACCAAAACTGTGCTTTTTGAAACTCCACAGAAAATTCACCAATCACTTGACTCTTTAACCCTCTTTGAATTACACAACCATACCATGGAAACAATCTCCACCTTCATATACCTAGGATTATGGCTTAATCAGTCTCTAAACAAATATAATCCCCTTGTTCTTCTTGACCAAACAAATTCCCCCTTTTTCTAACTGAACAAACCAAAACAGCCATTGGCAATGGAGTTCTCTCTCAGCTTGAATATGGACTACCCAGTTTCACATCCTTCTCCAAGAAAAACACCACCACTCCCAAAACAATCTCCAACAGCATTTATCAATTCCTTACAAACTTGCCCTTCAGTATCACTGTATTATCTTAGAACAAGCCAAATGGCTACACATTAGTCAAAGACTTAATTTAGTGTTGCGATCTCAGCTCTACAAACCACTTCTGCTCCAGACGTTTATTTATTTATTTATTGACATTTGTTAACCGAGTTAGTCCAACTGAGCCAGGGGCTAATTTTCAGTGGAGACCCAAAGAGAAAAGCTTCAGAACTATTGCATATTTTTACAACAAAAATCAAATAAAAAATAAAAAAATTAAGACTGCCATGAAACATAATAAGGCAATCAACAGTTAGAGAATATCTGTACATAGAGTAGGTTAAATAACAATTGACAGGTGTAGAGAATATCACACATGAAGTACATACAAATAGATAACATTGTTTTTCCTTTTTTTAAGCATATATGATATATGATATATATATATATATATATATATATATATATATATATATATATATATATGAATGTATGTGCTATGGAAGTGAGAGGAGAGGGAGTTGTAAAGGGATAATGAGGCAAGTACAAGGAAGTAAAGGGTAGAATAGAGAAAAGGAGTTAAAGTTGGGAAGAGAAGAGGTGGGGATTAGACAGGGCAAGACCATGTACCCTGAAGAAAATTTTTAAGTTCTTCTTTGAACAGGTGTTTTTGATGGGTGCTTCGTATGTTTTGAGGGAGTGATTTCCAAGCATGTGAAACAGAGTATTTGTAGAAGGACTTTCCTCTATTTTAACTGGTTTATATATGTCAAGGAAGTGTTTGCTGGAAGTACGAAGGTGATGATGGGGGTTGTAGTAGGAGAGTAGGTTGAAGATGGAAGGGCAGGAAGAGGGGTCATTCAGGATGGAGCGTATAATGTCAAGTTATGGTAGAAGTAGTTGTTTAGGGAATTCTGGCCGTTGGAGTGATTTAAGGACGAAACTGTGGTGGGATTTATAGGGGAGATTAGAGGCAAACGTGGCTGTTTTATGATAAGTTTGCTCTAGTTTAGTGATAAGTGAAGTTTGAACATAAGTAAGGACAGGGGCAGCTTAGTGAATACAGGGTAGAAGAAGGGACTGAGCAAGGGAAGGTTTGAAAGAAGGTGACAAAAAATTTTGGTTGCGATAGAGAAGTCCGTGTTTCTGGTGGATCTTTTTTATACATTGCTGGATATGAATATTGAATTTTAGTTCATCATCAATAATTACTCCCAAGTAGTTTGATATGGGGTTTGGGTTTGATGATGGTGTTATTAAGAGAGGTGATAGAAAAAGAGGGTTTGTGCTGGGTGAGTGTTTTAGGGAAGAAGAGAAGGAGTTTAGTTTTTTTGGATTTAGTATTAATTAGTTATCAGACAGCCAGGATTCTACAGAGGTGAAGGTTTGTTGAGTGAGAGCTAGAAGTTCAGGGATGTTGTGGGCAGAAGTGATAAGGGTGGAGTCATCAGCATATTGTAGAAGTGTATAGAGGTTAGTAGCAGGGTGAAGTTTGTTAGTGAATATGTTGAACAGAAGGGGGCCTAGAATCGATCTTGTGGAACTCCAGTATTTACAGGGAAGAATGGAGAGAGGAGTTTACCAGTGGCTAGATTGTTGCCTGCTGGAGAGGTAGCTAGAGAACTAGTTGATGGAGGAGGAAGAGAGATGTAGATCAGAAAGTTTAGTAAACAGTTTAGAGTGAGAGATAGTATCAAAAGCCTTTGAAAGATCAAGGAATAGACAGGAAGTGAGCAAGTTATTGTCACGGGCTTCAGCTGTTGTTCGAGTAAAGGACAGTAATACAGTGGGCTGTGTTATGGTGGGGTCTAAAGCCATGTTAGGTAGGAGTAAGGAGATTCTTGTCAAGAAGGTGTTTGATTAACTGAGTATGTACTTTTCTAAAATTTTAGAAAGCGGGGCAGGATAGCAGTAGGTCTAAAGTTAAAGGATCAGTAGAGTTGCCACCTTTGTGAAGAGGGATTGTATAAAAGGATTTCCAGATATCTGGGACAAGGGCCTAGATGGAACAATTAATAAGTATAGTGACAGGGTAGGCAATAAATTGTGCAACTATTTTTAGGAAGTGGGAGGGTAGTTGGTTGGCAGAGGGGGAGTAAGGCTTAAGCTTATTTAGAAGAGATTTAATAGTGGTAATTGGGACTGGTTGGAAAAAAATGTATTGGGAAGAGTTTTAAGAGGTGATAGAGGGGTTAGGTGAGATGTACTATTTTGTGTGAGCTTTTGGATAGTTTCTATGAAATAGTTGTTGAAAAGAGTAGCAGTTTCAGTTTAGGTTCATAGATTCGTAGGTTCATAGATTAGTACTAAGCTAACTGCCCTTGTGAGCCATTTTAAGCTTAGCCAATTATCTCTTGTAAGACTCAAACCTTGCACCTTGTGTTTGTAAGGCAAACACCTTAACCATTAGGCCACCCTTTACTCCCCCTTACAGCTAAATTTCATGAAAAAACTTTCTCATAAAACCTGAGACACTATTTGTACCAACTATTATTAGCCCTAGAACTAAACTCCACTGTACTGTGCAAGGATTCTCTTCTCAGGCACCTACTGTTTGGTAGGATTCCCCCATCGACCTAAAGGAAATCAATAGTTACTCCAGAATCAGAATGCAACTCAAAAAACACCATTCCATACAGTCCAAATACTCCTACCTCATCACGGGACATTTCAGCTAATGTACAATCCTCATCTTCTTTCCACTTCTCTTCTCACAGAATTACTTAAAGTTGACCCACTTTAGAATGAATGTATATATTGTATATTACACTCTCCTTGTTTAGTAGAACATACATATCCAGTTTTAATACGTAGCTAAGCTGAACCACTCTGTTCTTGGTTACATTATGCTTTTTTTGTTAGTGAAATGTTCTGTATTTCACTTGGGCTGAACCTGAAATTTGTCAACATTTATCAGTGCAATATCCCAGTAAACAAATATGAATAAATAAAGTAATTTTGCACATTTGTAAGGCAGTTAATAGTATGTGGCAAGGGTGTGGCAATCGAGAGAATTAAAAATATATCTTTGTAATTGCTGCAGTCTATTGCCGTGCCATGCTACACAAAAAAAGCTACAAATGAAAAGGCAAGCTAAGCTGCATGGTGCCCTGTGTGACAAATTAGTTTACTTGTGCTTAAGGCCAGCCCTTTCTGAGAATACGTAGATGGTACTTTAGATCATTGCATTCTTTGGTGTGGCTGCATGGATATCTCTGAAGGTGGGATATTACATGAAAGAAGTGTAAATTTTTAATGGTGAAGAAGATTTACCCTTCCATGGACCCACCAAAGATGATTCTTTTGTGCATATGTTTACACACAAAGAACATGCCTGTAATTTGCAATAGGCACCTTCACCCACAACTGAACTTTCTTCTTCTGAGCCTTACTGGGACACCCAACCATCAAGAAAGGAGAGTTACAAAGCTGCCAAACACCTTTTGGTCCCTGACAGACCTCTAGTGAATCACATCCTTTTATGAACACTAGTTACCAGTGTGTTGGATAAAGATTCATCATCTGTACCACAGGACTTTTATTTTGGTAGGAAAGGTGTCAGTATTAACCAGTAACAGAAAGTAAGTATGCTCTTCAATTTCACATCTATAAGGACGCTTCTTAGGTTCTTTTTGAAAAGTTCTGAGGTAATCACTGTCTACAGAAAACAATTAAGAAAAGCATAGTGGGACTTTGTTTCAGTAATATTTTTCTACAAAAAGTATATTTAATCCTTTTTACGAATTTGCACTAAACTTTATTTTCATTTCTTTGTATTTTTAATAAATAAATAAATAAATTTATCTGAGTTGTACTGGCTTATAAAGATATTCCATAATTTTTCTTTATGTAAGGAAATCAGCAGAATGCAAGGTAACAAATTGGTACCAGAGTCCTAGAGTAGTAACAAATTTGCATAAAGCTGAAAACATAGAAGGCAAAATATTTAAAAAAAAAAAAAGACAACCTTAGGTGGGGCTAAGAACTACTAGTCCCATAGTACCATAATGCCATGAGGAAAAATGACCTTATTCACAACAGTCATTAAATGTGGAGAGAGCCTAGCCTTGGTATATGTAATGGGAAGACAGGTGAGAACAGAGTGAGATGCTGTTCTCAATGTGCTCTCTTTCTTCAGCTGTATTAGATGAAAAATAAAATCTAAAACCTGAAATAAGAGAAATAGAATGAATCACTGATCATGTTCAGCTTGGTGACTTGCCAACAAATTCTGCTGGCATTCAGTAAAAGATGTCATTCACTATAAATACAGCAGAGCTGATGTATGTGCGTGGAAGCAAAGCATTCTGCAACAAGTAGTATCACTTCTGAAAGAGGTAGTACTTATATCAACAGCAACAACAAAGCACAAGTTTAGCTCAATTTTTTGAAAGTCGTAGGTACAGTTATTTTGTATGTATGTGCATGGCAAGTTGGTTTAGGAATTATACTAGCGCAATGCTGACATAGTTTCAGTTAAAGGCAAACTTTCAATTGCCATACATAAAATGCAGTTGTACAATATTTTGCAACCTTGCATACCTATTTGTGATTCAAGGCAGATCAAAACAGCATGCAGGTTGCCAGTCATTATTTTTCCAAGGTTTTAAGAAATGGTTCTGTTTAATAAATTTCTGGAATACTGAATGTCAAAAGCAGATGCTCTTATTTCTTGCAAACTGCTGACACAGACGGAAATGTATGTCATTTTGCAACGCGCATCTTTGTTGCTTCTTTACTTATGTCGTTTAGGACACATGAATACATGAGCTGGTGTATGATGCAATCTTACTGTGCTTTCAGAAAATTGACATATTTTTTATTCATCATAGCAGGATTGCAGCAGATTTCTATACAAGGACATTTCTGTTGGGAATTGCCAACTGTCTTCAGTATCAGCTTTGAAGCCATGATTACTGCAAGACATTTTTGTTTATGGTGGTCTGCCTAAATCAGTTCCAGAAAATTTTGAAATTAGTAGCACTGAACTGCATGCCATAGTAGTGTGTGCAAAATAAATAAATAAATAACTAAATTAAAAAAAAGATTCAGTCTGGACCACAGCTGACCTCTGCTTGGGAGGAGTTAAGATATTTTGTGGGATCAGGAGTGGCGGGGATTATAGTCCAGAGCACAAACTGAAAAGTGCAGTATATGGAAGCCATAGAGAAAGAAGCAGTAGGAATATACATCGTCTCTTAAAGGAGTACAGCAGGTTTCTCTAATGAATTCCTCAACTTCACGGCCCTTTTCCTCCCTATTTAAATTGTCCTCTTTAAAGCAACAACAATAAAGCATTTACAATTTTTATAATTCCCCTTACTTCTGTAACAGAAGCCTACCTTCTCATACTGTGATGGTTTCACTTACAAAATGATTCTCTCACATTTGAATAAAGCTTGCTGGAGTCGCCCAATTACTGACATCATCGAGGCCAGGCAGTGCAGGTACTTTTTTTTTTTAATCAGTTCCCTCCCCCAAAGTGACATCACCACAGCCGTCATCTGATTCTAACTAAAATAATAAGACCCACCCATTCTGTGATGTCATGGCTCCCTTGTCCTTCCCCCAGCCTGAGTGCTGTTCATTTTATTCAGTAGTAGTGTAGTAACACCGATGTTTGGAAACACAGAAATTTGGTATGCATACTTATACATTCTGCACAGCAAATGGTGCTTAGGTAGTGTATCGCTTGCATACTTCTCTGTTGTATTTGCACCAGATACTGCTAGTGTGCAGTGCGGGAATAGAAAGATTAAAACATTACCCTGGTATCAGAGGTGGCAGTGCAACATATTCATAGTGGCTTAACATGAGAGTAGCTCTAAGCAAGCACCATGTGAAACCTGAACAAGCACCTAGAATTATTCAGTGCAGCTTCCACACCTTAAGTCTGAAAATGAATTCACATACTCATGAACAGGAGTAGCTGCATATTGATGGCTAAAGGTATATGGGCATGCCGGGTGGTTACTACACTGCAAAAGTGGTATGTAATGGTGGAGATATTTGGAAGGCATGAGCAAACACACCAGTATATTAAAGCCATAGCACCAATTGAACTGGAGGCTGGCAAATAGATTTAGTAAGGGATTTTGGCCATGCACAAATATTTCAACAGTGATTCTTTGTAGTGGCATCCATTTTCTGATTCAAGGTAAGTTAACCTTGATGTCCTTTTATTTAAAAAAAAATCAATAAAAAATTTACTTTGTTATAAGTGACTTCTGGACACAAGAAAAGGGAAGGGGAAAATATAGCAATGTGGTTTGTATGTACAAAGACAAATCCAGGGACACTGCAAAAGTTTTTTTTGCAAACCAACCAGTGGAGTAAAAACATATGAAGGCAAACACTGCATACCAACACACTTTGCACATGTAAATCTCAATTTTTAACAAGGTGGAAGCATGAAGTGATACCTTAACACTTAAATTAATAAAGATCTAAACTAGTTAATAGTATAAATGTTTTATTCTTTAGCTCCTTGGTGCAAGACCTTACTGGATGTGATTGCAGTCAAGTAAGTCCATGGCTATAGTGCAGCAAAAAATGTCCCCTCTAACAAAGGAAATGCTAGAGCAAAGATTAAATTACATGACTCAAGCACCCTGCTGAGATCTGCCAATCAATGGAATTACCAGGTCAAATTACCCTCAGGACTTTGACAGCTAGGGAAGCTAAGTGTTATGGGGGAAGGGAGAAGTAAATGGACTGGAATTCATTGTCTCACAAATTAGTGCTATTTAAACTAGATTAGAAAAAAAGGCAGCAGTAAACAGCACTTTGAGTGTGTTCTGTGGCATTTGCACTGTTTCTGTTTTAAGTAGTCATCTAGCAGCAGGGAATGTTACTTACACTGTTCTATTTTACTCAGTACTTTGTACACATGCAACATCTATGAAATGACAGGAACTTTAGGCAACGGAGGCCTGCATGATGTAACATTTTTGAGCCAAACAATGATTTCTGGGATACTGGATGGCAACCTGATTTATCCAAACCACGTCAATATGCCAGCCTCCAGGTGGTCAGAGTCTGGAATTACATATAAAAATATTTAAAATCCTGTAAATAATCCCAGAGTGCTGTTAAAGTGTAGGAAACACCATACCATGATGTTTTAAACATGTTTTTTGAGTCTGGGTGCGGTACTCCTTTAAAGTATAGCAGAGTAATATTGAAGGACTGCGGAACATAATGGCATAGTTAAGTCATTAGTCGACACTGTAGAGGAAGCAGAGCTTTTCTTGCTTAAAATCTGAAGACAGTGGTACATGATGTTGGTGCACAAGATAGGGAGATGTGAATGGGGTTCTTTTGTGTAGGAAGATCAGTGGGAGAAGGACAGACAGCAGATTTTAGGGGCTAACTACTTCCTGGATTTGAAGGAGTAAGTTTTTTTATAGAATAAGTTTTGGACCCTTGGAATATACTGATGAATAGGTAATGAAGAGCGAATCCATAGAGGTACTCAAGACAGTTAGTGACAAGTGGAAAAAGGGTAATGGAAAAATATGTCTGAGTAGAGGTAGAATGTTAAGGCTTTAAAAGGGAAGAATAGAGAGACTGATCACCTGTTGTTGTCATCAAGATAGTATAATGTAATATAAAAGGGAATAGTTTGCATTAATTTTAAATGGCAGTCATGAGCTTAATTGTCTAAAAGTAGAGAACCATGTAGGTGAAACTTGTTAACTCACCCTAAATAAAGTTCTGCAACCAGGAAGTTGGTTATAGTTAAGGGTGCCCCTTACATAGGGTATGCAGGGAGGTCTCCATCATTGCATCCACATTTTTAATTTTTGCGTCCATTTTATTCATAATTTCACTTACCTTATCCATTGCTTAAGTAGTATTTATTTAAAAGAACTTTTAACTGCTTTGAATTCATTTGAAACTGGAATGACAGTATTTAAGCATTAAAGCAAATTATCTTGAAATATCCCTTTTTTGATAACAAGTAATATCTAATAGTTTGCATTCATTTTTGCTCTAAAGGTACTTAACGTTTTCTTTGACCAGATGTTGTATTCTTCCAGGAAAGAACTGCAGTGCTGAAGGGTAGAAGTCTTTTCAAAGCAGTTCCATCTCAGACAAGTCAAAAAAAACCAGGTGAAAACCGCCTGTAGATGGTCTAAATTCTAGTTCAATTCAGCACAGCTGAAGTTTCTTTGCTGTAGTGAACAGCACTAAGTAAACAGGAGGAGAAATCTTACTTGGTTACTTGCTCTACTCCTGGAATGCAGACTTATTGCCCAAGTATGGTCTTTTGAGATTGTTAATAGATGCTTTTTTTTTTTATTGGAAGTGTGAAACAGCAGATAAAGGATACCGTTTAGTGGGTTGGTTTTTAATGGATCTGAGGCTAAACTTCACACCAACAAGTGCTGCACTAAGAATTCTCAAACCTGTTATATCAGCAAAGCGTTCTGTTGAGTTTAGCAGTATTACAAAAAAGGGAATTTTTGCAGAGATGGGGGGAGGGGCTTGTACTTCAATCTCTAAACATACTAACTCTGAGGATGCCCTTCCTTAATCACTGTTGCAGTAATCCTTACAATAGGGGTATCTTGCAGAGGGTAGTCATATGTCTGGCCAGCATAAAAAAAGCCTGGGCCCTTCCTTGTGCTGTACAGCAGACATATGTCTTATGTCCAAGGTTTAAATTGCATAAGTGAAGTATGCGCAACAATTCATTTGAACTTCTTTGCTGCCAGTCTGAACGAAGCTTTGTGAATTTGGTTTGAAGGTCGTACATTCTGTACAGTTCTCCTTGCCCAGGGTAGATAAGTACCCTATTGCTACTCTTCCCTTTTCTTCTTCTTTGCTTTATGGAAGGTACATGTACGTGAAGTGCCTTTTTTGTTTGGGTGCGGATCACAACCATAAACAGTTTGATATTTGTCAGGCATTTGTTCCTAAGATCATGCACAGCTGTTTTTCATCCTTTTCTATTTAGAGAAACAGTATTTGAAATTACTTGCTTGTGGAACTACAGTTTCTGAGTCTGCCATTCCTGATATCCTGAAGTATTTGAAAAAGAAGTCGTGACTGGAGATTTCTTCATTTCAGCCTCTGCCAGATGTCTCTGTATGATCAGATAAGGATGCCAAGGAATGTCTTTTTCTGACACCAGCCCCCTCTGTCATGACCCAGTTGGAGACCAACAAGGGGCATGTCATTCACATGTCCTCTGAGGCTGAGCCAGAGTCCATTGATGAAAAGGCAGAACCACAGCTGGTAATTTCTAAATGGCCTAGGGGGATCCCACAGAGCCTTATAGTGGAAGAAATATCAGGTTCCCTTATAGAGGTCAGACAAAGTTCAGAACCTCCTAGGTATGTTAGGGCAGATGTTCCTGTAAAGAAGAAGCAGAAAATTAGGCATGTGGCTCCTGTTGCTAAAGACCCTCAAAAAGAGTGGCGGGACTTCAGTCACGGTCTTTTTTAAAGCCCTTATGTCTTTGAAGTCTCTTCAGCGTTTGTCAGTCCCTTCCTCCATTGCTTTTCCTTCTTCATTCACTCTATCTAAAAGGCATATGGATTTTGATTCTTCTGATGACGGTTTGGATTCTGGGGAGGAATGCTTGGCTTATTCCCCTCAGATTCGTTCTCCTCTTGCTTTGGGGTATGATGAGGAGGATACTCTTTCCCCTGACTTTTTGGTTGAAGTATTTTCCTTTGGGTATACATATAGTAAAATGATGGAATATTTTCATTGGGAAAACTTTGAGATGTCTGACATGGAGAAGAGATACTTTGATCTCTTCTCCCAAACCTTCGCATTTCCTTCTATTTTGGAAACTCTTCTAGACACCTTTTTGCCTGCTTCTTAAACCCCTGAGTCTTAGCCTTCTGCTCCTAAAAAATAGACACGTTCTATAAGGTTCCTGAGACTCAGAAGTGCTTGTATAAGAATCCCTCATCAGATTTGTCTGCGATTTCCCTCTCTGCTGCCAAACAGACTAAGCTGCTTGCTTCTTCCAAACTCTTACCATCAGACAAAGATAGTAGAGACATGGACAGGTATGGTAAGAAGGTGTATACCTCGGCTACCTTACCTTTTAGGACTATTAATTATCAGACACATATGATTAGATATGTTCTTGCCCTTTTTGCTAAACTCGAGAGTGTGTTAGATGACATGCCTAAGTCTGATTCTAAAACTTCAGCTCTTTCTTTAATGGGCTCTGGTCTTGCAAGTAGCTCGTCACTCCATCAACTGTAGTGATAATACTGCTGATGCTTCATCAGGGGTGGCTGCATCAGGGTTGGTTATTAGGAGCTGTCCCTAGCTTCAGCTTCAGTCCCTTCGGGAGGATGTGAAGGCAAAACCATTACACTCGGATACCAATAACTAGTTTGACTCAGCTTCCGCATATCTCATTAAAGTTTAGCAAGACATAGGGAAGCTTATGCCAGACCTTAAACAAATCTTCCTCTTGCCTATTCCTAAATATTAGAGGAATTATCCCTCTAAAGGCATCCTTTCTACTTAAGCATCATAAGCAGCTTTTAAAGGGTAAAAGGCCTTGTAAGGGAGTTTTTTTTTTTTTTTTGAGAAACCATGTCAGGATTCCAAGGGACATAAGCGTTCCTTTCCAGACATGTCAGTTTCTGTTTAATAATCATCTTCCTTTTCCCCTGTTTCCCAAAGGTTAACTCTGTCTTTTCCCATTTGGCTCAGATTTTTGAGTTCTGTCAGTAATTCCCAATTATTACTTTGTGGTTTAGAAGTGCGTTGCTTCCTTTTCAGGGAGTTCTCATCCCCTCCTTGCCATTTTCATCATTCTCCTCCTGTCCTTCAGGACCTATTGGCTGAAGGTGCTATTCACTCAGTACTTCCTTGCAGGAGGGGCAAGGGCTTCTTTTCCAGAATGTGTTTGTTTTCCAGGAAGGAGGGCTCTTGGGGACCCATTGTAAACCTCTCCTTTCTCAACACTTTCCTGAAATCTCCTTCATTTCAAATATTGACTCTGCAGTCTCTCTTCCCTTTGTTTCTTTCTCAGGCTTTTCTGGTTTCTCTGGTCCTTAAAGATGCATATCTACATATTCCTGTACACCCTGTCTTCAGGAAGTTTTTTTTTTGTTCTTTATTTCTTCCTTACATTATCAGTTCTCTGCTTAGCATTTTGGGCTTTCTACACCACCAAGGGTTTATACCAAGTGTCTAGGTCTGGTCATAGCCTTTTGTAGACTCCGTGTTGTTCAGATTTTCCCTATCTGGATGGCCTTTTTTTTCTTTTTTCAATAAACATCTTTATTAAATTATCATGTGTGACCTAGTCAATCTTACATTTATAGAAATGAAAAACAAACAACATTGACACCACTTTAGTTGCAAACATTATACATCACAGACACCATATTAATGCCCCCTCTCCGCATGTTCGTCTGAAGGAACTATAATTTAGGAATGATGCTGCATCAAAGTGTGGGCTTTATACTCAGTCTAAAGATGTCTATTCTGACTCCTTCTCAAGACTAGGTTTACTTGGTGTGCAGGATTCAAACCTGTAGTATGGCAGCTTTTCTTTCTCTTCCTAAGGTCCTCTCTTTGACACCTTTCTTTCAGTCCCTTCTTTCTTTGCAAGAGACCTCAGCAAGAGAAATTTTTGAGAGTGCTGAGATTCATGGCATCCACTATTTCAGAGGTTCCTTTTGCTAGTATCCTTACAAGGAAGCTCCAGAGGTATCTGAAGGCAGTTTAGCTGCAGCATTTTCACCCTCTGGACTTTCACATTTGTCTCTTACCTTGCCTAAGGAAGTAATTTCTATGGTGGATAACAAAGGTATATACAGGTATCTCAAATTCCAGCTCTTTCCTGTCAGGCACCTCCACAACTCAGGAGCTGTTTATAGTTGCTTCAGACCCAGCCTGGGGCGGTCTTGTTCCAACCACATCAGGATTTAAGGGATCTGGTCACCTCATGAAGTAAAAGAGCATTATAACATAAATGAAAGCTCTCATCCTGTCTCTTCAGGATCTACATTATATTTGGAGTAAAGGTTCACTCAGAGTTTTCACAAACAATACCACTCTCGTGGTACATAAACAAGTGGTGGGAGGATATCTTACTGTTTTAGCAGACTAGCCCTCATAGCATGGGATTTTGTCATCAGCCATCAATCAATTCTTCAGGTGGTCTGCTTTCCTTCAGAACACAGTGCTGTGGCAGACAAGATGAGCCAATTGAAGGAAGATCTTCATGAGTGGATGCTTCACAGAAGGGGTTCCCTGGATATTATCCATTGGTGGGGTACTGCTCAGGTAGATCTTTTTGCCTCCCGTCAGAACAGATAACTCCCCAAGTTCTGTTCCAGAGTGCCAAGTCCTTTGGCTTGGATTTGGACACCATATCTTTTTCTTGGACACTGATGTTCCTGTACACATATCCCCCTTTAATCTGTTGCCAAAGGTCCTACACAAGATCATGTAGGACAGGCCCAAAATCTTGTTGGTGACTCCCTTTTGGCTCAGAAATATTGGATGTTCATCGTGTTTCACTGTTGCAGTCATGACTGTAGGGTTCTCCCCTGCCGGCAGGCAGCCCTCGGTCGGCCAGAATCCCAAAGTCTGGGTCCGGCGTCGGCTGTTCCTCCATGCTCCCTGACATCAGACCGCCAGGAATACAAAGCTGACAGCCGATGCCATCTTCTCCAGTCTTTCTTGCCGTGCGGTGATAGCAGTTCGCAAGTGCCAGTCGGCTGACTCCTGACGAATTTTTCTGATATTCTTCGGTCCGAAGACTTTCTTCTCCACTCAAAGCTAAGTACCCTGTTGGGGAAACTTTTTTCTTGCTCCACTCCGATGTCAGAAAAAGTTAATAATTGCATTTCTTGTGGGAAGCAAATACCTCATAAGGATTTTCATTCTTACTGTATTCCTTGCTTAGGCCCTGACCACGATGTAGCTAGTTGTCGGTTTTGTGCTAGATTCAATCAACGTACAATTAAGCGAAGGTACAATTTTGCTTTTCATTACTTCGGTAGGCGCTTTAACTACAAAATGTCATCGGATACGGTCCCGGCTACCGGAGTTCACAAACGTCGCAAGGATAAAGACAGGCCTCCGAGGTCCAAATCTGATGATAGCGTACAAGCGGAGCCAGCTTCAGGTTCGGCCGTCGTCAGTGAGGCGCTTTTGCAGCCCCTGTCATCGGCCGTTTCAGAACCGACGGCCGAAACGGACTCTCATGAGGAGCCAACCAGGCCTTTAGATATTTCTGTTGCTGGACCTTCGGACAATGCTCCTTCGGATGGGTCCGAAGCAGCTGTGCAGGTACCGGCTACCGAAGGGGTTTTCAGGCCTACTCAGCTACTAGTAAAGGCAAAGCCAAAGACAAAGGCAAAGACTCCTTCTAAATCAAAGACTTCAACACAGGCCTCTTCTGAACCGGCTCCCAAGTCACAGAAACAGTTACTCAAGATGGCGGAGGATTTACTTACTATGATTAGGGGTTCTCATCCCCCCTCCAGACAAAAGGCCAAGGCAGGATGTTTCTTATGATTCCTCTGATCAGGCTTCTGTTTCCTCAGTTTCTTCTTCTGATCAGGATTATTCTTTCCCTCATTATGAGGATTCTGATGCTGAAGAATCCATTCCTTCAGCTTCTCCCCCTGAGGATTTCTCTTTTGGGGAAACTTTGCATGAAATGAGGGAACATTTCCACTGGGAAGGACAGGAGTATTCGGAATCCAAGAAAAGACTGAGGGATTTTCTTCTTCTTCCCCAGCATAGACCTCTGGCTATTCCTCCTGTTTTGGATATTGTGGATGATGCCTTTTTGGAGGCTAACTTAACCCCTGACTCTTTTCCTCCTGCTCTTGTTAAGCCTGATAGATATTACAGGGTTCCTGATTCCCATCAGTTTTCATACAAGAACCCTTCTGCTGACCCTGAAACCATTTCTCAGGGTCCTAAGGGAGTTAAGGCTGCTTCTGCCAAAAATCCCATTCCTACTGAAAAGGATTCTCGATCCTTAGAAAGATGGGGCAAAAAGGTGTACACTTCTGCTACTTTGTCCATTAGGGCTTTAAACTGTCAGTTTCATATGTTTAAATACCAGCAATTTATCTTGTCTGTCTTAAATCAAAAGCTTACTTCCAATTCTGCCTGTGCAGATGATAAGGAATTACATGACTTATTGCATGCCACTGAAAAGGTTGGGAAGCATGGTTTACACTGTGGATTTGATGCCTTGGGGGCTTCTTGTAGGGCTGCGGCCTCTGGAACAGTCATTAGAAGGCATGCATGGCTAAAGGAACAAAATTTACCTGAACAAGTAAAGGCTAAATTATTGGATACTCCTGTTCAGCATAATGTTTTGTTTGGATCAAAAGCTGAAGAGGTGATTAAAAAGATGGAGGATAAGGTGAAATCCATGCAAACAGTTAAAGATTTCTTACAAGTACAGCCACCTAGATTTAGCAGGAATTGGCCTTCAAAAAATTGGTCCTTTCCCACTTCAGACAGGCCTCAGAGGGGTAGATGTAGACGCTTCAGAGGGAGGCCTCAAGCACAAGCTACTTATAGACCAAGACAGTGGACTGCTTCCACCCCTAGGGGAGGAGAGGACAGGTCACAATCTCAAAGGAAACAAACTCAATGACTCCCCCTGTTGGGCTACAGGAACTTCTTGCCTGGAAGCCCCTCTCGGAGGAAAACTCTCTCTTTTTTATCAAAATTGGACTCAAATAACCCAAGACAAGTGGGTTTTGGATGTGGTTTTAAGAGGTTACAAATTCCATTTTCATACCTTGCCAAGGCCAAACGGATGGCCAGACCTTCCAAAACATCAATGGATGGAGGCCTTAAACCAGGTGGAAGCTCTTTTGGCTATGAATGCCATAGAGCTGGTTCCTCTTTCAGAGATGGGAAAAGGTTTTACTCAAGGCTCTTTCTAGTCCCAAGGAAGCAAAACTCATGGAGACCCATTCTGGATCTGTCGGTCTTGAACACCTTTCTAGAGATTCCAAAATTCAAGATGCTTACTCTACAGCAGCTACTTCCAATGCTGTCCAAAGATGCATGGATGGTAACTTTGGATTTAAAGGAGGCATATTTACACATTCCCATCAGGCAGGATCGCAGAAAATACTTCAGGTTCAAGGCCGGATCGAGGCACTTTCAATTCTCTGCGCTGCCCTTTGGATTGTCTACTGCACCCAGGGTCTTCACCAAATGCCTGGCTCCAGTAGTAGTTTACTGCAGACTCAAGGGAATTCAAATTTACCCTTATCTGGATGATTGCCTAATTCAGGCAGACAGCAAGGATGTCTTACTCCAACATCTAGAATTTGTACAGAACCTCCTCAAGTTCCTGAGATTCTCTGTAAACATAAAAAAGTCAAATTTGACACCATCTAGAATTTGTACAGAACCTCCTCAAGTTCCTGGGATTCTCTGTAAACATAAAAAAGTCAAATTTGACACCATCACAACAGATAACTTTTCTGGGTGCACTTCTAAACACCACAACCCAGATGGCATTTCTGACATCCAAAAAACAATTACAGCTGGCTTCAACTTTCAGAACATTGGCAACTCTAACTCAGCTATCTGCAAGGAAATTCCTGCAGGCTTTGGGTTACATGGCCTCCTGCATCCTTCTCATACCATATGCAAGACTACACATGAGGAAAATACAATGGTACCTAAAAAGTGTATGGTCTCAGCATTGCCACAGTTTAGACATACTGATCTCCGTCCTTCCTTGCCTTCAAAAGGAATTTCTTTGGTGGTCCAGGGCATGTGCTCTAAACAAAGGGAAACCCTTCCGTCTGCCTCCTGCCACTCAGATTCTAACCACGGACGCCTCGGATTATGCTGGGGAGCCCATTTTCAGGGCAATTGTTTGCAGGGCCTTTGGACAAAGGATCAGAAGCACCTGCATATCAATTTAAAGGAAATGTTAGCCGTTCAGAAATCTCTATTGGCCTTCAGGAATCTTTTACAACCAGGACAACTGCTAATATGGACAGACAACACCACAGTTATGTGGTACATAAACAAGCAAGGGGGATCTCATTCCTACCCCCTTTGCAGACTAGCCATGGATCTATGGAACACAGCTCTAGCTTGCAATCTGGATATTCAAGCTTAGTTTCTACCAGGGAAAGAAAACTTCCTGGCAGACAGTCTGAGCAGACACCTTTCGGATCCACATGAGTGGATGCTGGAAACCAAAATATTCAGGATGATAACAGCAGTCTGGGGATGTCCTCACATAGACCTCTTTGTATCCCATCTCAATCATCAACTACAGAATTTTTGCACCAGGACTTTCCACAGAGAAGCTTGGAAAGTGGACGCCCTGTCATTCAGTTGGAGGAACCTCTCGGGATATGCCTTTCCGCCTCTTCCTCTTCTACCACGGGTTTTATTGAAGATAAAACAGGACAAGCCCAAGATGATAATCTTGCTGGCTCCAAATTGGCCTCGGCAGTTTTGGTATCCAACTCTAAAAAACCTATGCCTGGAGCCCCCTTGGGTTTTACTTCAGTCTCCGAACCTTCTGTCCCAACATCAGGGTCAGGTTCTACACTCTCATGTCAGAACTCTCAGCCTGGCGGCCTGGTTAATCCGGGGCCTTTGATTTCTTCTTTACTGCCCATGCAGGTTATGGATGTCATTTTAGAAGCCAGACGTCCCTAGCACTAGAAAATCTTATGCAGGAAAATGGAAAAGATTTTGTTCCTGGATGCAGGCTCAGGATACTGATCCTCTTCTTCCTAACATTACTTTAATTTTACTTTACTTGACAGATCTCTTACATAAGGGTCTTTCTTTGTCTTCCATTAAGGTACATGCCTCTGCTATTTCTGCTCATTATAATACAGACCCTCCAAAATTTTCCCACCAGCTCATGAGACAGTTTCTCAGAGGAGCTAAGAACTTAAGACCTCCTAGATCTCCTCCCATTCCTGCTTGGGATCTCAACTATGTTTTGGAAAAACTAACCTTGCCTCCTTTTGAGCATGCTGCCTCTTCTGACATCAAGTTTTTATCTTGGAAGACAGCTATCCTGTTAGCCTTAACCTCTGCCAGGAGAGTTTCAGAGTTACAAGCTCTTATGGCTGTGGAACCTTATATTATTTTTCATCAAGACAGGGTATCTTTGAGGACTAATCCTACCTTCATGCCTAAGGTGGTTTCCAAAGTGGCTTTAAATCAAACTATCCACTTGCCAACCTTTTTCCCCACTCCTCAAAATAAAGGGGAAAAGATCTTACATTCCTTGGATGTACACAGACAACTACATTTTTACCTGAACAGAACCAAGGACATCAGAAAATCAGAACAATTGTTTGTTTCTTATGCTTCAAGTTCCCAAGGTAAAGCCATTTCAAAACAGACCATTTCTAAATGGATTGCTCATGGAATCAGATTTTGTTATTCTCACCATGGAAATCAAATCCCAGGGAGTATACGGACTCATTCCACCAGAGCTGCTGCCACTTCTGCGGCCTTCCTCAGGGGAGTTCCTACCAAGGACATTTTGGAAGCTGCAACTTGGAATTCAGTGCATACTTTTTCTAAGCACTACAATCTACCTCTCTACTCTAAGTCTAGGGCAGGCTTTGCCTCTGCAGTCTTGCAGGGCCTTTTAGCCACCCCTTCCTCTTTATGACCACCTCCCTTTCTTTCAGCTTTGGGATTCTACCCTACAGTCATGACTGCAACAGTGAAACACGATGAACATAGTACAGTTGTGTACACTTACCATAAATGTAGATGTTCGAGTGTCTTCACTGTTGCAGTCTGGGTTTCCCTCTCTCCTGTCCCCTCTTATTTTTACTTTTGTGTATTTCTTTTTTTCACCATTCTTCTGAGGTGTATTTGCAAAGGTTATGGGACCTTTTTCATTCTGGGACTCCTGACATCTGGGGCAAGAAAAACTGGAGAAGATGGCATCAGCTGTCAGCTTTGTACTCCTGGCGCTCTGACGTCAGGGAACATGGATGAACAGCCGACGCCGGACCCAGACTTTGGGATTCTGGCCAACCGAAGGCTGCCTGCCGGCAGGGGAGAACCCTACAGTCATGACTGCAACAGTGAAGACACTCGAACATCTACATTTATAGTAGGTGTACACAACTGTACTTTCCTCCTTTTCTTTCACCTGGCCAGGGACGATCATCATAGGTTACCACGCAGAATGGATGTTCTCACACAAGACAAGAGTTCTCTTCACCCTCATCTTCTCATCCTACATTGACTGTCTTGAGTGATAGGGTTTTGATTCCTTTTAGGCACCAGTTTTCTGAGGATGAGTTTTTGGTTTTGCAGGAGGCAGGAAAACCCACTACTAGAAAATCTTATTTTACAAAGTGGAAAAGATTTTCTTCTTGGTGTCACAATCCATGAACAGGACTTTCTTTTAGAGGGTATTCCTACTGTTCTTAATTGCGTGAGTAGCTCAATTCTGTTCTGGCATACTCGTTTGTCAGCCATTTCTGCATGTCTGCTTCTAGATCCAGCACTGTCTTCTATGTTTCAGATTAAAGTTTCTTAAAGTTATTCTTCATTTTAGGACTCCAAGAAAACCCATTCCTTCTTCTTGGGACCTGAATTTTGTTCTTGAAAAAGATCAACCTGGCCACCTCTTGAACTAATAGCCTCTTCCTCTTTAATATTCTGAAACTGGAAAGCTGCATTGTTGGTGGTTCTGAATTCTGCCAAAAGAGTCTCTGAACTTCAGGTCCTTATGGCCATTCTTCCTTTTCTGGATTTCTTTAGAGTTAGGGTGCCTTTTAGAACTAATTCTACTTTTATACCTAAAGTAGTCAATAATGTGTTTTTGAATCAGACCATCCGTCTTCATTCTTTCTTTCTGTCTTCTCAAAAAATTAGTGGGAGGATTTTCCATTCTTTGGATTTGCATAGACCGTACAAATATTATAGCTTTTAGGAAATCTGAACATCATTTTATTCCTTCTCAGAATAAGAAATTAGATTTGGCAGTTTCTAAGCAGCAGTCTCTTCTTGGATTTCTAAGGCCATTTCCTTTTGTTATTATTTTTATGGCAAACAGCTTCTGTTTGTGCTTGTTCTACTAGGGCTGTTGCCTCATCTGGTGCTTTAAGGGTCTCAATACTAGATCCATTTTGGAAGCTGCAGCTTTGTCTTCTGTGCATACATTTACTAAGCACTACAAGTTGGATATGATTTCAGGTGCCAGATCAATTTTTGCTAGGTCCATCCTCCATTGGTTTTGGAGGGTTCCTCAGTTCCTTCTTCCTCCTTCCATTATTTGCAGTAGCTCTTGCACTATTTTTTTTGTAAAGGACACTGCAACAGTGAAGAACAACACAGTACAGTTGTGTAAGAACTTAGTAACAGTAAATGCCCGTCCCTTTCTCCTTCATCCTGCTGGTATTTTTTTCTCTCCCTTTTTTGGATGTATATCTATCATCTTTCTCTTCTTCCTCATTTGGGACAATTCAGTTTTGTAGACTTGGTTCTCATACTTCACTTATTGTTAAATTGAAATTGACAGTATGTACACAGATAGTCTGTACAACTTTATATTCATAATTGCCGACAGATTTATTGAAGTAAGCCGACCAAGGGCTACTGTGAGATTAGCTGCATTTTCTTTATGACACAGATATTACTGTCAGATACACTGCACATCCTCAGCTGACTCAGATTAAAAAAAACATCTACCACAAAAGTCTTTATAACTACTTTTGTACTTTCAAAACATTGTCCTTGATGAAAACATTGTTTTCCTGTATTGAAGCCTTCTTTGTCTGCATCCTTATCTCATTCCAGAGAAAACCAGTTTTCAGCATGCCAAAATGTTCTTTCATTTCTGCTGTGTTAACCATTTAAATTTTCACTTGAATATCTATGTACATTCAACTGTTTAGGATATTTGAACAAGCCTCTATTGTTAATGCCATTTGTTACAAAAACGTTTATAAGTATAATACTTTTTGTTCCATACAAGCACATTGTGTTAAGTCAAAAGCATCATATGCTATTTCTAAAAATATCACACTTATTATGATTACTGAATCTCTGCTGCTGTGAAGGAAAAACAGTTTTATATCTGTGTGTGTGTGTGTGTGTGTGTGTGTGTGTGTGTGTGTGTATATATATATATATATATATATACATACATATATATATATATATATATATACATACATATGTATATATATATATATCTATATATATATATATATATATATATAAATATATATATATATATATATATATATATATATATATATATATATACATATATACATGGTTCCCCTTTACAATTCCGAAATACTAAAAGTTTAAATTTCAGTATCTCGGGACTGTAAAGGCAAAAATGTACAATCTCGAAAGTGCATAAGCGCGAATTCGAATAGCTCGAATCTGCGCTTATGCAGTGTAGCAACGGGACGGGAAGTGTTTGGCCAGGATGCTTTACAGAAGTGATGGTAAGTGAGTGTATGTGAGTTGCATTGTAAGTTGTGCGTGTGAGTTAGGGTAGGGAGGTTGTGTATGTGTGATGTGTGTGTGTGTGTGTGTGTGTGTGTGTGTGTGTGTGTGTGTGTGTGTGTATGTGTGTGTGTGTGTGTGTGTGTGTGTGTGTGTGTGTGTGTGTGTGTGTGTGTGTGTGTGTGCGCGCGAGGGAGTGTGGAATGTCTGCATGTGAGTGATGTATTTTTCTACTGTTAATGCGATATCGGAGTTGGTATATATAAGTAGGGGGGTGTGGGGGAGTTGGTATATATAAGTAGGAGGGTGTGGGGGGTGCAGGGGGGCTTGCCCCCTTGCGTAGATGTAGTATAGGACTGTTTAGTGTGTGTGTCGTGGGTTGAATGGTATGCCTGTTGTGTGGTGTATGGTTTGTGAATGTCCGGGATTTGAAGTTTTCGTGTTTGTGTGTTTCGGGCTTGTGGGCGGTTCGACTTTATAGTTTTGAGATACTGAAATTCCATCTTTCAGTATCTCGAGATTGTAAAGGGGAAACATATATATATATATATATATATATATATATATATATATATATATATATATATATATAATTATATATTATATGGCTGTGTGTGTATGTATGTATATGTGTGTACATATATATATATATATATATATATATATATATATATCCCATCAAATACGTGTTATTGCTATGAGGGAAACAAGTATTAAGCATATATAACTGTCACTTATGTACATTATGACTTGAATGTAGGATATATGTTTGATGTACAGTGTATGGAAGGGCCCAGGTTTTGGTATGCTGGCTTGGATGTTCACCTACCCTTGTTAGGAAATCCCTTTGTAAAGAATACCTCATCAGTGATACGTAGGATATTTACTATTATGATAATTTCTTACATAACTGTACATTATGCGACCGTGGTAGTTAGGAGAAACTTCCTCATCTCCACAGTTTAATGATCTCATTGATCTAATAGTAAAACTTTGGTTTCTTAAAACTAATCTACTGTTCCCATGCAAAAGTTTTATTATTAGATCAATGGGGTCATCATATTCTCCACAGTAGTTTGTTGCATACTGTTGCATTCTGTGAGCCACATAAATATGTTCTGATTGACCTTTGTCTTTGTTAAACTTTTGTTCATAGATCACAGACTTATTACAGTATTTCTTTATAGTCCCCTATCTATATTTTTTTCTGTTTTTTTACAGAGTTATGCCAGCATGCTTTCATTATTCCCTGCCAAGGGTTCCCTTGTTTTCACTGCTGCATTCTCTTGTCAGTTACCATTACTATACTATGCTTCCGTGTCCCCTGTCTATTTATGCATATTTCCTTGTACTGATGGCAGTTTTCAGGCCATTTTTTTTTTGGCTGTTAAGGCAGTTTTGTGTTTCATCCTTTTGGCTTTGAACTCACTGATTGTTCATTTACTTAGGTTCCTAACAATTGATAAAAGGACACCTCTCAACTGCCCCTGTTTTGGAGGAATGTTCCTGTTTTCCAGCCTGATTTACCTCTGTACAAGATGTCCCTATTTTTGGAGGTATAGCTCATAGTTTCAAGCTTAATTTACTACTTCACACAGTTTTTCTAAATCTCCCTCATCACAGATGATTTCTTAAGCTGTCTGGTACAGAGAAAACAACACTACATAACCAACATACTGTTGGCAACCGTAATTTAAATGAAGAGGATCCACATCTTACATCTCCCTTTTTTTCTGAAGCAAAAATAAATGACCCTCTTCAGTATAGTTCATGAACTCTGTTGATTTTACAGTCCATTTGGTTACATGCTTTTATTTCTCCATCATTCTTGTCACTGTTTGTCTATAAACGTGTGTTTTTGAGTAGTATATCACATTCTTACTGGAAGTGACAAGAGTTGTATGCTATTTGGTACTTACATTTTGTGCTAATTAGGCGTTCACAGTGCACTGCGCAGTGATGCAGTGAATAGTGTTGTTGCCGGACAGCAAGAGGTCCCCCATTTTGTTTCTCAGCTGGGGTATAAATTCTGCATGTCCACCCCTGTTCATGTGGATTCTTTCTGGGTGACACGGTTTCCTGCCACATTCCAAAGACAAACAGTACGTGGACTGGGTACACTATGCTGGCCATAGTTGTGAGTGTGACTGTGTGTGTGTGTGTGTGTGTGTGTGTGTGTGTGTGTGTGTATGTGTGTGGTAATGAAGAACTGTGGCAGGGATAGCAACCCAGTTGTGTTAAACTGGCTCTAGATGAGTGTCACTGTTGAAGTGACACACAGACCCCATGAGCAAAAATAGGAAAAGGGTTGTGGATGGATGGGTGGATGTACCTACTTTTCAAAGGGCTTTGTTACTATTTTCAAGTTTTGCAGGTTGAGAGGTGTGATAAAAAGTAAACAACAAAATTCAGTAAATATAGCCACTTTTGGCTTAGAGATTTGGTTATGAAAACAAAATGGATTAAATGTAATGCAAAAAAAAAAGAAATCACATGTATTAATGGCTTTTATTTCCATGTTACTTTACAGATATTTGGGTCTTTATCACTACAAACAAGTGAGCTTTATTCCATTAGTACTGAGAGTCATTTAAGGGCTTTATTAAGCATCATTACACTGATCAGCTCTCCTAAGAGGGCTCTTCAGCAGTCTCTACTTAGCTTTTGATTAGCTAACAAGGCAATCAGTCATGAGAGATGTTCATTTTACTTGTAATATGTTGTATAATCATTTGTATTTGTGTGTATGCAAGTTTGGGAGCAGAGAGAAGACCTGTAAAAAAAAAATCTAAGAATTACATAAAAATGCCCATGTCTGTTGCAGTAAGTATTAACCATTCTTGCAAGAAGCAGTCATTTGTCTGCTTTTATGTTACAAACTGTGATACGGATTATTTATTTATTTTATTTATTTATATTTGTTGACTGGGAGTGTCCGACTGGACGTAGGTCCATTTCCAGCGGAGGCCCGGGGAGAAAAGCTCCACAGTTAAAATAAACAGACAGTAGTTACATTGGATTACATAGTGATTAACAATTTACATAGCAATTACTTATAACATATTTACAGATGAAGAACATAGTACATCAGTAGACAACTAGAATCTTTATCTGTGAAGTACATAACAGACATTAACAAATGTTACAATAAGAAGTTCCTGCTATATAATAAGTACTAGGCTTATGAGCATCTGAGCTTGCTATCCAGATCTAGTGAGGTCATTGTTCCCCTGTACTCTTCACTTATCAGACCAATGATCGAGTACAATGCCCCATTCGGGATGTATCTCACCTGACATCTGCAGCAATTGGAGAGACCCCAAAAGTTCCTCACCAAAAGGATAAAGGGACTCCAAAATCTGTCATATGCTGCCAGATTGAAGAAACTCCAGCTCTATTCAGTCGCATACCATCTGCTCAGAGGTGACATGTGCCTGACATACAAGGCCATGTCCAACCCGGAATTAATGGACATGCTCCACCTCAAAAAATCCAAATCCACCAAAACCACTAGAGCAAGCGACTTAAACCTTAGCACGGATATAAATAGGACGTGCTGGAGGGATAGATTTATCACTCAGAGACTCCCTATGCTGTGGAATAAAATCCCGGTCCATGTGAGGCAGAGCACCTCGCTGGCTCTGTTCAAGAGAAATCTTGACCTGTGGATGGGAGATCGTAGGTTTACCCCGGGAATCATCTCTGTGTCACTGCTGGACAGAGGCACAACAAACTAATGGGCACAGTATTTTTTCATATAAGGGGTGGCGTAAGCCTCAAAACTTTGGGCTAGGCTTATAAATGCCTTAGGGCAGATAGCCTAGTATAAACCTATGAACCTATAATCAAGGTAGTTAGTGGAGTGGAAAGAAAGGTAGTGGTTGGATGGGGTGGGTGATATTAGAGTGGGAGTTGCAAGGGCATAGCTAGCATGTTTTTAGGTGCGCTTTTAGTAAAGTTTTGAAGTGGGTGCGTGATGGTATAGAGGTAATTGTGGGTGGGAGGGAGTTCCATAATTTGGCTATGGTACAAGAGAATAGTGCTTCACCAGCAGAGTTATTGGCTTTAGTGATCTGCAAGTGATGTTTGTTGCTGGATCTTAGTGGTCTGGTGGTGTGATAGGGTTGGAGTAGATTCTGGAGGGATGGGACATTTAGTGGATGGTTTACTAGTTTGTGGGCGAGTGAGAGTTGATACCATTGAAGGAGGTGAGGGAGTTCAAGCCAGCCCAGTTCAGCAAGTGAGAGAGAGTGGTGACTACGGTAGGATGCCCTGTGGCTTAATTTGGCGATTTTGTTGTAGCAGGTCTCTAGCTTGTTTAGATCGCGTTGCCTTAGGTTGGTATATATTGGAGAGGCATAAAGTAGGGTGGAGATAAGGTGGGAATTTGCTATTGAAATCTTTGCTGCTTTGGTGAGAAGTTACTTATTTCTGTATAACGCTCCTAGTTTTTTATGGACTTTTTTTATGGTCATGGATATGTGAATGTCAAATTTTAGTTTATTGTCTATTTCCACTCCTAGCAGTTTGGTGTGTTCAGTTGGGTATATAGTGATGTTGTCTTTTGCTGTGATGTTAAAGTGAGAGTTGTTTTGAGTATGTTTGGTGGGTTGGAAGATGAGTAGTTTAGTTTTGTTTGGGTTGAGTATTAATTGGGCATCGGATAACCAAGTTTCAACAGAGGAAGAGGCTTCTGTGTGATTTTTTTGCAGTTTGGGTAGGGACTGGGCTGAGCAGATGATGGTTGAGTCATCTGCGTATTGTATGACTGTGCCATGTTTGGTGGCAGAGGCTAGATTATTGGTGAAAACAGAGACGAGTAGGGGTCCAAGGATGGATCCTTGGGGAACCCCTGTGGAGGCATGTAGTTGGGGAGATATGTCATTTTTGCCATACAACGGATTGTTGGCGGTCAGACAGGTAACTCTGAAACCAGTTGGTGACTGATTGTGAGAAGGATTGGTTATTGAGGACAGAGATGAGTTGTTTGTGTGATTAACTACTTGTATGCTTTGCTTTGACTTGAAGTGTCCTGGGTTGTTATCAGTACTGCACACTTTTAGGCTAGGCCTTGTTAGAGGTTAGAATCTGACAATAAAATCCAGTCAGCTTGTAAGATGCAGACAGTATGTTTTTATGACATCAGTCAGTTCTGAGGATTTTTCTACTTGGTAGTTGCAGTGTAAGAACTGTGAACTGCAAAGCGAATTCCAAGAAATATTGCTTGTCAAACTCTTAGTTTTTTTATTGTTTTTCATATTAAATGACATGTGTAACAGAAAATAGAAGGGTAATTGTACTCCTGCTTTATTGCAGAGTAGTAGACAGCTAGTATCACTGAAGTTTTGCCTGCCCATCAGTTTGCATTTTTATTTTGGTATATAAGAATGACGTAGTATTATAACTACTTGCTATTAAAAGAGGAACTTAAAACTTCTTGCATTTTTATTCTTAGAATAATGGATGACATAATGTTGTTTCATTACAGTATGTTTCTAGAATTGAAAGCCTTTCTGTGTTTTGTGTAATAAATATACGTATATCGCATTTCTTATAGGTATGTAGGTGGTTACTAGGCCCAAGAGCAATTTTAAGCCTAGCCAAGCTTACCCTAAATTTACCAAAATATATACCCCAAGGAATTTTATGGTTATGATGTAGGCTTACACACATCAATCATTGAAAGGCTGCCTATCTCCATTAGTGACATAGGTACCACACCAGGGGTGAATTTGGGGTTTCCCATCCATTGATCCAAGTTATGTTTGAATAGGGTTAGGGATTAACTTTGCTTCACATCAATGGGAAGCCTTTTCCAGAGGAGTAGTAATCTTTGAGACACATACTTTTCCCTGAAACATATAATGTTTGTGTCTTAGACGAGGTTTAGATCCTCTCATCAAGCTTCTTTTAAGATTAAACAGCTTTGCATGTGGGTGATTTGAGCATAGACAAGTTCCTGTCTGCTTGTCATACCTTGTGATAAGTTCCTAATGTCTGCTTGTCATACCTTGTGATTTTTAAACTTCATGTTAGTATCTTATTTGACTTTAAATTCTTCTGGCATTTTTTCAGCCTTTGACATGGGAAGGAAAATTGCTGCATGTGTTGACTGCCCTTTCAATTAACTATTTGTGGTCTTGTTTTCACTGTTTATGGTTTATTTTAATCTTATTCTACCAAAAGTCAAAGAAGAGGTTTTAATGTCAGATGAACCAGTCTGTTTATGACTTACACATGCAAAAAAAATGTTTTTTCAAAAGCAGTGCCATTGGTGCAAAAAGTAGCACACTCACCTTTGGGTGCATAAGGCTGCAGGTTCTATTCCCGCACCAGGTAGAATGCTGACACTGCATTGCAGCATGAGGGGGGGGGGGGTGGCTGCACTCCTGAGTGTGTCTTCCTTTGATTGAGATGTTAAACCAAAGCCCCACCTGTTTGAGTGGCTGGTAGCTCAGGTGGATGTAAAAGCACCCATGGCACCTGTTGAAAAGAACAAGGAAATTTCCCCGATGCCCTGGCCAAATTTCCTCTAGTAGTATAAATGCCACCTTCAGCCTCCCCTTAAAAGAGGCTGCTGGCTTAGTGGGACTAACTTAATCAAAATAGGATAAATATAATAAAATAAAATAAGGTAAATGATATTAGTGGGACTAACCCGATTGACAAAGGATAAATAAAATAAGGTAAACGATGTAATCCTGTTTTAAGAAAAGCTGCATGTAAACAATGTAATCCCGTTTCATGTGTCTTCCTTATTAAAGGCAAACTTTCTCTTTATTTTATGTAACATTTGTGCTGTCTGTGGTATTATAGGAGTGATCTGAAAAGTGTAAAAAGCAGAACTAAAACTATAGAGGTAATTTTAATTGTTGGAAGAGCTGAGCTTGAGGCTCCCACCACTGCTGCTTGTGAGAAGTGTATAATATCAGGAAGTGAAACTCCTTCACTGATAACAGAACTACGTTCATTATGCAGAGGGATTTACCAGCTAGGAAGATAAAAAAATCTGTTAGTAGATGAGTCTATTAAAATGGTCATTTCAGTTATTTTATTTATTTATGAAAAATTCATATTGGATTTCAGAGCTTAAAACTGTGTATCCTTTATTGGTTTCTGATATCAGTAACATTTTAAATGCAGTCAGCAATAAACGTAATAGTTTAGGGTTGGTGCAAAGACAGCCTTCTGTCATTGTCCTCTCAGCATCTTGATATTCATGTGTGAATTATGAAATTAATATAGTAAAATTATTAATGGTTGGACCATATTGCAGCAGGTAGACATGAAACCTGCTAGTTATGTTCATATATCATGGAAGGAGTAGCAAATATTTGTATACAAAATAAATGTCTTCACACAATATGAGTGTGTGAATACATGGGCACTCTCTGTTATTGGTCTGTGTAGACATTTTACGAGTATTAACTCTCGCATAAAATTACGCACTTGGTTAATGTGTTGTTAAATTAGACTTGTTACAATTGAATTTTCCAGGATAATCCTTTTGTGTCAATTGTTTCTTGGCTGTAGCTGTTCAGTCTTTACTGTGTGTGACCGCTGTCTTCCTGTTGAATCTTTCTAGTAGAGTGGTGAGCACAGAGAAGAGCATGCATCACTTTTCTGTCCAGTGCTGTTTTTTTACATCAGTATTTTTCCTTCACTCATAAAAGTGCATTGGTCATACATTTTCTTAACTTTGCACTGTATCACATAATGCAGAAAGTGGTGGAAAGCATTTTCGCACCTCACGTGAATGTTTTCAGCTGCTGCTTTTGTGTGGAAAAAAATGGAAAATAACACTTTCCGTGTGATCATGCCACTGAACTTGGATAGTAAAGTTTAACCTTAGTGAAATTGTGGTAGGGGAGAGATGAAGTACATCTGTAGACTTTAATGGGTGCAAGTGTACCTCTGAGTTCGCACAGAGACAATTCCATTGAAGCCTATGGACAGAGCTGTCTCTATCCTCAAAAGTGACATCACAAGAGATACACTATATTTATTTGGGTGGGATGCTGAGATGTACCCATGAACATGAGCAAATCACTTAAACAGTTGACTGTGTCTGCATGCTGTGCTTTGTAAAATTCAACAATTTTACAGTCATTCTGAATCAGCTGTAATGCTGTAGACATTTGAGTGGCTGGGACTGTTTGAGCACCTTTTATTTGTTGGTTAGGCCACATCTGAAGCATTGTGTATAGTTTCACCATTTACAGGTAAGGACATTAACTTGATGGATAGTGTGTACTGAAAGGTTACTCTGGTAGTACAAGAGCTGGAAGGTAAATCAAAGAGCAGTATTCTAGGGTTATTAGTTCACTTGACATGATAAGTAAAAGGTGGAGCATAACAAGGGTGCCTAAAGTATTGAGAAAAGATGAAGATACATTCAAAAAGGAATTATGGAAAGAGGAATCATAAATTGCAGACTGATGATACAAGTTTTAGACTGGGAATGATAAAGCTGTCATTGTGAGGCTGAGCGTATCCTGAGCCTTAAAAATCTTTGCAACTCTTAAAAAGAGAAGGGATATGTGTTCTATGCAAAAAGAGTGATGGATTTGGTGTTGGGTTAAAGGCAAGGGGGGATTTGCAGGGTTTTAGCTGCATAGGTTGGACAGGCTTGATAGAGATAATTTTCTTTGGTCTGTTTTATACATATGACCCCGTTTTCTCTCACTCTCTCTCTCTCTCTTTATATATGTGTGTGTGTGGGTGTGTGTGTGTGTATATATATATATATATATATATGTATATACATATATATATATATATATATATATATATATATATATATATATATATATATGAATATACATGTGTGTTTGTGTGTGTGTGTATGTATATATATATATTTGTGTGTGTCTGTATCTATATATATATATATATATATATATATATATATATATATATATATATATAGTTAAATTAGTCAAATACTACTTAAGTCGACATGCATAATGTCGAATTAATTGATCGACATTGTAGGTGTCCACACACTACTATGCATGTGCTGAGAATTAATCTCGGTGCATGCAAAACTTAAAAGCATAATTTGTTTTGCACGAGGCAAGCCCCCTGCACAGTGGCAGCTGGTGACTTCAAATGAAAGGGAGGCTGCAGGAGACAGCTGAATGGGTGGGAGCAATGGGAAGGGGTGTGACCAACTAGAAAGGGGAGGAGCTATGCTCAAAACCACAAAAACTGGAACTTTAATTAAATACGCTGCCCTGTGTGCCAAACCATCATTATGAGAGTCCAATCAAGACAAAATGAAGTGTAGAAGAAAAAATATTTCAATAGATTGGCTGCATGACAGCTTAATTAATATCTAGATGGAAGCAAAAAGGTTGCAAGGCATAAAAAAAAATTACTTTTTATATACATTACTGGAATGCCAGTCAAAGTCAAGTATCAGAAAAACAAGCAGCACTCAACTCAAACCACTTCTCCTTGCACTGCAGTTCTAATTATAATTTATATTCAGCTTTATAAAAGTACCAAGTAACATGCTGAAAGTAGCAATCTCTGTGATACCCTCACTTGTAAAAATGTCTCTTATCCAAAAAAGACCTGCTGCCTGACAACTGTCTACTTGTTTCATGGGGAAAACATGATCAATGTAAATAATGAACAGCAAACAAGAAACAAGCTCAAGATAAATTGCTTAAGGATTACAGCACAGGTTATGGACCACACATGATAGATTGGCATTCTGTTTAGTTTACGGGTAAAGCTTGCAAAGATGACTGCAAGTCTCCAACAAAGGTAATGAGCTTCTTTAAATACTGTAATCCTGTCCTTTATTACAAATGTTGTCATATGCATTTCAATACCCAAGGGTTATACGTTATCTAGTTATTTAAGTATTCTCTGCATGGTAACAACAAAAAGGCCTTAATTGTTGGTAATTATTTAACAGTATGCTTATTAAAGCTTACTTGCATCATACAATCTCAGACAAGCTTACCTGATGGTCATGAAAGCATTGCTACTTAAACACAGAGCAGCGGGCACTTTCTGAATAATAAGAAGCATAAATCAACAGTATAAAAATATGACAGAAAACCAGTACATTCTGCAAAATCAAGCAAAGACAGACAAAAAGCCACTGTAGTACTTGTGTCTATACCTTGAATGGCAAAATACTTTGCACACTTACACTGCATAACTGTTCCTTACCTTGCTTGGACACATCCAGAGTCACTACATGGGGGATTGGGGTGCAACATGTATATCGCAATTTGAAATGTCTCTGGCTGACTGTGATGACCCTGACACATTTGTCATGCCTCTCAACCTCAAAGCAAGAAATCTGGACAGAGCCATACATAGAAGTGGGACAAAGGCCCAAACAATAAGGACAATATTTAAATATTGCTCTTATAAACTTTCTAATAGAATAGTAGGTCTTGCATTAGTATGAAATTTCTGAAGGGTATGAAATCTGAAACTCAAATGTCTGTCATTATTTTCTAACTTCAATCTTTAATCATTTGCCTCTAATTTGTCGGAAAAACATAATTAATTAATTAATGTATAGTTAGCGCTTTCACATTTGTCAAAATGCTTCCTCAGACTGTTAACTAAACATCAAAAAATCCAACATTTTAAACCTCAACTCATTTACTCACTAGCCAATCACAGTGTTTAGTTAACAGTCTGAGGAAGCATTTTGACAAATGTGAAAGCGCTAACTGTTCAAGTTGAACCCGATTGTTTATACGTTTTTTCTTCATGGCACTGTTTTAGTTTAATAAACGGTTCGCTTTTATTTGCCGTGATATGCCTCAAGGAGTTTTCTTGTTGGATTGACTACTTTGTGCTTTATTTGGGGCACTTCATCCCTGTGAGTGGTATTTTCTACTTTTCCTTAGTTGATAGAATAACAGGTCTTGCCTTAGCATGCATTTTTCTGAGGGTTATGAAGTCTGAAACTCAATGTCTGTCATTATTTAGTGACTTAATTCCTAAATGATTTGCCAGAAAAACACAAATTTTATGAGGAACAAACCAAAAATAAGAAGCAAAAATCTATTCATTCTGCAAAAATCTGGACAGTTGAGAGGTATAGTTCAGCCAGGGCTATTTTTGAGTTTGCTGGCCTCCCCCCTCTCAAAATCATGGTCAAATGAAGCATCCCCCCTGCAGCCATTCCAATATCCCATTACTTGGCTATTTCGTCCCATTTACCATAAACACTGTAATGTGCATACTGCTTTACTTCAACAATGATTTGGATTTCATTTGAAAGTTTTATTTCGCATTTTACAGCACAAACACTAAGACATCTGCTAAACAATGCAGTGCAGTCTCACAATGAAAATAGACTTAGCATTAAAACTTCTCTGCCCTTGAAACTCACATTCATTGAAACAGCATTGAAATCCACATTCAAAGAAAATACATTTGGCTAGTATAAAGGTTAACTTTGGGCTGTTTTTAAATGATAGACCCCTTGCACACAAGGCATACATGTGTTGTGTGATACACCTTTCCTTGTATAATACAGTACAGTTGTTAGAGGGTGTTTTACATTTATTGTTTTGAACATTTTTCCAGTAAACAATGAAACAAAATGCATGCACCAATAATGACAAAACTGCCCATCTGAGAACAATTCAAACTTCTACAATCCACCAGTATCAGTAAATATGTGCAATCTCTGCAGAAGTAAAAGTCATCTATAAAATTCCACATTAGAGATCTGTAACTATTGAAGAGGTTGCTGCTAGCAAACAACTTTATATTTTATTGTTTCATCTACAAATAACGTGCCTGTATCTTCGGCAAAGAGGACATTCTCAGTATGGCAGCATCCACCCCCTGTGGGAGTAGAACCCACAGCCTTCTGCATCAAAAGCAAGTACACTACATGCTGTGCTGTTAATAATGCAAGCAGACTTAGCATAAGCAGCACTAAACTTCTCTTCCCCTGCAGCTCTCGGCTTCTTGTAAAATCTGCTCGACACTCAACTGTATCTCTCAACTTTGCAGCACAAGAAATCTGGAAAAAGACAAAATTTACGGGGGAGGGGGGGGGCAAAAGCCCAAAAAAACAAGGACACATTTTAAACATTGCTTATATAATCTTGGAAAGTTGCTAATATAAAATGCTGTGTTATCACCATACATTTCACTGCCAAGTCTTAAACCCAGGACCCTGTGCAAAACAGTCAGAGCAACATACCACTATGCCAAATCAGCTGTTTTATGAAAGAGAGGAAGACTGAAACTTAAATGGCTACCATTTAGTGAATTCATTTCTCACCATAGCTGTCAGCCTCTTAGCACAAAACACCTGGACAAAGCCAGTAATGGGGGAATACAGCCCTCAAACATATTCAGTGAATTCACTTCTCACCATAGCTCTCAGCCTTAGCACAAAAAACCTGGACGAAGCCAATAATGGGGGAATCAGTCCCAAAAATATGGACAAATTTCAAATATTCATCTTATAAACTTAGAAAAGTGCTAGAATACAAGGTTTTGTGTTACTATGTACTTGCTGAGGAATATGCAGTTTTATTTATTTAACATTTGTTAACCAGAAAAGTCTGACTTGGAACAAAAGCCAGTTTTCAGCAGAGGCCCAGGGAGAAATATTGCAGACACATGTCTTTCTTACATAGGAGGACACCAGGGCAAACCCACAAACAAACACAGGGAGGACATGCAGACTCCACACAGAAGGTACCCCAGCCAAGAATCAAACCAGAGAACCTCTAGCTGTGAGGCAACAATACTACCACTGCACCATCAACTATCTAAGGAATTAAAACTTCAGAAACCTTAGATTTTATGATTTACAGAACAAAATATGAGGCACAAATTTCACAGATGGTGGTGGGTAGGGAATTCAGGCTCTTGTTACCTGCACCCAGGGTACAGGGTTCAAGCTTGAGGTATTCTCTAACCACCACCAGGTATCCAGAGTTCTCTCTGTAGCCACCAGTATAAATCAGCTGGGGCATTTTACATACCCCCCCATACACACGTTCCAAGACTGCTGCCCTTGCAGTCCGATCCCCTTCTAGGCTGTGTGGTTAGCACCGCATAGACGTCTTGAGGCATCAGCAGTCTGTTGCCTTCTTCCTGAATCCAGACTGCTAAGGCAGCAGTCCGGATTCACTTTCTATGTGAGCTGTAAGAAAGTTATTGGATTGTACCATTGTGGTTCACAGCTGGGGGGGCTGCAGTCCGATATCACCTCCTAGTGTATTGTATCTCTGAGACTCCACAATCTTTTGGGAAAAGGGGACATTCAGGGGATTGCCAATATTGCACACCTGTTGACATTTTGCTTAGTCGAGCAAATTATGTCGACCAAAGTTTTGGCCTTATTCAGTTCTTCTCTATATACATACATACACACACACACACACACACACACACACACACACACACACACACACACACACACACACACACACACACACACACACACACACATGTACACAGATGTACGCCTCCATAAGACATTTATGCCATGAGGGGCAGATGACTTTCATTGCACTCTGTCCAAAACCTAGTTAGCAAATTTTGTAAGTAATGTTCTTATGGCTGTGATGGGCTAAAGGTCTAAAGTATCTCACTTTTAAAACACTATTTTGTTTCTCTGCTTAATGGAAAAAATCTTCAAAAACTACAG
Organism: Protopterus annectens; assembly: GCF_019279795.1. Lineage (NCBI taxonomy): Eukaryota > Metazoa > Chordata > Ceratodontiformes > Protopteridae > Protopterus > Protopterus annectens. The sequence continues at coordinate 520,764,456 of NC_056745.1, forward strand.
GTGTGAATATGAGTTTTAGTGTGTTTTCAAGCAATGTGAGTCTCAGTGCATTTTCAAGCAATGCACATTTCAAGGGAAGAGAATACCATTTCTCATGTTAAATCTGTTTTCAACATACAACTGTTTTGTTTAAAGAACCAAAAGAACCGGATGGCGCAGTGGTGTAGCAGTAGCATCGCCTCACAACAAGAGGTTCTCCGGTTCGATTCTTGGTTGGGGTGCCTTCTGTGTGGAGTCTGTATGTCCTCCCTGCGTTCGTGTGGGTTTCCTCTGGGTACTCTGGTTTCCTGTCATGTTACAAAGACATGCATCTGGAGCATTTCTCCCTGGGCCTCCGCTGAAAATTGGCTTCGTTCCAAATCGGACTTTCCTTGTTAACAAATGATAAATAAATAAAATAAAATAAAAAAAATGCCAAACCAGATGCCACTTAGAACTATACACACCAATTAATTTCCAGGTTTAAGTGCCTTCATTTCTTTCAAACAGGAACTTCATCGAAAACAAAGTAACAACTCTTCCATTCATTTAAAAAGCCTTAAAGGTGCCAAACCGTATTGGATTTAAAGGGATCGTGCACCAGGAAAAGTTAACTATTTAAAATGTCATGAATAAGAAAAAATACAATAAACAGTTAGTGTAAAAGATGTTAAATTGATATAATAGCAGCAATTGTATTTAAAACTTACGGAATTAAAATGTACAATTTAATAATTTAATATAATTGATAAACTTATCAAATACAGTTAAAGTCCTGTTAAAAATCATAAATATAATATCCTGTTAGGAATGGTGTATAAAGACCCACATATTAATAACTAAATTTCATATTTTGGCAGCTTTCATTTTAAGAACTGGCTTAATCGAAACCCACAAGGTGGGTTACAGGTGTTAAGTAACAGTTGCCAATAGAGTTCATCTGGTCAAGAACCAATTCCCAGTCTCCCATAAAATACTAAAGGCAAACTTTTTGAAACCACGACATTGGGTAGATAGTTTATACAAGGCATTAACTTCCATAGCCTTCTTAATCGCATAAGTGTGCTGATATATCCTTTTTAATGACCCCATTGTCTTGCCAACATAAAGAGCTGTGCAAGATGCACAAAAGGCAAAGTAAACCACACCCTTGGTATTACAGTTATAATTCCCCTTCACATACAAAGGCTTGGGGTAACCTGAGACCACCAAATGAGTGCCCTGCGGTATAAATGTAAACTGCTTACAGGAATTGTAGCATTTCATGCCCAGATTAAAATTGGAGGTGTTCAAGTGGTCATCATTCCTTTCCATAATTCCAAAATAGCCTTAAAATTTGAAATGTTTATATACACAAATCTGGGTTGTTCCGCGATGTGTCCAAAAGTCCAAAGGAACCAAACACGGTCGTCTAGTGGCAATTAACTTTTTTGAGAGAGAAAATCTCATTGTTAAATTGAATGACAAAAGCCCGGGACAGATCATTGTTGTCATTCTTCCTGTGACTTGCTGTTACCCATTAGGACAAAAAAATCAGTGGCCCATAAAGGGTGTGTCTCACTTCAGATATCCATTTTGAGACGTCTTTCAATAAATTTGCTGGATATCCTCAGTCCCGAAATAAGCCACAAATATTTTCAGCCTCCTGACAAAAAATAAGAGTTCTTGGATACCAGTATGCTGAGCCTAATAAACTGCCCTTTGACAATATTTCTTTTTTGCCACCAAGGGTGTTGGCTAGTAAAGTGTAGATAAGCATTGTAAAAAGTGTCTTTTCTAAATATTGTAGACTTGTATCTGCCAGTGGGCATGTTTTTGTATAATGTGATGTCCAAATAGTTAATTGAATTCTCTTTTGAAGAATGAAGGGCTGCTGTCGGATCTCACAAGTACAGTCTAAACATCATTATAGTCGAGTTGGAGGGATCCTGTTTTTCATGACCATTAAAAGTAGACACTGAGTATCTGCTCATCACTTAGCCACTGTGGGGCATGAACGCTTCACATGGAAATAACCGAACATTTCCAGCACTGGGAGGTGCAGCTGAGTTTTTAATTTATGTACACAGGTGTACTTGATTATATATTACTGCTTATTTCATATGATAAATAAAGTCACACCTTCCCTTGTTAGTCTGACTCAGACCTTAAGCACTATTAATATGTATCTCTGAATATCCTGCCATTTGTTATTCTCTTGTCCAGCTGTCCCTGCCTGTAGTCTATGTAGGTAGTCACCTTGCTTCTTACTTGGGTTGCAAGAGGAGTATAAGTTTCCAAAATCTTCTCAGTGTCTTTGTTGGAATCCAGTCAAGAGTGAGCTCTCTCTAAACCCTGATCTCCTCCCATTTAGCATCCTGGACATGGTTAATTGCTGATTATATTTGCCATACCATCTGTTTATTGAAAATATTGCAAATCTGTAAATATTTCCATAAGACAGTTCCATGAAATTAACATGTCTACTTGGGTTTGAATACTATCCATAACCATACAAGACATCTACAAGAATTATTTCCTGTTTAATACGTCAGATTGTTACAGTGAGATTGAAAAACTGCTATTTTGGGGATTTTTCACCCAATGCCTTGTTAATTGTTGATGATGAGTTGGGTCTAATATTTCCATTGTTCCATTTTAATCAGTGGGAAGTAGAGAAGACTGGTATATTCTGTCCGTAAACCACCAAGATTGTTTTTGTTGTTTTAGCTCACTTAACAGTTCACCTCTAATAGCAAAACACCACATTATGTTACCATAGATTTGGGAAGCCAAGACTTTCATTGATATATATCTTATTTAGATGTGTTTCTAGAGCATTCACTGTCCTACAGATGCTGAAGAATTATTAACTTCTGGTATTTTGATGGACAGATTGTTAGGGAAACTGAAGTGTGGTACAGTTTTCATACATCACTGTGGGAGGATAGCCATCTTTACCTTGCTATTGACTAAGAGTTTTAGGGTCTTCAATCTGTCTAGGTAGTTCATTGAGATCTCTAAAGGTAATGGGTGGAATTATTTTACTGTATCCTTATGGTTAGCTTGGAGTCTCAAACAAGGTATTCTCTGCCATGTATTTTTATTTATTTTGTTTGTTTTGTTTACTGGTGTAGAAGGATGATAAGCTTGACCAGCTGCAGGCTCAGTCCAGGTTGCTTAGTACAAAAAGAATCATCATATAGAGGGCATGTGCTCAAAGTCAGTAGAACACAAAGCAAGTTTACAGCCATTACATATGACAAGATACAGCCTCACGAGTTGACAGTGGTGTGTTGTAGACTATCAGCAGTAACTATATTGAAAGACTTCTAAGCAGAAAACTACATACATAAATGCAAGTATTGCCTGTCTCAGGATAAACTGTGTAAATATATGCAGTTTTTGCTTGTCTGAGTGACATTTAGAGAGTTAGAATGTTAGACCATTAAGTATATTTAGAGGGAATTATCTGAGGTGGTGAGTGGGTCATTGAGGAAATTATATTAAATCATTGAGTGAAATGCCACTGTTTTGACCGTCATGTAACATTTCCTACATTGCTGCATTTGCATCTCTTTGTCTGAATGAGAAGTCTTTGAGTAGGGGTCTAAATATGGCAATGTTGGAGATATTTGTGATGCTTGAAGGGAGTGCTTGCCACAGTTTGAGAACAAGTGCAGAGAAGTTCTGGTTAGTGCAGTGTTTTGTTTTGGGGGTTTCAGGACTGTGCCTGAATTGGACTGGCTATAAAGGGGTTAAAAGGAGTGGTTTCGTAAGTGGTTTGGAGGTGAGTAAATAGGGATGTCTTAATAGAGGAGATTAAAAAGTAGTGACCCTAGCAGCAGGTCTGCTGTTTGTTTCACAGGTTGCCATTTGGCCTTTTGGAGAGAGAAGCAGTGGTGTTTTAAAAGAGATGAGTTAGTTACGGCTCAGCAAATTTATTAAAATGTGACTGAAGGTTTACCTTTGACAAATAATGGTTGCATTGGTAAATAACAGTAAGTCACATTCCACTTGGGCTAAGAAGGAAACTTTGGGTTGTGGCAAAAGAAAGCAAGATATAATTTGTGGCCCAGAAGAGTATGCAATTGATTTTTGTTTGTTTTTTTCTCATTATGGATTTGAAAGTTCAGACGTTGATCTATCCAGATTCCCAAGTATTTGAATGTGTTTTTTTTTTTATTTTGTGATTGTTTTGTTCCTCGAATGGGGAGGGGGGAGTTGAACATTAGACATGTTTTGTTCCTAAGATCATTATTTTAGATTTTATTTATTTTATTTAGTTTTGTTAGAATTTAGGAAGACCTTTGGGGATCAAGCCAGTTGGTCAGTGATAGTAGGTCCAGTTGAAGTTGATCCTTAATGGCTTTTAGGTTTGGTTTAATCTGTAGAGACCCATATCATCAGCATAGAACAGCATTTGGAGGTGTGACAAGTCCAACTAAATTTTGCTGACAAATTGATCACTGAGGAACACCTGATTTGAGAGCTAGCTTTGATATGATCTGTTTAAGAGAAGGTTTTCTATACTCTTTGAGCTGATTCCTATATTAAATAAGTTGAAGTCTGAGTTGATGGTATGTTAATTTTCTTTCCAGAAATTTATCTAGAATAGGTAGTATGACGATTGTTCAGAACTGACCAGCTGAAGCTGGTTTAGTTTCTTTAGGGATTGCCCTGACTAATGCAGTTTTCCACATTGCTGGAATGATGTCGGAGGTGAGGCAGAGATGAGATGATATGATATATATATATATATATATGTATATGGTTCTACCTGACATAGTCGAAACCACACAACACCGACAACGACATCACCGACACCACATAATCGACAGTGCATTAACACGAAACCTCACATACCCGACAACGAAATAACCGACGGTACACAAACACGAAACCCCATACACTGCACACACCACAATAACAACAATAAAAAACAAAACACATCCCCATTCCACAAACCACACACACAACACAAGCACACCAAAATCCTTACAAACCCACACTAAACCTTACATACACAACTATCGACAACCCTAACCCTAAGGTCCGTCACTATCGCACACGTACCTAACCCGCTCCCTAACTCACTTAACCCGCCCCTAACCCAAAGTCTATCCCTACCGCACACTTACCTAACCCGCTCCCTAACCCTAACTCACTTAACCCGCCCCTAACCCAAAGTCTATCCCTACCGCACACTTACCTAACCCGCTCCCTAACCCTAACTCACTTAACCCGCCGCTATCCCAAAGTCTATCCCTACCGCACACTTACCTAACCCGCTCCCTAACCCTAACTCATTTAACCCACCCCTATCCCCACAGACCGTCAATATCCACACTTACCTGACTCGCACCCTAACGTCCGTTACTACCGCATACTCACACAGCCTTTTCCCATGTCGGCATCCTCGGCGTCGGTGTTGTCATCCATCGTGTCAGTCTTCTGCGTTGTCGATGTTTTGGCACTCGCGATTCGCGTCAGTCTTCTTCATTGTCGATCTTCTGGAGCTCGGGATTCCGTTGTCGGTGTTCTACGCTGTCGACTAAGTCAGGTAGAACCATATATATATATATATATATATATATATATATATATATATATATATATATATGTATAAGGATTCACTTCAGAAGCTCGAAATACTGAAATGTCGAAATTCAGTATTTTAAGCCCATAAAGTAGAATCCTGAAAAGAGCGAAAGCTCAGAAGCGCAAATTTCAAAACCTTGAATACTGGAGGTTTTGAATTTCATGCTTCTTAGGTTCCGCTGTGGTTACGGATTCAGGTAAGTGTGTGTGTGTGTGTGTATGTTAAGGGTAGGGGCTGTGGTGTGTGTTAGTGTGTTTTGTTGCTGTGATGTGTGTGTGCGAGCAGAATGTAGCTTATTTGGTGGTGTTGTGTGTGTGTTTGTGTGTAGTGCGACCACGGACTTAGAATATTTAAGTAGGGGGAGGCTTGCCACCCTGCTTTTATGCAGTAGGGGGAGGCTTGCCACACTGCTTTTATGCAGTAGAGAGCTTGTGTTGTGTATGGGGAGGATGGTGTGTGTGTGTGTGTGTGTGTGTGTGTGTGTGTGTGTGTGTGTGTGTGTTTGTGTGTGTGTGTGTGTTCTGGTGTGCGAGATTTTGAATTTCGAGCTTCTGAGTTTTCTGTTTCAAAAATTCTACTTTATAGCTTCAAAATCAATATTTCGAGGATATAAAGTGAATCCATATACATATATATATATATATATATATATATATATATACATATATACATACATACACACACACACACACACACACACACACACACACACACACACACGCACACGTACACACACTCAACAGGGGTATGATGACAATGAATTCCCTACAGTGAAAAGTAAACCAGAGCCAATGGGGGAGAGTCCACTTAAATTTTCTCTACGAGTGATGACATATGAGATTTATTTAAGTTTGATTTTGGTCAAATGAAAGGGAGGTGCAGATATTTAGGGTACTGTGTCTTTCATTCTCTTGATGTAAGGGCAGCACAGTTCAGAGACATTATTTTACAGTTATTGGACTTTACAGTTGTGACACAGTGCTAAAACCACTTTGATTCTGGAGCTTTGATCTTATAACCTGCATAGGAAATACTTTCATCAAGTGATATTGGTGGACATTCTGCCATGTATTCCTGAAAAAGATTAAATGGGGGTATTGATTCTCATCTGACCATCACTACTGCTTTACTGTCCAGATGTAGCATCATAGGATCAAAAAAGAGCTGCAATGCAGTCAAGCTGAGAGGCCATTTCTGCCTTGCAAACACCCACCCTTAGACTTTGCCTCTCTTTTCAAGGAGGCCAGGACAGTCATACCAGGGATGAATTTGTGAATACCCATCCAGTTGTCCAGAAAAGCATGCAGTGTGTCACATTGCTTAATTTGCAGAGGGAGTTTGTTGCAGAGAAAAGATAGGTGCTGTGTGATAAATATATCCCTTTTCCTGGTCTTATTTTTTTGTTGGAGTAGATTAAAGTCTCTGGCTCTAGTGTTAGCAGGATGGTTATTTATTGAGGTATAAGAGTTCTTGGACTGCTGGACCCTTATAGCCCTGTAAGCAAGGCACATATTGTCCTTATGGAGTCTGTATGAAGCTGAATAGAGTGGCCAGGCTTCCAGTCTTTCCTGTAGTTAGTCTTTTAAGCCCATGGTCTTTATAATTACAAACCTCTGAGGTCTCTTCAGGTGCTTGATATGATTAGTAAGGTAGATTCCAAAGGAGATGTTACACTCAATGATGGATCTCATTGGTGTAGAGTACAAGAAGGTGAATACTTCTTTAGATCTGGACAATGCCTTAATCTATGAGATGTGCAAGGTGAAAGTATTTCCTAACCAACATGATGGTCAAAAGTATGGGAGCTGTCCCCCCTTGTACCCAGGTGTCTCACAACATTTTCATTTTGAAGTGGTGTGTTACCTACACTCTTGAGTAGGAGCTGTGGTATAAATGTTACTTTGTTTCACTTTTTGCCATTGCACTTGAGACCATTTTTAGTACACCAGCACCTTGACAAGTACAAGTTCCTGCTGGTGTGTATGCATGTTAGGGGGGATTTGCTGACTAATCCTAGCCTACAGTCATCCGCTAACTTTGTTAACCAGAGATCCTTTTTTGTTAATTGGAGATCAGAGAAATAGATACTGAACAGCAGGGTTCCAAGAACTGATCCCTGTGGGACTCCACTGGTCACTTCCATATTCTGAGAGAATGCTCCCTTCACTCTCACAGTGTGGGACCCATATGTAAGCCAGTTGGCTTGTCCATCTTACCATTTACAGGTCAATTAGGAGTTTATTCAGTTTGTTTAATATATTTGCATGTAGTAAGATATAGAACGTCTTGATGAGGCAGGGTACATTCTGCGGACAGCTCACTTACAGTCAGCAGCCCGAGAAACCCTCTCAAAAAAGTTTTTCAAGATTCATTAGACAGAATCTATCCTTGACAAAACCAAACTGCAGGGTCAAGTCTGGTAAGATGTTTTTATATCATAGTTATTAGATCTGAAGTTATACATTTCATAGCTTTGCATACAAGACTTGTTAGACTGATAGGTCTTTAATTCCTGGAATCTGAAGGGGGCGACCCTTGTGCCATGGCATTACAGCAGCTGTATGCTACTCGTGGGAGACAAAAGCAGTTGATAGGCTCTGGTTGAAGAGTTTGAGAAGTGGGTCTGCCAGTGCTTGCTTTGTGCTATTAATTAGGTGACCAAGTATGTTGTCAGGCCACATAGATTAGCTATTCTTCATACTGAAGGGTGCTTTCAGTACTTGTTCTTTTGTTATGATTGGTGACATGATTCCATCAGAGATGCGTGGGGTATGAAATGAATGTCTCAGTGGTGAAGTTGGCCCTAAATATATCAGCGACTATGTTGGCAATATCCACGGATCTGAGTAGTTGGTACTGTATGAAAACGCTTGAAGCAATGTTGTGTATTATTTCTTATTTTTCTGACATAATTAAAGAAGGATTTGTGATTGTCTTTGGATTCTGTGGCTAGATTGAGATGCTTTCATTTTTCTTATGTCCCTTTTAGCTTCTTATCTAGCTGTTTGATGCTCTCCTTATTTTGGGGGATATTTTTTCTGTTATTTAATTTTAGAAGTTTCTTCATTTTATTATATAGTTTATTAATACTAGAGGACCATCATGCAGGTTTGCTTTTAAACATTTACATTGGCATGGATTTGGTGGGGACTGCCACTATCACACTTTTCTCCATGTGTGAGTATAACTTTTCTTTGTAACTCTAACATTGTCAATATTATGGGCAATACTGTTATACTCTAATTCAAATAATTGTTCATAGAATTTTATGAGGTTTGTGTGTTTAAAGTCGTAATTCTATTATATTTGTTTTTGTTGGTTTGGAGGTTTTGATTTAGAATGTTACTAATTTGTGGTCTGATTTGACAAATGAGGAGGATATGTTGGTGATGGTACATACACAAGCTATGTTTGTTATGACCATATCAGGTAGATTCTGTTCTGTCGTAGGTTCATTTACAGTGTTTTCCAGGGACTCCTTGTCTGTAAATTCTAACAATTATTGTGCGTATTTTACATTGGTGGTGTAGGTCTCCCTATTAATCATTGAGGAGTTAAAATTCACATAAGGTAACAGCATTCTTACAGACAGGGAGTTCATCAAGAATATTTAGCAATATAGCGTGACTTGCTGGAGACATATAGGGAGTTCTGTAGCCTGCAGTGATTTGGTTGTTAATCCTATTTTAGTGGGATTTAAATTTCTGTAAGTTCCACTTGAGTAGTATGTGTAATGTGTGGTTTAGATGAATGTTTCCCACAGGATGTGTTTGCGAGAATGTGGTCTAATTTCTCTTGGTACTTGCATCTGTCACATGTAGAGGTTGACAGGTTAAGTGTGAAATCATTATCTCTGTGCACCAGGCAATTCTTAGATTGCCTGATTATACCAGGTTCTATGAACTTATAAACAAAGGTATGGCATCTAGGTGTAAGGAAATCACTGTTCCACTGTATTTGGCATTCATCAGACCTGCATTGAATTCAGTGCCCCCTTTGATATGTACCTAACCAGGCATATCCAACAACTGGAATGTTCACGAGATTCATCACTAAATGAATACAGGACATAAGTAACATGTCCTATGCAGACCGCTCAAGGCTTTATCCCTGTATTCTGTCTCCTACAGGCTGTTGTGGGGAGATCTATGTTTGGCATACAAGGCATTGCCAGATCTCACTTTAATGGACCTCCTGCATATCTGCAAAACAAACACTACTAGAATTACTCATTCTAAAAACTTACACCTTGCCTGTGATATAAATAGGATTTGCTGGAGAAACAGGTGTATATCCTAGAGACTACCTCTTCTCTGGAACAGGTTCCCCATCCACGTGAAGTAGAGTTCCTCCCAAACCCAATTCAAGTATAAATTGGACTGGGAACAGGAAATTCATCCCTGGTTTAGCACTTATGTCTGTAATGGACACAGGCAACCTGTGAATGGTTAATTTCCCAAGCCCCTGGTTACATTTATCAAAGGTATCAGAACTTGTCAGAGATTTGGGATGCGTGCCCAGGCTTAAAAAGGCCCTTGTGGTTGTTAGTGTAGTAAACACCCATGAGGCTAGACCCAGAGAGTGGCTTGGCTGGCATACCATTCATTTTGACGAAGGGTGCAAGGTGTGTCAGGGAGTGATAAGAGAATGTACAAATGTTTTGTTTTCTGAGTTAAAGTATTTGATTACTTAATTAATTTAATTAAATAAAAACAGTAACTGAAGTAAATGTGTGATTGGCTTTAGATGTGCACCTATGTTTCATTCCTTAACTTTAAATTTAAATAAAGAAAGAAAAACAATAGACAAAGTAGTTGGGTTAAAGTATTCAAGTAAATAAATAAGTACATCAGATGAAGTAAATAGTTTGTCCAAGACTGGCTCTATGATTGGCTTCAGACATGAAACTATGTTTTGTTGCTTATTTCTACAGTTAGTACAACTTTAACTAGGAGCTGGGCTGGACTGAGGTTTCTAAGAGAGAAAATCTGAAAATGAAAGTGCATGCATTTGCCGAATACAGCACTGTATGGTGCTGCATAGAGCACCACCAACCCCAGTTGAGCTGAAGAACTAAAATGAAAGCACCAATAAGAGAGCAACTAGAACTCCAGCCAGTAATGTATACCTCTCAGAAAAAGCAGTGAGTTACTCTCTGCCACTGAATAACCACTACTGCTCTCGGCAAATTTTGCACTGTGACTAGAAAAACGACTTTAACTGTACTTAAAAGTATAAAGTGTTAAAAAAGAGTGGAAAGTTACAGGGAAAACAGATTTGTAAGCAGTATGGAGATGCTATGTAATGAATCATCAAGAGAAAACACTCGGGAGGGAATTCAATAAAGCCTACACATTTTTTTTCATATAGGCATCATGCTGTGATGCTTACATGGACGTGAACATATTTAGATTCAGCAAGCACTGCTGACCAACGTGCACACATGCACAAACACGGAAAATTTCATGGCATGTAAATCGCCTCATAAGCAGGTGAATCTCATGCAAATGAGGCAGGTAGCGCATTCCAACCAGCAGAAGGACATCTGTTCAGACTTCGTATCAGTGTCGGTAGTGTACCCATAAAAATTCTCTGTACAGGAGTCTAGATAGACAAAAGGGGGTGTAAAACTGTATAAATGTGGACATAAATCCCCTGAAAATGTCATACCATATACACAAATGAGAAAAACTATTATTCTAGATGTCAGAAAGATTAAGGGCATAAGTGAAATTAATCATTTTTTTTAATAAAAAAGGGGGTTTAAGACTGTAGAAATGTGGACATAAATCCCCTGAAAAATATCATACCATCTACACATATGAGCAAAACTGTTATTCCAGATGTCAGAAAGATTAAGGAAATAAGTGAAATTAATAATTTTTTTTAATAATCTTGGCTTGTTTGTGCTGTGTGACGGACCTTGCGTGAGATCCCTACAGTAGAGCATTGCTGCTGTTGCTAAGATGATAGGGCTATGAAGCATGTAGTTTCCAGGCTGTCAGCATGAACATGTATGCAAATGAGGTGAATTTATTGAATAGCAGAAAGGAGTAATCATGTCCACATATCCCTTTTGTGTAGGCTGTTAGACCATGTTCATGTTTACACAGGAAGTGGCTGACATCAGGGTGTCTTCTTACTTCTAGGCTCTTTTAAGCTGAGGTGCGCAAGTTTGCAAGGTGCGTCGCCTGACTTAAGATGTTTTTAAAACCAGATGTATTCAGTTATTGATTTTGACCTTTGTATAAGCTGTGCTGCACACTGAAATAGGGCCATTAAATGATGTTAATTATATTGTAGGCAGGTGGAATGCATCATAGTTAGCAAAACACACATTCTGGACCTACAGCATAGCTGTATAAAGTATGCATACACCCTACATTCTGATTTTTCTTCCAATAATCTGGATCATTGGAGTACAGACTTGGGAATTTTAACTGAGATAATACTAGGGGCTGCCACAGGTCTGCTACATCTGTATGTGTTAGATGTTGAAGTCAATGCTGCGCTGACAATAGGCCTAGATTCATAGATTAGGACTGGGCTAACTGCCCTCATGGACCATTTTAAGCCTAGCCAATTACCCCTTATGAGAATCAAACCCTGCACCTTGTGCTTCTGAGGTAAACACCTTAACCATTACACCACCCTCCCACTCAGACAGAGAAGGAGAAGAGTATTCAGACCCAGGCTAACCTTCCAGGAACTACATGAGCTGGAGATTGTAGGGTGCTACAGGGTAGACAGAGGCGTAGTACAAGAACTCACTGAGCTTTGCTACCTTCAACTCCGAACCAGAGCCAACAGAGGGGAACCCATCCCAGTGGAAACAAAGGTATATGTAGCCCTTAGGATACTAGCTACAGGTGCTTTCCAAAGACCAACTGAGGACATAATGGGGGTCTCACAGCCATCTGCATCCAGGATACTCTACCAGTTCCTGGATGCCATGTTACCACTTCCCAGTGAGCGCATATTTTGTCCTCTCAACGCTGAGGCAAGGACCAGCAATATGCAACACTTCTACCATGTAGCACACTACTCTGAAGTACTGGGTGCCATAGATTGCACTCATGTACACATCAAGGCACCACTCAGTGAGGAGGGTATAATCTACTTCAACCATAAGTGGTACCACTCTATCAACTGCCAGATCATATGCAGTGCCCAGAGGATTATCTTGAATGTGTGTGCTGGCAGCCCTGGCAGTTATCAAGACACTCATATCTGGCAAGCATTACAGCTCTACCAGATGTTTGCTGAGGGGACATCCCACATGGCCATTTACTGGAGGATGCTGGCTACACCCTGGAACCGTGGATGATGACACCCATCAGAAATGCACACACACCCATGGAAGAACACCATAATGAGGCACACGCACAAGCTAGGAACATCGTAAAGTGTGTGTTGAGGCTTCTGAAGTCACGTTCCAGTGCCTATATATATATCTGGTGGAGCCGTGCAGTACTGTCCAGCTACATGTGCACATATGTTCACAGTATGTGTTATGCAACACAGTATAATTTTGCAGAAGCAGCTGCAGCAGGATCAGCAAAGAGAAGGGCCCCAGTCACAGGAGAACTTGGAGGAGGAACCCCCTGCTGATGTCCCTATAGGCAGGCATAGGTATGCTCAGTATGCCCTGGCTTTGACTAAGAGACAATGCATAGCACATTCACTGATGACCTAGGGACTGACACCATACTCCTACTCACATATGTATATTAAAATTGATGCCAGGCGACCCACACAACCTGTACATATCCATGTATTGGCTGTGTACTGCTTGCATCAGACAGAGTCAGCCCTGAACTGCAGTTCTGTCAACTGCTGCATTTGCAAGGTAAGTCTCTAACCTACATAGTACTTGTAAGGATTAGTATAATATGGTATTGTATGTATGGATCTGCCACATTTGTGCAAGTAAATATAGTGGGCTATTTGGATAGAAGTGACATCTACATGGGACTACAGATATCCACTATCATGTGTCTTTTAATGTTCACTAGACCTCATGCATGGAATATTCACTACATCAGTCAAGAGAGATGTTAAACAGTGAGGTCACATGATATTTGTACTTCTGTGTATCCCACAGAACATGAGGTGTTGTTCCCACACCCCCAATACAGCAATGTTCCCATATAACTGCTTTAACACTAACTCATCAATGGTATATCAGCAGTCCATGCAATCTCAGGGCAGTAACATAGAAATTGCTCATACATTGTATGTCTCACTCAACACAGGAATAACAGTGTACATATTTATGCTGTTGATTGTGCTATGAATGACTCCTGTCTGTCAGGAAGCTTGTGTGGCTCAGTGGATTAAGAAGTTAGTTGATGGTCCTACTCTAAAAGTATCAGCATCTTTTGGATGTGAGGTATTATTATCTTTTTTTTTTTGTACAGACTGTTTGTGTTGTAACATTGTTAACCTCTGTCACATAGTAATTATATCAGATAGATAAAGAATGCCGTGGAAAATGTGAGTGAAGTGCAGTACTGCAGAAACAGGGACAGATGTCATTGTCTGTGACACACAAAATCATGGACTGGAGTACAGGTAGGTGTGGACTGGAGTCAGTACTGACATTCCCACTGGGCATGCTCATACACTTAAACAGAGCACAATTCTATTGCTTCTTGCGCAAAATGAACTGCTATGTATAGATATGTCTATGCATACATACATACATATACATATCTGTCTGTCACTATCTCTCTCTCCCATAGATGGTATATTTATCTCTATGCATACCCAAATAGAAATATATATATATATATATATATATATATATATATATATATATATATATATATATAAAAATAAATAAACATACACTTCAGTCTCTTCTCATATATCTACATAACACATATGTATCATACACACATAGCTACTTTTATATATACATTCCTGTTATATACATAAATATGTGTGCGGATGTCTGTATTATCCTACATATCCTGATAATGATGATTAAAGCTGCACTGTCTCACATCTATAATGTTGCTCAAAGGATCCCAAGAAAGGGCTCAACAGCACATAATGCACTTACCTACAGATCCATGTGCCTGCTAGACATCACCACACATACAGCAACAGGTGAGCAGGTGGTGTAATGTGTAATGTTGGCTATGCATGCATTGACAAGGCACATTGTTCCTACACATAGGCTTGCCCAGCCAAATGCAAACAGACACATATGGCCAAACTGGTAACTGTAGCCACATAACTTGGATAAATAACATTTATCTGACTGCTAGGCTACTAGATGCAGATAACCGTACGAAGCAATTTCACTCCTCAGGCCACAGACACTGTTCAGCACAAGCCTATCCGCAAGTAGTTTGCCTGCAGTCATGTATAAAACAGACGTCAACTGTGGCACGTGCAGTAAGTACTGTGATCTGTAGTGTGTAAGACTAGATAGGTAGGAGTTCTGATTTCACTCCAGGCCACTCGGGGTGTGTGTGTGTGCGTGTGTGTGTGTGTGTGTGTGTGTGTGTGTGTGTGTGTGTGTGTGTGTGTATGTGTGTGTGTCTCCGTACGACATAGATATGATCACTTCAGTAACTAAGAAAGAGGTAGGGTTTTGCAGTATTTTGATTGTAGCAGGTGATGTGGGCCTCCAAATGACTGACCACAACTAGGCCTGCTGATGTCATAAAGCATAAGATGTCCTAAAGAGATAGTAATAGCAGACTTGAGATGTAGCGCATGCGTCATGTACTGTGATGTGTAGCATGTTCCATTAGATAGGTAAGTGTTCTAATCTACATGCAGCCAACTTGAAGCGTGTGTGCTGTGCCATGTCCTGTAAACAGTAATTGGAAGTCATGCCATCCTCAATGTAGCCAGGTTTGTGTGTGTGGCTTTTAGAACATTTTACATCAGCTTATGTAATCATAGGATCTTTGAATTTTAGTAGCATAATGGCCCTACAGACCTCACAATCCTAGCCAAGTTTTTAGCTTATTTACATGATCAACACGTATTGCGCCTGTCCACAAAGGACACAGGCAGAACCCCTGTGGTGAAATGATGGTCACCCAGCCAATCATACAGATGGGATCTGAAGAGGTCCACTGAGGTGCTCTGTTTGCCATTAAGCAGGATTATGTTTCAAAGGTGTGTTAAAGTCTGCTAGACCGATGTTTCCCATCAACATGTATTACTAGTGTCACATACAAGGTTAATGTCCTTAGAGTGAGTAATCCATGTACCATGCAACCTACAGATATGCAGCATTTCCAATGTATGCAAGGCAGAGATCACCTCTGAGTAGTCTATATGCCACAGGCTACAATGACAGTGATTTCAGATGATCCCCACTTAACAAATACTGAAGATGTGAAGTTCCCCTGTGAGGGACCATTGTGTTGTGTGCAATTGCCAGTAGTGCTTGGAAAGGTACATTACACTCAAATATTGGCATGCTGAGGGAAGAGTACATGGAAGTTAGGAGTATGTCAGTTTCGGGTGACTGTGCCCTCAGTTATGACATATGATTCCCATCTTACACTAGGGAGATATGGTGATCTCAGGTACATTAGGTGTAAACCTGTGTGGACAGGTCTGTCAGCCCTGAGTATGTACATCACATGTTGCTACTGATGTGCTACTTACCAGGAACATAGGTGTTAACAATGGAAATGATACTACATATATAGCTGCATGGAGTTTACAGCCATTAGTATGTCAACAAGCATTTGTTCATGAATACCCTCTTGTACAATAGTGACATAACTTACAGATTCTGTGGCTGCTCACAGTTTGCAGGTGTCAGCCAACCTTCTCAGCCACAGACATTCAGTTTTCACTTGTATCATGGTTAAATGGATTTCAAGCAGCAGAGGACCCAGGACTGAACTCTGTTGAGCACTGCTGCTTGCAGAGGCAGCCATTGGAGGCGGATTTCCCTATTTTAAGTATGTGTTCCATCAGTGAGCCACTTAGTGACCCCTATAATGATATTGCCATGGATGCCTGAGTGGGAGATAGAGTCATACAGCTTGGCTAAATCCAGGGGGTTGTAAGCCCTGATGTCCCCTCACCCAGGTCCAGGTGTAACAGCCATGATCTCCCTGTCTGAAATCAAAACTGTGTACACTTAACTGTTTGTAGTTTACATAGGTTTGTTGATCACTTCCATTATGATTTGCCCCACAGGCGTACAGATATGGCTACTCTGGCAAATAGTTCTATTTTTCCGGTGGTCAGTGGATGCACCACCTCTGTGCAAGGGGATAACAGTTGCCATTGTCCAGTCAGCTGGGATGCAGCCAGTGGTTACAGTATGATTGCAAGGAGTTCCCAATAGTGTTGTAATTCTTGTTGGATCCCATATTGGACGCAGCCTGGGGTGTTAGGATGTCCAGTAGATGCTGTGTATCCTCCATAGAGGGGCAGTTGTGACCTGCTCTGTAGATATAGAAGGTATAGTACAGGTTGTAGGAATGTCAGGTAGCACGTGGTCGGGACAGGTGAGTGAAGTTGACGCAGAACCTGTGGGACAACACGTTAGCTATGAGTACAGACCCGTTATATGTGGTATCATTAAGTATGAGTTCAGTGACAGTCTCGGCCTTTCCTCTGAGGTTAGATATGTAACTACAGTGTGCGTTGTGGTTCTGCTTTTTGGGGGGAGGCTAATTATGTCACATACTGTTTCTACATGACATCACAGGTTGTGCCTCCATTTGGGGGGGCACCTTCACTTTGTCACCCAGCAATGTCCACCTCTTATTGTACAGCCTGCTTATGTCAGTTGTTCACCAGGCAGGTTTGCTGTGCCATGAGGAGCTTGTATTCCTCCTGTTAGGTACAGCCAAGTCTATGCAGTTGTACTGCTGCTTACATAAAGCATGGGTGTACAGCTCTGTATACTTGCCTGCCCTTTCTGAGGGGTGAGGTGCAGTCAAGCTATGTAAACCATCCCATAGGAGGTAATAAATTGCTTTGTTGAAGTATATTTCTGTATTTTCTGCAAGGTGGGGTTAGGTCTGATACTCAGTTTTAATGAGACTGATCTGTGGTCAGAGCTCACCAGGGAGGACCTCACAGTGGGGGCTGCAGTGGCCAACCATGTTGATAAACACATGATGCACTATGTTTGCTCTCTTTGTGAGGACGTCACACCACTGGTCCAGGGCATTGTAGTTAATGACGTGTACTAACCTTTGGGCAAGTGAACTTCAGCATGACTAAGCAACACAGTTGGTGTTACTTAATGTCACCCCAAACCATGGTGTACTGATATATCTTGAAAGACACAAGCACATTTAAATAAGCACAACGGGTGTCTGCATTCAAGGAGCTGCTCCTTTAGCTGGCAATGGCTTTATTAGGTACCCTTCCAGCAGTGAATAGCACCTGCAGTGTCTCCAGGAAATCACAGTATTTCACTAAATCTGGATGTGTATCCACCCTTAATGAATATGTATGCACCACCTGCATTACCTTGCACACTGTCAGTATGAGGTCTGAACATGTGGAAAGATGTGTAGTCTGGTTGGCTGTGGTGCTGTCCACAACCTTGAATCAGGTGTCTTTGACTGCATAGAAGTCTGCATATTCCAAGGTAGGGGGACACCTTACACAGAGTGGGATTTAGTGTTACAAACCAAGAACCACAGTAAAAAACACAATGAAAATAACAAATACCAGGTCCAAGAAATGAAAATCCGCAACCGGACAGTAGTAAATTTTAATAGTTAAGCGTTTTTGTCAAGCATGTGTCACAAACTTCTTCAGAACAAGTAAATTACTATACAACACTCATTTAAAAAACTCTCCCAAATAAGTCACATGCTACACAACCACGAATGAAATTGAGTGCTCATTAACAAGCTAAATGTACACACCTTCCAAGCTTAAAAAATGAAACTAAGTATAAAGGAATCCTTGCAACAGGTCAGTAGAAACCTAAAAACATTGTCTGAGCTGTAAAACATACTCACTTGTTAAACAATTTTCTATATAATAAAATAAATACACAAAGTAATTCTTAAAAGTAAAACACCTGAACTTAAAAATACTTAATAACCAAAAACTTTACATAGTATTTTGAAGTTATGCTCATACACTGTTTAAAGAAATCTTGTCATTCAAGCCTGTGTAAACACACGCATTTAGCCTGATCTGCCATTTCAACTGCACAGCCTCAATCCATTCAACCCAAGGACCCCCCCCCCCACAGGGTTCTTAATAACCTGGTCAATCCTCATGAATTCAAATTTGTGTCCTGGATTTCTTTGAACATGTTTATAAAGTGCATTATTAATGTTCTGGTTTCTAATATCTAGGAAATTATTTACTTGTTCTGAATAAGTCTGTGATACACGCTTGATAAAAGCGCTTAACCATTAAAATTTACTACTGTCCAATTTTGGGTTGTTTTCATTTCTTGAACCTGGTGTTTGTTATTTTCTTTGGGGTTTACTATTGCCATTCCCAGCATGTAGCAGCATGACCGTGATGTTGTATGAAGATGGCGTTCTCATTGGAAAGTTTTCCCTCCAGACAGTGCCTATAAGATGCACTGTGGGGGTGTCAGCAGCCTTGGGCAGTACTCAACATCCCAGGGGTAAGAGATGAAGGCCATCTCTGGCAAAACATTGACGTCTGTTGAGCAAGTCATCCCAGGCAGAAATGTAGTGGATCCCCTTACAATGACACCACATGCTAAGGCAGTTATTGACATCCGTCATTTCCCATGTGTATTGACCCATCATCCTAGGTGAAGGTGAAATGCAGCTGAACGCTATGGGCATACCTGCGAGAGACACAGAGTGTCTAAGCTCAGTCATGTGTCTGCATACAGTCCGGTGACATATGTCCCTAGTCATACACACCTGCAGGAACTATTGTGTCATCATTATGTTACCTGATATTCCTTGAGTTGTGGCAGTGTGCAGTATGGTGTCTTGTGTCAAACCACACACAGCTAACTGTGACCTTTCCCATATGTAGCCTGGTGACATGGGCATCAATGTGTCTCACAATGTAATCACCTATGAATAATAGGTTTGATTTTGTGTTTTGCCGTAGGTGTTTGACCAGTGAGACAGTGGTGCATGCACTATTATGTGTACTGTGCTCTCCAGAGGTAAGATTTTATGAGGTGTCTGTTGCTTGGGAATGTGTCTGGTAAGGGGCTGCACACATGCAGGTGTGTGTGATGTAGGTGTTGGTGGAGCAGGAGGTGAGCTGTGCATGTTGGTAAAATGTTCATTGTCATATGTACTGACTGCTGTTTGAGACACCATGGAATCAAGGTTTGAAGTATAGTTGCACCTGTCACACATTGTGTTTGTGTGGCATAGGAGTAGAGGGGTGGGGACAGTTTCCACATCTCATCAGCAGTCATTGATAGTGCCATTAGCAATGCACTCATGCTTGTGTGTATTTCACAGCATGCCATCATTAGGCAGTGTCATGACAGATGGTGAAATGTAACATATCACCTTTATGTAGGTCTACTAAGGTAACACTGCACCTGACAGTGTACCATACAATGCTTTGCCAGCCATGTGGACCTTGGATTGACAATAATCATGTTATTAGGCTTGGTCCCAATACCATACCTACAAATGTGACACTGTGCAAGTCCAGCAAAGTTAGGGCCATGCTGCCACACCCTTGGGGTTGACAGCCTAAAACACAGTGTTTGTAGGCACTCCATGCAGTGAAGATGTGGATATCTATGCATGCACAGAGGGTTTGTTTAACTTTGCTAGCATTACATTGGCCATGCAAGCATACACTGCCTTTGAAGCAACCAGACAGCAAACTGGTTGTTGTGTGACATGATGTGGGAACACAGGCATGTGTCCAGGGCACATAACTGTACAGTATGACGTACTTAGGACATGTGGCAGGTGGACACACTTTGGCCAAAGGTGGCCAGTCCTCTGCAGTAGGCCTCAGAACCATGTCATGCAGATATCTACCATTATTCTGTTGAAGGGCAGGATGCATGCATTGCTGTGAAATTGTCACCTAACATGGATCACCGCCGTTTATTTCAGCAAGCTTGAACATCTATGTCACTGGACATTGCACATTATATTGTGATGCTGCAGCTGTGCTCCTAATCACCATCTGATCAGTTCCCTAGTGACACCAACCCTGGTATAGAAGGCATAGTGCATGCAAAAGCCAACTGATTGCTCAGTTTGCTATTCAAGGCATCAACTTGGAGAAGGGTATGTGAAGCCTAAAAAGGCTTTCATGATTTGGGACAACTATGTGGTTGAACAAAGAGGCTGTGTCCTGCTTCTCATCATGAGCTTCGTAGTAACATTTTGAGTGTGATGACTGAAGAAGTATTGGCACATGGTATCCCATGAGAGAGTGGTTGTGGTGAAACCAGCATGAGTAGTAGCCAGGCACCAGCAATTCAGGAGACTCCCCATCTTTCTGCATTCTTCACAAGGTAATTGTGTCCTTTCAGTACACACCACTTGAGTAGTGTCCAGCTGCAGAATACCTGTGTAAAACCTTCACCTTACCTTCACAGGGTATACATATTACCCTTCCCTCCATTGTTTGTCTGTGATCTGTACAGACACCTTGGATGACTCTCTTCTTGGAACATGATGGGACAGAGTATAATTATGCAACACAGTATGATGGAAGTAACTGCAGTACTTAGTTGCACAGAGGACAACTAGCATGCAGTGCCAAGCAGTGTCCCCAGATCTCTCAGTCATCTGAAATGTAAAGCCATGAAATGAGTTAGCATGGATACAATCAATAACAATGTTGTATGCCTACTGACACTGGACCAAACACAAGTTTGTTTTGCTCAAGGGCAGATCATGCTTAACTACTCTAACCAGTGGACCTCATCGAGTGTTAAACTAGGCAATGGATGAGGGAAATCTGATTACTTACCATGGCCTGACAAGGTTTTTGACAATATTAGGCCAGCAGACCTTGCTGAAAACTGTGTAGGCTATTTACAGAGTGGTATGTCAGCTGATGGGTAGCCAAGTGTCTGATAGTGATAATCTAGGAAAATATCATTTGGTAGTCCAGTGCTACAATGATGCCAGTCACCAGTGGACTTCCCTCAGACATCATTAATGGAGTACCCCCTTCTAGCCATTCCCCTTCTCTGTAGTCATGGCCACTGTCAGTGACCTTTGACTGACTACAGTAGCAGGTGATTGCATATTAGGAACTGTCACTGAATCCCACACAGAACCAACAGTTATCCGTGATGGCCTGAGACACACATTCAATTGTTGTCAGGGTCAGTGACAAATAGTAAGTGCCAAGGACTGCACAATAGTATCCTTTTGGATGCCATCCATCCCTGGAACATATAGTAGTGTCTGCACACCACACACAGTTGAGCCATTACTCATGGATGTATGGACACAGAGAGTAATGTAGCCTTTGACTTTTACTGGTTGGTAAGGTGTGGGGATCAGTGCAGTTTTGTGCAACCTATACAGAAAGGTATGGCATGTAAATCCCAGACTGCCATTGTTATACTGTATTTGGCTTTCATCACACCTATTGAGTGCAATGGCAGCTTTGCTGTGTCGCTACACAGGCATATCTTATAACTGTAGCAGCCACGCAGGTTCCATGGCAAACCAATACATATTGTAGATAACATGTCCTATGCAGACAGTGTCAAGACCGTGGTATGTGTAGTCTGTCTCCTACATGCTTTGGAGGGGATGTGTATGGCTGCCATATAGGGAGGTGTCACATTCCACTGTGTACCTTCCACTTATCCAAGACAGGGCTAAGACATGTATTACCTGTTCTACACACCTACACCATCACTGTGGTATAAGTAGTACATGCTGGAGAGACAGGTATGTAACACAGACACTATACCCTATAAGTAATAGGCTCCCCATGCATTTGAAACGTACATCTGCTGTACTGCACATCATGTGCAAGTTACACAATGGGATGCAGAACAAGACAATCATAACTGGTGTAGGACAGATGTCTGTAATAGACACAGGAAATTTGTAGATGGTCATCTTTATCACTACAGCTTGTGGATGTGTTAGCTCCCAAAACATTGGTGACACTTATCCAGGGTATCAGACCTTTTTAAAGATTAGGGATGCATGAGTACACTGAATGATGCCATTGTCCTTGTTAGCCTGTTATATACATATAACCCTATGAAACCATGCACTTGTAGTGCTGTACCTTGCTGAAGACATATTTCTTTCTGTGCTGACATTCCATCCTGTGCTGTGATGTTTATGGGTTTATTGCTGCTGTGTATCCATAGGCATCCCCTAAAGACTCCTGAAACTGAACCATAAACAAATCCATGACACACCTTTCATTGTATAAGTATACAGCCATGACGACATCATACAATGTAAAGTACATAAAATAATGTGGCTTACTCATTACAGATGTCAGCATGCAGAATCTGTCAGTGATCCATGCAAGTGGCATGGCAAAGCAACACTGGGATTACACAATTACATGTTAATTTATATAGTCACTCTCTGCATCAGACACATAGCTACATTTCCTTGCATCGATGACAAGGATGTGGCACAAGTATTATCACTTGCACTGGGTGTTGTGTGGGAGTGCAGGAGGCCTAGGTTGACCCAATAGGTTGAAAACGTGTGTGAGTCAGGAAGGGAAGCAGGCAAGATGGACCATGGAAATGTGCCATGTGTGTGTATGTAGGTGACCTGATTTTGACAGTGGTGTGTGAGTGTGTGCATGAACACAGTCAAGCTCAGTGCTAGCCCTACTTGTGTATATGTTGGACAGCTTTGAACTGTGCATGGTAGAGCTGACAGTTCACCATCTCTGCCCCCGAACACGGGAACTGGCTCTGCCAGGATTTGCACTGGCATCTCCATGCCCAAGGTCACAAGCGGTGCTAGTACCTGATGGTGACTGTTGTCTGCTGAGACCGTGTCTTCCACAGGAGCACCCAGAGCCATGAGCCCATGACCTGCCATATCTTGGTGTGGAGAGCACACTCCCCTCTGGAGCACTGGATATACTGCCACTAAGGGGGTGTGATTGTGCATGGCCTCGTGGACTCTCAGCAGATGGAGTTGCTGACCTACATCCACGAGTCCGAAGCTCAACTCCAACCAGACATTCCATCACAGGCAGTGTGCATTCCAAGACAGATATTCTGTGATCTGTCTCAGACTAACATCTTTCCTTTGCATCAGCAAACTGATCCAGGGTATCAGTAATGTGGTGGAGGCATTCACAGATGTCAGACTGCGCTGCATTCGTAATCCTGAGCATTCATCTGGAGTTGAACATGCCCATGCCTCCATGATGGCATATGCCAAGTGACCCATGATGAGACATCTGCAACAGGAGGTGGAGGAATAGCAGGCCTGCTACGAGCACCCCTATCAATCTACCTGTGTGGAACCTCACCAGCTGTTTGGGTATGGCCAGTGTCAACACTCACTGGGGCCATAGTTGCCACACTTTCCCATACAATGTCCCCACCCTTTGTCCAATATATGTTGCCTCTGGGAACTGGGTATTTGTAGGCATGCTGACTGTGTGCGGTGATAATGAGGGCAGAAGATGGATGTTAACATCAGGGACAGATTCAGCCCCTGAAACCCCCACCTGTGCCTCAGTTCGGCTACCATCATCATCAGAGTCTGAAGAGTCACTGATATCAAGTTGTGTAGGGCACAGAGACCAATCCCCCCTGTCACCTGTGATAAAAAAGAGAAAAACAGTACATTAATACCGGCACTATTATGCTCTGCAGTACTATGTTGCAATATATGTAAAGCTGCATACATTGGTGTCACTATTACAGATCTGCTTAACCCCCAACCTTATATAGTAGGACATGAGGGCATTACGTTTCCCACAAACATCTGTAGTTACTTGTGAAAAGCTCTTTACACACCAATCTCATCAGCAACAGCGAGGTACACTGTTGACATTTGTGAAGACTCTGCACAGTTGATACATATAGCAAGCTGTAATGCTGTAACAATATTGTCACTTCTGTCAGTGTGCTTACACCTACAAGGCATAGATATGACTTTAAAGTGTGTACAGACAGAAAATATCTGTGCAATTGGCAATCATGCCAACAATACAGCAGTCCAGCCAGCAGGCCTGTGATGACACTTTAGGGAATACATTGCAGTAAATCTACATCTATAACAAAACAGTGATGTGCTTACAAGGAGCAGGACCACAGCCTTTTCCGATTCCTGATGGACCTGTGAAAAGTTGAGGGAGAGGTAATGTAAACACCACCGCATGTTGCACTATAACAGGATAATACGTCCATATATCTCACATTTACAGTAGCTACCTTGTTAATTGTTATGTTGGTCAAAATCAAAGTGTGAGATTCAAACTGCAGTTAAACTAGCCCCTCTAAAAATCAAGTACCTGACACTCATGTAAAAGTATGTGCACCCTACCACATTGAATGTTACAGTATTCCCATGCTGTTCAAAGTAAGCCTACCTGGATAATCTCCTCTGGTGTGGAAACTGTGTCACCCACATCCACGATATATGGTGTGATGGATGCCTGGGAGCTGTCTTGTGTTCCTAGGTTCACCAGGAATTCCTCAGTGGCTGAGAGTGGTTGTTCCACTGCAGGCCCTCTGCTGGTGACACCATGATCCCTGGCCAAATCTGCTACTCTTCTGTGTGCAGCATTTATCATATGTGTTGCCCAATGTGGAACCTGCTCTGGTGTCCTATGGCATTAACATCACAAACAAGGTCAGTGCACAGTGCTGCTCGCTATTCCCTGTTTTGCCTCCCCCTGGACATTAGGAGCTCATGCTGTTGTTGGAGGCCTTCCAGGATTATATAATTCTCAGCATCCATAAAAGGGTCTTGCATATATGTTTCTTGAAAGACAACAAAGTGGGAACACATGTCAGGATCACATACGTGGGAGTACACTGTGTAGAGATACAGCAAGAAAAGAATGGCTGGCAGTATCCATTGCTTAATCACACATCATATTCCACAGTGTGCAAACATGCTAAGCATGTGGATACAAGTAAGATACTATCATTAGTCAGCTATTCCTGTTTGTGCCATGAGAGATACTGCTATATGATCACACACCCAACACAGGAGTCCTGGGGCAAACCTCCTCCCCAATAATATGTCATAACAAGTGTCAAACAAAAAGCATAGTGCTACTACAACCACTATAAAAGGATATTCCCACAAGACCAGTGTGCCACATAGAAAAAAAACATTCCACCCTTGATGTATTGTACATTCTCTGTAGGTGTAACAAGTCTGGAGATCAATGACATCCCATCATTTCAGTTTTCAGAAAGGCTTAATGCTGTAATCCCCATTTCCCCTAAGTATATTCACACACATGCATCATTTTTATCCTCACTAGAGGAAGTAACATCCTTGACCTGATTATTACTAACATGGACAACCATTGCTCTACACCAATAGTCAATTCCTCCCTGGTTAGATCCGACTACAAACTAACTACCATGGAAATCCACATCTCACCCACATCCCCCACAAAGGTATCCACCATGAAAAACTTCTCCAAAGCTGACTTTGGACTCCTAAATACAGAGGTGGCTAACTTCACAGCACCCATGCCAATGGAAAATAGATGCATGGCTGCCGAATCATACACTAATGCACTGTACGAACACGTACATAAATGCATGGAATTAGCCATGCCCAACAGAACCAGGATGCTCTCCTCCAAAAAAAAAAGAAGCCAGTGTTGTAGTCCCCTGCCATTAATAAACTCTACAACAGAAGGAAGAAACTGTTGCAGAAAAAGGTGAAGTCCCAAGACTTGAAAAATTCTCTTATTAGCCCCAACAAAATGTTGAGATCCCTCATCAAAACCTCCAAAGCCAGCTATGACAGCAGAATTGTGTCAGACACTAAAAACAACCGCAAAGCCTTCTTTAGTTATATTAAGAATATCCATGGCAATACCCAGATTTGCTCTGAGTTACTGCACAATGTCTATGTCTTGATTTATTTTTGCTACATTTATGAGGTGACAGTCTGTGTCAGGCAGTTGCACAGGTCTTGTATTTTTGTATGTTATACTGATTATTAATGGTTGGCAAATATTTGTGAGGTGACAATTTGTGTTAGGTAGCTGTACAGGTTTTGTGTCAATGTGTATTATACAGAATATCCATGGTTGGAATATTCATCACTAAGCATTCTTTATGCATGTATCAATGAACATTTGTTTTCTACACAGAATCATTTCCTAAGCATTCATTTAATAGAGTGGAACCAATGTGTCAAATATTTTTGCATACACTTCATTGATTCCCATATGCTCTCTTTTCTCTTGAGTGGTTGAATTTTATTTTTTCACCCTTCAAGCCAGAAACAGTTTATTTGGTTATACAGTATTGTACATTAATTGGTATGCTGTTTGGTGGATATTCTGAGTCATCTTAATAGTATTTACCATCTCTAAGTATTCATTTGAGGGGCCACAGCCAGTAACATCCTTTTTATCATTTGGGCTGTAATTGTCCCCTTCATTTGAACTGACTCGGTACAACATTTGTTGTTGACTGATATTGTCAGTTACTATCCACAGATATGGATTTTACTTCCTTTATATCAGGTCTATCCGCTGACAGGGAGGACCTGAGGATATTTGGTCTTGGTCACAATTTATCTGATAGAACTTCGACTATGGATCAGAGCAATTCTGAAACTAAATGCACAGTACATTTCAGAATCTATTTGGTCATCTTAAAACATTACGATCCAATATCTGGCATTCGAAATTATTTAAGGCATATTTGGCAAAGGGTATCACTCCTAGAGGGTTGAGAATACGGGTTCAACCCTTGGTCTCTAATCCAGACCAAGAACTTATGGACCAGTGGTCCGCCATCCAGCAGCAAGCCTCTATTTCTTTTGTTGAAACTCTATCAAATTTCATGACAGGATCATTGATTCTGAGATCCAAACTGTTTCGAGGCTTGTGGGTGAACTTAAACCTTTTGAAGGGGAAACATTTTTTCATACACAGTTAAATAAAGTAGCTAATGATCTGAAAATTTTAGAGGAACAATTACGGACTAGGAAGTTGAAAAAATTCCAGAGGGATGAAGGGGATTACCTTAGTAATAATCCTTTTGCAACCAACACCAAACAGGTTAGATTCACTCCTAGGGCTCAGAGAACCCCCAAGAGGAAAAGACCTCGGTCCATCTTGAAAAAAAAGGCAACCAACCGGTTTCTTCCACTGAAGAATTTTCATCTGGTACAGATTGTGAACTTCCAAGCATATCTAGGTCACCTTCCCCGAAACGCAATCCAAATAATGTCCCTTTAGGTCTAAATACAAACGAGGGGGGAGAAAACACAGGAAGAATCACCAATATAGACAGTTTACTGAAAATGGTTATGGAGAATTAGATGTTTCATCCAATAACAATGTGCTCAATTTATCTGATTTTGTATTATCTCCAACACACTTGTTGGTTCTTAATAAAGGGTTGTCTTTTGTACCAGGCTTCATGGTTTCTGAGGATTCTTTGGCTCAGGATGTTGCCTCTTTTTGTAGGATTTTGAATTTGAGGTAATTTTTTTGGGATTCTGGGCATGACATGGACGAACGATTCATATACCATAAATCCTCTTTTGTTCCACCTATGCATCCATTGGTACAACAGTTTCAAAAAAATGTTCTTAATGACCTTCATTTTTTTGGTTCTGACATTAAATTTAAATCCAACAACATTTCTCAAGCTGAACGTGAAGCAATTTTTGAATTACAGAACAACAATAACATTGTCATCATTTCTGCTGACAAGGGGGGTGCAGTTGTGATCTTGAACTGGTGTGCTTATAACGAAGAGGCTAATAGACAGTTGTCCGATCCTAAATATTATTCCTTGATGGGGATTGATCCTACACCTAGGTTTCAAATACAAATAGAGGAATTTATACATTGGGCTAGGGATGAATGTATCATAACCCATGACACTGCACAACAACTTATTGTCAAGGATTCATCCACTCAGTATATATATATTTCCTGCCAAAGATTCATAAGGATCCTTTATCCCCTCTGGGCAGACCAATTGTCTCTGGGAGGGGCTATATTACAGAACCTCTCTCACTGTTCCTTACTAAAAATCTCAAACCATTATTGGGCATGATAAGATCAAGATTACATGACACCACCAGTTTCCTTCAGATTGTTTCTGACAGCCAACTTGAGGATGATTGGCTATTGTGTACTTTAGATGTTTGTGCTCTATACACCAACATTCCACATGAATCTGGACTTGAGGCCCTGGCTTTTTGGCTGGACAAGGCCGAATTATATTCACCCTCTTTTAATTCCTTTTTGATAGAATCAGCCAGATTGGTCCTTACCAGTAATGTTTTCTCTTACTTGGACAAATGTTACTGGCAAGTTAAGGGTACAGCCATGGGGGCATCTTTTGCCCCCATTTACGCAGATCTTTTCATGGCTTTCGTGGAACAACACATTATTTATGATTCCACGACTAACATATTCTTACCATATATAGACATCTGGAGACGCTACCTTGACGATTGCTGGTTGGTTTGGACGGGTGAAATACATTTGTTACAGGAATTTCTCTTATACTTAAACAATAACATCTGGGGCCTGGTATTTACTGTTCAGTATGACTACCAACACATTACTTTTTTGGATGTTGCTGTGACCAAGCTAGCTGACAATACACTATCCACTGAGGTTTTTAGAAAACACCCTGAGTACAATACTATTCTCCACGCCTCGAGTTTTCACCCACCACATGTCATACGTAACATCCCTAAATCTCAATTCATCAGAACCAAGCGTATTTGCTCAAATGATTCTTCTTATCAAACTCATAGGAAGGATCTTATTAATAGATTTAAAAACAGGGGATATGGTATGGGGTATGTTCTAGCTGCCAGCAATACGGTTGAGTCCTATGATAGAGACAATCTGCTTAAATACAACAAGCATGAACGGCACAAAGATCCCATCTTAAGATTTACGACTACATATGCTAGGAATACTAATAATCTGATAGATAGTGTGCACAGACATTGGAACATTCTCCAATATGACCCAGATATCACTAGTTTCATACCAGATAAATGTCTTTTTTCCTTTCGGAAGGGCAAGAATCTGGGTTCTTTTTTCAATCATTTTAAACATGGGCACAGGCTCCAGGATCTTAATACCATTCAAACTACACTAACAGGGGAACCCCTGACAGGTTGCTATCCTTGTGGACACTGCATTAATTGCGACAAGATCAATAAGTCTAAACAATTTTCAAGTAGAAACTGCCCAGTAGTCTATGATTTGAGGTTTTTTGCAAACTGTAGTACTGACTGGGTCATTTATTTAGCCACCTGTCATTGTGGCTCATTTTATGTAGAACAAACATCTAGACCACTCAAAATTAGGATTTCTGAACACATTAGTAGCATCAAGCACAAAAGGCTTAACAATGCCTTGTATAAACATTATTTAGAACATGCTTCTGCCAAATTTACTTTCATTATCATTGATAAAATAGTTGGCAGTAAGCACAACAAAACTGGATTACACTCCATTCTTAATACTAAAGAAAAAAAGTGGATAATCAAACTAGGGGGATTATTCCCACCTGGTCTCAATGAAAATCTCTGATTGAACTCAATTAATCAATAATGATTTTATATGTGGGTGTATATATACCTTTGTTCACCAGTATGTATGTAACCAACACTGATGTAGGCTGTAGTTTCCTGCCGAAACTGGTTTGTTTTTTCTGTAATGATTTAACATTCATTACATTACTTTGGACACTGTTTGCTGGCTCTGTGTATTTTTGTTCTACCTCCTATACTGAGCCAACAGATATTGCCAACATACTGGCCAACAGATTCAGTGCCAACTTCACCACCCTCTTGCCCCCTAAAGGACCAATCTCAGTACCGGAAGAATGCCAGGCACCCTGCATTACTGCAGCACAGGTTAAAGCTGCATTGCTAAGGCCAAGAATACAGCTTCCATGGGACTCGACAATATCTCTGGCTGTGTTCTACATGAATTACAAAGTGAATTGGCACCGCATCTGTGTGCTCTGTTCACTCACAGTGTCACCTTAGGCTTTGTCCCTACCGAATGGCGCACTGCTACAGTCATCCCTCTCCATAAAGGAGGAGTGACTACAGACCCTGGAAATTATCGCCCCCATTAGCCTGATGAGTCTGATGTATAAGGTTATGGAGCACATCATCATGGACCTAATTAACAACGATATAGGGAATCTCCAAACTCTAGATCACATGCAATTTGGTTTTGTGAAAGGTAGATCATGCCTGCTCAACCTAGTGGACTTCTTTGAGTCAGTCACCAGAGTGGTGGATGAAGGTAAGGCAGTTATTACAGCCTACCTTGATCTGGCCAAGGCCTTTGATACCATTCCTCACTCAGGAATTATTGATAAACTCACCAAACTAGGCATAAACCCCTACATCATTAGGTGGGTTGCAAATTGGCTCACAGATAGAACACACAGTATGAAAGTACTGGACTCCAAGTCAGACTGCCGACCAGTCATGAGTGGAGTCCCACAAAGATCGGTCCTGGTCCACTCCTGTGTAGCATATACTTCTCAGAAGTCAGGCCAACACGGAGGGACTCTGGTTGACCAAATGTGCAGATGACTGCAAGCTGGGAGCCATTAACTCCCCAAGTGATGCAGACATCCTACAGAAAGGCCCCACTGAGACCAATGACTGGTGTCGAAACCATGGCCTTAAGCTTAATGCCAAAAAATACGTCGTCATCCCCTTTGGGAAAAACTCAGTTCCCACTAATTACCATATCGATGAGAGCCCACTGAACACTGAAGGCTTTATAAGAGATCTGGGGACACAGGGTGACAGCAACCTTTCCTTCGACCACCACATTGCCACTATGGTTAGAAAGTCCTTCTATGTGGCATATATCATTACCAAGGGTTTTGCATCCAGGAAAAAAGCGGTCATCATTTCTCTCTACTCTTCCCTCTTTAGACCAGTCATAGAGTATAATGCCCCATTTGGCATGTACCTCACTAGACACCTGCAACAGCTGGACAGGCTACAAAAGTACCTCAGGAAGAGGATCCTAGGCCTTAAACACATGTCCTACACAGACAGACTAAAAAAAAAACATCCAGCTATTCTCTGTCTCAAATTGCCTACTAAGAGGCAATCTCTGCTTGACTTACAAAGCCATGTCTGACCCAGTTCTGTTAGAAATGCTACATCTAAAGAAATTCCAATCCCTCCACACCACACGCTCTAGAGATCTCATCCTCAATACCACAATCAACAGAACATGCTGGAAGGACAGGTTCATAGCCCCGATTCCAATCCCTCCACACCACACGCTCTAGAGATCTCATCCTCAATACCACAATCAACAGAACATGCTGGAAGGACAGGTTCATAGCCCCGAGACTGCCCACGCTGTGGAATAGACTTCTCAAACATGTAAGCAGAGCACATCACTGGCCCTCTTCAAGGGAGATCTTGATGAGTGGATGGGAAATAGAAAGTTCACTGCGGGGATCACTCCAGTGGCTCTGCTTGATAGAGACACTGGGGATTAACGACGGGTGGCACAATGCCAGAGCACTTCTATGGGCTAGGTTTGTAAAGGCCCCAGGGCTATTAGCCTAGTACACACCTATGAACCTATGCTGTAAACAGAAATGTTACATACCTGATGAAGTAGAATGCTCCTCTGTTGATATGTGCAGATATATAATGTTTTTGGCAGCACGTTTACTGTGTGAAAAAAGTCTCGTACAAACTGGTTCCCCTAGCCAGCTGTTTTCCTTTTTAACATGGTTCTCACTGGCTCTTAACCAATCTGGGGTTCTGAAATGCTAATTGCAGCTAACACAGCTTATCTGCAGTATAATCAGCCAATGGCATGCAACCACTGAACAGGATATAAGGCCTTCATGTAGATTAGAAGCCCTTTTTGTTGTGCTGGACATTACTGGGTTAAAGATACTACTTCATTGCAGAGGGTATGTTTGTAGCAGCTATTTTTATATGTAGATGTGTCTGCTACATGCTGCAGCTGATGCTGGAGGCAATAGGCATAGGCAGAGAGTGTGAACACTCTAGCAGACAACAAGCTGTAAGAGTAACTGTGGGAGCTGTGGCAGCCTTGTAGAGGCAGAGCCAGATTGAGGGTACCTATTCCACTGCAGATTAAGGCATATGTATAAGGTACGTATGTTAGACAACTGCATCACTAACAGAGTACTAGTCAACATATTTGTTGTGTCTTTGAGCACCATAAGGGGTAAATACATCATTATGTCAACCATGTGGGCAACTGCCAGGCCATGTTTACATTATGGTAGTGATTTGGAACGTGTGTGCTGGCAGTTCTTGTTAGTAACAGGACCTAAATATTTGTAAGTTAGTTGTGCAGCTGTGCTATTCTGTAATATCATTATGAAATGATTGTGTGCTGTACTCTGATATTAGTCGGCCTCATTTGCATTACCTAAGTTAAAAAGCTACTATTTTGCAACAAGTGGCTGCTGAGGAATCTGATGTAAATATTGTTGTGAAATTGCTTTTAAAAAAGAAACTGTTTTTATTTTAAAATATGGTACTTTGTTACCTAGAGGTCTTAATACAGACTGCTGCTGGAAATGTGTTATGTAATTAAGTATTTTATTGATTGATTGATAAATTGTTTCATTGTTGATGTTTGGGACTATATAAGATGTATGGGGTGTGTTTTATTTTACTCCTTGAAGGCTTACTGTGGCCGAGGCGCTAGAGTGTACAGAATAAACGGATTTTACTGGTTCTGCTGTGTGTTGTTTTGTTGCATTGGAGCTGCTATTTTTGTTGTTTTTCATCTCGACTTATGGCCAGTGATCCTGCGTTGAATGTTCCACGAATATTTAGAGAGGAGAGTGGAGGTACCTCTCAAAGAACATTGGATGGCTTCCTTAATACTAATCCAGATCGTATTGCGGATAGATCCGAAAGGACAATGGGTACAGAGAATGGTGGGGATGTTCCATTATGGGAGCGTTTTTTGACTGAAACACGTAACAACAGGGTCAACAATCCTTTTGCTAATATAGGCAAACGTTCCATGGACTTCCCAACAGAGGTAAAGACTATAATCTCTAAGTTACTAAACCTTTTGAATAAAGAAACAGCAGTGTTCTACAATTATAATAGCTTACAGCGTTATCTAGACCTGGATATTGTTCCTAGAGGCTTAAGAGCCATTAAGTTTCCTTCCGAACCTTTTAATGGGTCTTGCCCTACTGATAAAACTTTCAGAAATAAATGGGAGTGTGCTGCACACCAATGTTCCAGAGAATGGTTAAAAATCTTAATAGAAAGAGATAATTTTAAGTTGCAAAATTTGAAAAAAGATATTAGTCTGACTTGTACTAATCTAGCGACTGCAGTAGAGTGAGTCAGATTTGAATCTTGTTTTAGAGATATTCAATCCAAAGTGAATATCCTAGAAAAGAAAATTATAGAGCATAAAATGATTAAAATTGAGAGAGATCTACGGGATTTTGAAAAGGGAGGCGTATATCTGTTTAGAGCCAACCAGCGCCCACGTTCTGGTGTACGCATACCTAATGCTGCTAATAGAGACAGAAATAGAACAGTCAGCCATACCAATGCTGATACGCCACATTTAACCACAGATAGACAGCCTCAATTCATGGACTCTGTTGACTTTCCGGATTTACCCTCGCCTGGTGACCAACGATTTTTTCCAGAACATTTTCGTTCTGAAAGCGAATTTAATCAACAGCGCAAAAGGGGATTCGTGGAGCAAGAACATCAGAGAGGTGGGCCGTCGCGACAATGGAGGGAGAATAAACGGACAAGATGGTATTGAAAATCAATTATTAAATGGTGGTGAATTTATCTGGCTGTTATATTTCTGACAGTATTATTTTGATACTGAACTGTGGTTTGAAGTTTGTGCCCACTGTTTTGCCTAAATTGTATGTATGCAAAATAGAACTATTTAAATTTATAAGAAAGTTACACTTATGGTATTTCTTTAATTGTGGTGACAGTAGTTTGAATGAAAATAATAATGTAGAAAATGTGAGTTTGGATGATTCCTTTATGGAATCTATTGAATCTGTTGAATCATTTGTATCTTGTACTAATGATTTAAACGCATATTGTCTTATTGATTCTTCACGTGTGAAGGTAGATAGTCAATTCATACCTCCTTTCTCACATGATGGTATCAAAAAATTTCAAACGATGGTTGATTTTGATATTGAATATCTGGTTAGGAACTTTGATAAGAACAAAGTTGAATACAATATTACTAAACAGGAATGGCTTGAATTGATGCAACTTTCTAAACAAAATGATTTGGTCATTAAGCCATCAGACAAAGGGAACAAAATAGTAATAATGCATTATACTGACTATTTGAATATGTGTTTGGATTTATTAATGGACAGTTCTGTATATTCTATTGTTGAAAATAATGTGGTTATTCAAGCTAGAGAACAATATTTGGTTCTAATTAACAAAAGTTTAAGATTGGGTTATTGGACTGAGTCTGATGTCCAAAAAAAGTTGTCACTAGCTGGTACTGGTCCAGCATATTTTTATTGTCTACCCAAAATTCATAAAAATTCTAGAAAGCCACCTGGTAGACCTATAGTGTCAGCCAGGCACTATTTTTTACATAACCTTGTAGTTATTTTACATGGAGTGCTAATCAAAGAAGTAGTAAGTCTTCCCTCATATATTAAAGATTCTGTTGATTTTTTAGGTAAAATTAATAATATAATATGGAGGAAGAATATGTATTGGTTAACACTAGATGTCAAGAGCCTGTATACGAGTATTCAACATAAACATGGGCTAGAGGCACTGCTGGCTAGTATGGGTGATGAACCTTTTACACATTATATACTTGATTTAGTGCAGTTTTGTCTGGAACATAATTATTTTTACTTTGATAATATGATTTTCCATCAGTTACAAGGTACAGCTATGGGAGCCCCATTTGCACATATGTATGCAAACATTTTTATGGGGCTTGCTGAAAAATAATGTATATATAATAATACATTTGTAAAAAAAATATGTTAAACTGTACTGTCGATACATTGATGATTTGATTTTTTTTGTGTGAAGATGGTTTAGATGAAATACAGAGTTTTGTAATTGGGATCCAACAGAATAGGTTCAATATCTCTTTTGATGGACTACAATGTGGTGAGTCAGTCAATTTTTTGGATATCAAATTACAAGGGGTTATGAATAGACCAATAATTACTAGTGTGTATAGAAAATTTGGTACACCACATGATTTTGTTAAAGCTACTAGCTGCCATCCGAAACAGACAATTCAGGCTTTACCATATAGTGAGTTTCTTAGAATTTCACGTTTGTGTAATAATAATGAAATATTTCTTGAGGAAATACAGTTTACGAAAGATATGTTTGCAAACAGAAATTATGACATCAAACTTTTAGATCAGGACGTGAAGCGGATCATTAAAAGTAGATATAAGGGATATAATAATGGAAATAACAAGTATAAGAACAACAATAAGGGCTATTATGGTGAGAATATAACAAAAGATTCAGAGAACCAAGTTCTTTTTAGTGTCGACTTATAATGTTTGTAGTGATGACATTAAAAAGAGTATTTTATATTTTTGGCCATTTTTGCGGAGTTATGGTGAATTAAGTAAATTATTAGAAAAAAAATTAATGTTTTCATACAAAAGAGGGAGGAGTATTAGAGATATTATAGTACACACAAAATTTTTTAGACCAGAAGTTAAATTACTTCGGTCTATTTCTGATTTAGGAACATTTCCATGTAGAAATTGCAGTTGTTGCCAATATTTATGTAGAACATTTTGTAATATTAATAGAAAAGGTTTTGTTTCTAATGGGACATTTAATTGTAGGACAAATAGGGTGATTTATGCAATAAAATGTGAATGCAACAAGTTTTATATTGGTCAAACTAAGAGGATGTTCAAAGTGAGATTACTTGAAAATATCAGGGATATCAGAAAATTTAGGTTAGAGAGACCTTTAGCTAAACATTTTTGTGAATATCACAATGGACAATATCATACTTCAAAAGCTACTATTTTGCAACAAGTGGCTGCTGAGGAATCTGATGTAAATATTGTTGTGAAATTGCTTTTAAAAAAAGAAACTGTTTTTATTTAAAAATATGGTACTTTGTTACCTAGAGGTCTTAATACAGACTGCTGCTGGAAATGTGTTATGTAATTAAGTATTTTATTGACTGATTGATAAATTGTTTCATTGTTGATGTTTGGGACTATATAAGATGTATAGGGTGTGTTGTATTTTACTCCTTGAAGGCTTACTGTGGCCGAGGCGCTAGAGTGTACAGAATAAACGGATTTTACTGGTTCTGCTGTGTGTTGTTTTGTTGCATTGGAGCTGCTACTTTTGTTGTTTTTCATCCTACAGAAAGGCCCCACTGAGACCAATGACCGGTGTCGAAACCATGGCCTTAAGCTTAATGCCAAAAAATGCGTCGTTATCCCCTTTGGGAAAAACTCAGTTCCCACTAATTACCATATCGATGAGAGCCCACTGAACACTGAAGGCTTTATAAGAAATCTGGGGACACAGGTTGACAGCAACCTTTCCTTCGACCACCACATTGCCACTATGGTTAGAAAGTCCTTCTATGTGGCATATATCATTACCAAGGGTTTTGCATCCAGGAAAAAAGCGGTCATCATTTCTCTCTACTCTTCCCTCTTTAGACCAGTCATAGAGTATAATGCCCCATTTGGCATGTACCTCACTAGACACCTGCAACAGCTGGAGAGGCTACAAAAGTACCTCAGGAAGAGGATCCTAGGCCTTAAACACATGTCCTACACAGACAGACTAAAAAAAAAAACATCCAGCTATTCTCTGTCTCATATTGCCTACTAAGAGGCAATCTCTACTTGACTTACAAAGCCATGTCTGACCCAGTTCTGTTAGAAATGCTACATCTAAAGAAATTCCAATCCCTCCACACCACACGCTCTAGAGATCTCATCCTCAATACCACAATCAACAGAACATGCTGGAAGGACAGGTTCATAGCCCCGAGACTGCCCACGCTGTGGAATAGACTTCCCATACATGTAAGCAGAGCACATCACTGGCCCTCTTCAAGGGAAATCTTGATGAGTGGATGGGAAATAGAAAGTTCACCGCGGGGATCACTCCAGTGGCTCTGCTTGATAGAGACACTGGGGATTAACGACGGGTGGCACAATGCCAGAGCACTTCTATGGGCTAGGTTTGTAAAGGCCCCGGGGCTATTAGCCTAGTACACACCTATGAACCTATGCTGTAAACAGAAAGGTTACATACCTGATGAAGTAGAATGCTCCTCTTTTGATATGTGCAGATATATAATGTTTTTGGCAGCACGTTTACTGTGTGGAAAAAAGTCTCGTACAAACTGGTTCCCCTAGCCAGCTGTTTTCCTTTTTAACATGGTTCTCACTGACACTTAACCAATCTGGGGTTCTGAAATGCTAATTGCAGCTAACACAGCTTATCTGCAGTATAATCAGCCAATGGCATGCAACCACTGAACAGGATATAAGGCCTTCATGTAGATTAGAAGCCCTTTTGGTTGTGCTGGACATTACTGGGTTAAAGATACTACTTCATTGCAGAGGGTATGTTTGTAGCAGCTATTTTTATATGTAGATGTGTCTGCTACATGCTGCAGCTGATGCTGGAGGCAATAGGCATAGGCAGAGAGTGTGAACACTCTAGCAGACAGCAAGCTGTAAGAGTAACTGTGGGAGCTGTGGCAGCCTTGTAGAGGCAGAGCCAGATTGAGGGTACCTATTCCACTGCAGATTAAGGCATATGTATAAGGTATGTATGTTAGACAACAGCATCACTAACAGAGTACTAGTCAACATATTTGTTGTGTCCTTGAGCAACATAAGGGGTAAATATATCATTATGTCAACCATGTGGGCAACTGCCAGGCCATGTTTACATTATGGTAGTGATTTGGAACGTGTGTGCTGGCAGTTCTTGTTAGTAACAGGACCTAAATATTTGTAAGTTAGTTGTGCAGCTGTGCTATTCTGTAATATTATTATGAAATGATTGTGTGCTGTACTCTGATATTAGTGGGCCTCATTTGCATTACCTAAGTTAAAAAGCTACTATTTTGCAACAAGTGGCTGCTGAGGAATCTGATGTAAATATTGTTGTGAAATTGCTTTTAAAAAAGAAACTGTTTTTATTTTAAAATATGGTACTTTGTTACCTAGAGGTCTTAATACAGACTGCTGCTGGAAATGTGTTATGTAATTAAGTATTTTATTGATTTGATTGATAAATTGTTTCATTGTTGATGTTTGGGACTATATAAGATGTATGGGGTGTGTTTTATTTTGCTCCTTGAAGGCTTACTGTGGCCGAGGCGCTAGAGTGTACAGAATAAACGGATTTTACTGGTTCTGCTGTGTGTTGTTTTGTTGCATTGGAGCTGCTATTTTTGTTGTTTTTCATCTCGACTTATGGCCAGTGATCCTGCGTTGAATGTTCCACGAATATTTAGAGAGGAGAGTGGAGGTACCTCTCAAAGAACATTGGATGGCTTCCTTAATACTAATCCAGATCGTATGGATAGATCCGAAAGGACAATGGGTACAGAGAATGGTGGGGATGTTCCATTATGGGAGCGTTTTGACTGAAACACGTAACAACAGGGTCAACAATCCTTTTGCTAATATAGGCAAACGTTCCATGGACTTCCCAACAGAGGTAAAGACTATAATCTCTAAGTTACTAAACCTTTTGAATAAAGAAACAGCAGTGTTCTACAATTATAATAGCTTACAGCGTTATCTAGACCTGGATATTGTTCCTAGAGGCTTAAGAGCCATTAAGTTTCCTTCCGAACCTTTTAATGGGTCTTGCCCTACTGATAAAACTTTCAGAAATAAATGGGAGTGTGCTGCACACCAATGTTCCAGAGAATGGTTAAAAATCTTAATAGAAAGAGATAATTTTAAGTTGCAAAATTTGAAAAAGATATTAGTCTGACTTGTACTAATCTAGCGACTGCAGTAGAGTGAGTCAGATTTGAATCTTGTTTTAGAGATATTCAATCCAAAGTGAATATCCTAGAAAAGAAAATTATAGAGCATAAAATGATTAAAATTGAGAGAGATCTACGGGATTTTGAAAAGGGAGGCGTATATCTGTTTAGAGCCAACCAGCACCCACGTTCTGGTGTACGCATACCTAATGCTGCTAATAGAGACAGAAATAGAACAGTCAGCCATACCAATGCTGATACGCCACATTTAACCACAGATAGACAGCCTCAATTCATGGACTCTGTTGACTTTCCAGATTTACCCTCGCCTGGTGACCAACGATTTTTTCCAGAACATTTTCGTTCTGAAAGCGAATTTAATCAACAGCGCAAAAGTGGATTCGTGGAGCAAGAACATCAGAGAGGTGGGCCGTCGCGACAATGGAGGGAGAATAAACGGACAAGATGGTATTGAAAATCAATTATTAAATGGTGGTGAATTTATCTGGCTGTTATATTTCTGACAATATTATTTCGATACTGAACTGTGGTTTGAAGTTTGTGCCCACTGTTTTGCATAAATTGTATGTATGCAAAATAGAACTATTTAAATTTATAAGAAAGTTACACTTATGGTATTTCTTTAATTGTGGTGACAGTAGTTTGAATGAAAATAATAATGTAGAAAATGTGAGTTTGGATGATTCCTTTATGGAATCTATTGAATCTGTTGAATCATTTGTATCTTGTACTAGTGATTTAAACGTATATTGTCTTATTGATTCTTCACGTGTGAAGGTAGATAGTCAATTCATACCTCCTTTCTCACATGATGGTATCAAAAAATTTCAAACGATGGTTGATTTTGATATTGAATATCTGGTTAGGAACTTTGATAAGAACAAAGTTGAATACAATATTACTAAACAGGAATGGCTTGAATTGATGCAACTTTCTAAACAAAATGATTTGGTCATTAAGCCATCAGACAAAGGGAACAAAATAGTAATAATGCATTATAC
Source organism: Protopterus annectens (assembly GCF_019279795.1). Lineage (NCBI taxonomy): Eukaryota > Metazoa > Chordata > Ceratodontiformes > Protopteridae > Protopterus > Protopterus annectens. Next base: position 520,805,151 of record NC_056745.1, read on the forward strand.
TGACTATTTGAATATGTGTTTGGATTTATTAATGGACAGTTCTGTATATTCTGTTGTTGAAAATAATGTGGTTATTCAAGCTAGAGAACAATATTTGGTTCTAATTAACAAAGGTTTAAGATTGGGTTTTTGGACTGAGTCTGATGTCCAAAAAAAGTTGTCACTAGCTGGTACTGGTCCAGCATATTTTTATTGTCTACCCAAAATTCATAAAAATTCTAGAAAGCCACCTGGTAGACCTATAGTGTCAGCCAGGCACTATTTTTTACATAACCTTGTAGTTATTTTACATGGAGTGCTAATCAAAGAAGTAGTAAGTCTTCCCTCATATATTAAAGATTCTGTTGATTTTTTAGGTAAAATTAATAATATAATATGGAGGAAGAATATGTATTGGTTAACACTAGATGTCAAGAGCCTGTATATGAGTATTCAACATAAACATGGGCTAGAGGCACTGCTGGCTAGTATGGGTGACGAACCTTTTACACATTATATACTTGATTTAGTGCAGTTTTGTCTGGAACATAATTATTTTTACTTTGATAATATGATTTTCCATCAGTTACATGGTACAGCTATGGGAGCCCCATTTGCACATATGTATGCAAACATTTTTATGGAGCTTGCTGAAAAATAATGTATATATAATAATACATTTGTAAAAAAATATGTTAAACTGTACTGTCGATACATTGATGATTTGATTTTTTTTGTGTGAAGATGGTTTAGATGAAATACAGAGTTTTGTAATTGGGATCCAACAGAATAGGTTCAATATCTCTTTTGATGGACTACAATGTGGTGAGTCAGTCAATTTTTTGGATATCAAATTACAAGGGGTTATGAATAGACCAATAATTACTAGTGTGTATAGAAAATTTGGTACACCACATGATTTTGTTAAAGCTACTAGCTGCCATCCGAAACAGACAATTCAGGCTTTACCATATAGTGAGTTTCTTAGAATTTCACGTTTGTGTAATAATAATGAAATATTTCTTGAGGAAATACAGTTTACGAAAGATATGTTTGCAAACAGAAATTATGACATCAAACTTTTAGATCAGGACGTGAAGTGGATCATTAAAAGTAGATATAAGGGATATAATAATGGAAATAACAAGTATAAGAACAACAATAAGGGCTATTATGGTGAGAATATAACAAAAGATTCAGAGAACCAAGTTCTTTTTAGTGTCGACTTATAATGTTTGTAGTGATGACATTAAAAAGAGTATTTTATATTTTTGGCCATTTTTGCGGAGTTATGGTGAATTAAGTAAATTATTAGAAAAAAAATTAATGTTTTCATACAAAAGAGGGAGGAGTATTAGAGATATTATAGTACACACAAAATTTTTTAGACCAGAAGTTAAATTACTTCGGTCTATTTCTGATTTAGGAACATTTCCATGTAGAAATTGCAGTTGTTGCCAATATTTATGTAGAACATTTTGTAATATTAATAGAAAAGGTTTTGTTTCTAATGGGACATTTAATTGTAGGACAAATAGGGTGATTTATGCAATAAAATGTGAATGCAACAAGTTTTATATTGGTCAAACTAAGAGGATGTTCAAAGTGAGATTACTTGAACATATCAGGGATATCAGAAAATTTAGGTTAGAGAGCCCTTTAGCTAAACATTTTTGTGAATATCACAATGGACAATATCATACTTCAAAAGCTACTATTTTGCAACAAGTGGCTGCTGAGGAATCTGATGTAAATATTGTTGTGAAATTGCTTTTAAAAAAAGAAACTGTTTTTATTTAAAAATATGGTACTTTGTTACCTAGAGGTCTTAATACAGACTGCTGCTGGAAATGTGTTATGTAATTAAGTATTTTATTGACTGATTGATAAATTGTTTCATTGTTGATGTTTGGGACTATATAAGATGTATGGGGTGTGTTGTATTTTACTCCTTGAAGGCTTACTGTGGCCGAGGCGCTAGAGTGTACAGAATAAACGGATTTTACTGGTTCTGCTGTGTGTTGTTTTGTTGCATTGGAGCTGCTACTTTTGTTGTTTTTCATCCTAAAGAAAGGTCCCACTGAGACCAATGACCGGTGTCGAAACCATGGCCTTAAGCTTAATGCCAAAAAATGCGTCGTTATCCCCTTTGGGAAAAACTCAGTTCCCACTAATTACCATATCGATGAGAGCCCACTGAACACTGAAGGCTTTATAAGAGATCTGGGGACACAGGTTGACAGCAATCTTTCCTTCGACCACCACATTGCCACTATGGTTAGAAAGTACTTCTATGTGGCATATATCATTACCAAGTGTTTTGCATCCAGGAAAAAAGCGGTCATCATTTCTCTCTACTCTTCCCTCTTTAGACCAGTCATAGAGTATAATGCCCCATTTGGCATGTACCTCACTAGACACCTGCAACAGCTGGAGAGGCTACAAAAGTACCTCAGGAAGAGGATCCTAGGCCTTAAACACATGTCCTACACAGACAGACTAAAAAAAAACATCCAGCTATTCTCTGTCTCATATTGCCTACTAAGAGGCAATCTCTGCTTGACTTACAAAGCCATGTCTGACCCAGTTCTGTTAGAAATGCTACACCTAAAGAAATTCCAATCCCTCCACACCACATGCTCTAGAGATCTCATCCTCAATACCACAATCAACAGAACATGCTGGAAGGACAAGTTCATAGCCCCGAGACTGCCCACGCTGTGGAATAGACTTCCCATACATGTAAGCAGAGCACATCACTGGCCCTCTTCAAGGGAAATCTTGATGAGTGGATGGGAAATAGAAAGTTCACTGCGGGGATCACTCCAGTGGCTCTGCTTGATAGAGACACTGGGGATTAACGACGGGTGGCACAATGCCAGAGCACTTCTATGGGCTAGGTTTGTAAAGGCCCCAGGGCTATTAGCCTAGTACACACCTATGAACCTATGCTGTAAACAGAAAGGTTACATACCTGATGAAGTAGAATGCTCCTCTGTTGATATGTGCAGATATATAATGTTTTTGGCAGCACGTTTACTGTGTGAAAAAAGTTTCGTACAAACTGGTTCCCCTAGCCAGCTGTTTTCCTTTTTAACATAGTTCTCACTGGCTCTTAACCAATCTGGGGTTATGAAATGCTAATTGCAGCTAACACAGCTTATCTGCAGTATAATCAGCCAATGGCATGCAACCACTGAACAGGATATAAGGTCTTCATGTAGATTAGAAGCCCTTTTGGTTGTGCTGGACATTACTGGGTTAAAGATACTACTTCATTGCAGAGGGTATGTTTGTAGCAGCTATTTTTATATGTAGATGTGTCTGCTACATGCTGCAGCTGATGCTGGAGGCAATAGGCATAGGCAGAGAGTGTGAACACTCGAGCAGACAACAAGCTGTAAGAGTAACTGTGGGAGCTGTGGCAGCCTTGTAGAGGCAGAGCCAGATTGGGGGTACCTATTCCACTGCAAATTAAGGCATATGTATAAGGTACGTATGTTAGACAACAGCATCACTAACAGAGTACTAGTCAACATATTTGTTGTGTCCTTGAGCAACATAAGGGGTAAATATATCATTATGTCAACCATGTGGTCAACTGCCAGGCCATGTTTACATTATGGTAGTGATTTGGAACGTGTGTGCTGGCAGTTCTTGTTAGTAACAGGACCTAAATATTTGTAAGTTAGTTGTGCAGCTGTGCTATTCTGTAATATCATTATGAAATGATTGTGTGCTGTACTCTGATATTAGTGGGCCTCATTTGCATTACCTAAGTTAAACTCCTCTGTGAATGCATATTAGTGCATGACCTGACGCTTTATGCACTTTATAGTGTTGCTAGGGATAGGGATATTTCACGTGTATTCGTATCTGCAGGCCTTTGAAGTCCATCACTGAAATGCAGACATTGCATTTGAAATGAATTATGTAGATAAAGACTGCATGACTCAGTCATTTATTGATGACTTCACAATAATGTAATTTAAATGCTACACACCACTGGATTTGAATCCAGGATCATGTGTGGCAAAACTTACTGCTTGCAAAGCAGACTGAGCTACTGAACCACTGTTACAGCATGTGTATTTGTGAAGATATAAGTGCACACATACAGGCTGTGACATACCTCCATTACATCCATTATTATGTGCCTGGCTTTATAGGGATGTATTTCTCCACCAGCGTCCCAGTTGAACATGTATTTTGCCATTGATGTTTTAGCAGGTGTACTTCTACATGTTGCTGATAAAAGTGCCCATTTACTTGCTATTAGAGACCTCACTTACATCCATTATTCTGCGTCTAGCTTTCTAGTGCTGTAGTCCTGTACCAGACTCCAAGTTACACTCCCATTTTTCTATTACTCATTTAGCAGGTTTACGCAGCATGGCACAATGCGCAGGTCTTCTTAGACGTGTTTAATGATGGTAGCTTGCAATTACTATGTTTTGCTTAAACCACGTTTTAATTAACACCTGTGTGGCATGGCAGGTTAATGCAGTAGTCTGCAGGTGCAATGGATTTGGGTTCGGAAATAGGTGACAGTTGTTTATTTTGCACATGTTTATTATTTAAAACACAAATATCAATATAGCTCCATTTTGCTGAGCTTTGCAACAGCGTCATGCAAAAAATCTTTAATGAAAAGAAAAAAGGAAGATAAGATATTGGTGAAATGGGGTGCAAGTAGGGGGAAAGCATAGTGAAAGGCAGGTAGGAATGTGCAGGAAGGGTGTAGGAAAGAACTATAAGTATTTAGTTCTTGTACAACAACAACTTGCACTTTGACAGAATTTGTAGATGAGTTTGAACTGTCACCCCCCCAGTGAGGACAACATAACTGCATTGTCAAGCCAATTGGACCAAATTACGTGTGCCTAGTGGATATGTGCAAAATGGAGAGCTATGTATAAGACTATTTTTTTTTGGGACAGGTGCCCACTTTTTTTTTTTTTTTTTTTTTTTTTAAGATGAGAGTGGAATGTTGGGGAAGGGAGGTAAGTTGGGAAGATTTGAAAGCTTTTGCAGACAGACAAGACAGCAGACAGGGGTGGTGTGTGACACAAGAGGGGGTTGAATACCTTGAATTGTGAGAGTGTTATGGAATCCCAGTCTCAGGTGCCTCCACAAGGTAGCAGAGTGACTCAATTCCCCACCCATAGGACTGTTGGAACTGCTACTTCACTACCTCTGGGGTGGCAGTGGAGAGGCTGGGCTCCGGAGTGAGGCTGCCCTACCAGTGTGTGAAGCATGCCCTACATCCAGTGCAGGTAGCGTCCAAAACCTTGGAACACTATCCTGTGCTCCAATCCTGATAGTTTTTCACGAGTGACACTACCCCCTCACCACCGCTCCCAGAGAGGGGCCCAGGCCTGGCCTATGGGGCAGAACTACCTGATGCCTTAGGTAGTGCAAGGGCAGCAGAGGGGGCACCACTAGGCTGCAGCTCAGATCTGCTTGGCCCAGGTGTCATGGCCGGAGGGGCCAAGGTAGGTGGATCACCTGGAACTGGCCTACTTTGTCTCACTGGAATAAATTAGATATAACGGCATGTTAAGGTTAGTAATAACTAAACCAGTGTTAGTGTTAACATAATATTGATTAATCCAAATACATATTAAGGTATGTTATGTGGAACACAACAATAAGTAACATAATAGTAAGTATGTTAACAGCAAACCAGTATGAAATAACTCATAAGGCCAACATAACAGTTAGTTTAACAGAATATATTAATATTAAATCATAATAATAAGTAACATTAGCAAATTAAGATAAGGGGTGGGGAAAGAGAGAAAAACATACCATTAATGAATTTGCAGATGATATTAATACACAGCCACATAATAGTTTAACAGAATATATTAATATTAAATCATAATAATAAATAACATTAATAAATTAAAGAAGATAAGGGGTCGGGAGAGAGAGATAAACATACCATTAGCGAATTTGCAGATAATATTAATACACAGACTACTAATACATACTTTTACAGGTGTGAGATGTCATTTGTGAGTACAGTGACTCAAATTCTTCTGCAGATGATGTAGTACATACATACCTCTCAAGCTGTTTGCTTGTGATGGTATGGGCCAAGCATTAACAAATGCAGGTACACAACTACACAGAACTGTTTCACGTAATGTGCATGTACATAACTGCCAAGTTGTTCTGTAAATGGATTTGCAAATACTTTGCATTACAGGTAATCATTTCTCTGCCAGTCATGGACTAGACAGCTTGGGCAGTCGTCATTACATTACAAAAAATTGTGACAGATGAGAGGAGTGCTTGTGTACATTAAGTAGACTAGACAGCCATCACGTCATAGTTGGCAGGCATGGGAGTAGAACCCTAAAGCTGTGACTGCAGGGGACATGTGCACGTAATGTAACAGTTGACTGCAGTGACATTAGAACACACATGCAGCAAATACAGGCCTTCTGCACTTACTTGAACACATTGCTTATCAAACCACAATCCTGCTTATACAGAGCAGTATTTGACTGAAAGTGGCCTGAAGACAACCCTGAACTGTACTATGAGTTGTGCAATACATTTATCAAGCAATTACTTTTTTTATTCTTTTATTTCAGTTTTACAGTTGACTGCCTTGGCATTAGAACACACATGCAGTGAATACAGCCCTCCTGCAGTTTTTTGTGCAAATTAGTTATCAAACCACAATCCTGCTGTAAACCTTATTACTTACTGTTATTCGTATTGTTTATTGCGCTACAGTTATTAAGAAATATCAATACTTAACACACTCATGGTCCATCCTGGCCAGATGTGAGCCTGGACATTGTGAGCCTGTTCAGCTGCAGCTATTGGAAGAGAAGCACACTGATATGCATACCAGTTTTGCACAGATTCAGCTTGTATTTTAGTAAAGTAGTAACAAACATACATATGTGTGGGGCATGCCCAGCCCTAACCTCTTGGACCCATGTGTCCAAGGTTCCCCTTTTCCTACACTTCAGGTTGTCATAGTGGTGACAGCACTGCTCACCAGTGCAGGGGGATACCAGTAGCACTGGTAAGATCTCTGGCCAACCAATCCCAGGCTTCAGCTTTACATTCTGATCCCTATTAACTGTCCTGTAACATCCGGGGTTCATAGTTCCAGACCAGAAGTCCAGCAAACATTCTGAATTCCTGCATACCCCACCTCTGCACTCGAAAGCACGTTCCCTCACCACCACTGCCAGGTATATCAACAGGTTAGTAAGACTCCAATGAATGCTGCAGAATTCCCGCATATTGGCCGTAATATAAGCTGTTTTCCCACCCTTACATGTCGTACTGCATATTCAAAAAAAGTGCCGCATTGCTGAGCGGAGCTGAGCATTGCGTAAAGTCGCATAACCCTGTTTTAGTGAGTTTAGCAACGTGCAAACAGGAGTAGCTATTGACCATGTTTAAGCAATGGTAGCACCATGCAGTTTTTCCAAATGTAGCAATTTTGTTTTTAAATTAAACCGCCTTTTAGGTCACCTCACGCATTTCCACAGCAATAAATGTAAAAAGGTATGACTGCTGGGGACTTGAACTGGGAGCCCACTACACTTTAGGCTGTGACTCTACCTATTTAGCTACCTGGATAGTGAGAAAACCTGTATACCTTCACATGTACTACTAACCTGCCTGTTAGCATTGCTATGCACCATGCCGCGCTAATAGACATTCGAAAAAAAAAACAATAAAATAAAAAAAGTAGACAACTATAACTAATTAATTTCATCCGGTTTCTATTTTTAGATGTCTGACAGGTGTCAGCTGTGCATGTGTAAGTGCAGCTCAGCAGTGCTGCACTCCGCGCCCCTGCAAATTGGCATTAAAAAAAACAACTATTACATCACACACATATTTCTACACTAGCAGGGTACATTACAGGAATTCTTATCATGTACATAACATCTGTCCAGGTATTCTCTGGACATTCCACAACCACACGACAGCCTCTACACTACTGCCTACACGGATTCAATATCCATGTTACTATGATCTCCCTGGGCAGCGTGCCATGATTAATGTATATGGCGCCCTGCTGAGGGGGAACTCTGGCCATGTACATAATTCTGTATAGGCTGTACATGGAGCCTACACAGATTTTATTGAATCCTAGCGGTAAGTATAACAAAATGGAAAATATATCAAACACAGTTATACTGGGGGTCTAATGAATGTACAGTATAAGCAATTTTAACTGAAACTAAACTTTAAGAAAAAAAGCTGGTTAAAAAGCTGCAAAATCACAGGAAAAACAATTTGATTAACTAGAAAGGAGTACAGCCACATTTATGAAGAGTCAGATGACTGCATAAAACACAAATCCAGGAACTTTAGTCATACAAACAGTGGAAAAAGTTATAACATTTGATAAAATAAAAAAAAAATACTAAAAACTCCAAAATGCTTTTAAGTACAGCACATTTAGACATTTCCCTGGTTAATATGATGCGTTTAAGCTTGAAATGGGGGAAAATATTGTCTCAGCATATTTACTTTAACTTTTTCTTTAGAAGTCTTGGGAAAAGACAAGAAGAGTACCAGGACACTAGTTCTTCCAGTTGCCTCTAACAAATGTAAGGCTTATCTAGCACTTGCATTAATACTTTTCAAAGACTGTCCTACTTTCCAGAACTTCTCATAGGCAGTCCATTCTTACAGCAGTAAGTGATTTCTTGCTATAAAAAGTTGACTTCTGTCAGATCATGACTAGTGTGTATGAATGTGACCAGTGAGATTACCTATGTCTGGGGGCAGAAAAGTGAAGACAGCCTGGGTTGAGAGTAGCAGACTAGCCACTTACATGTTAAGCCTGGAGGCTCACATTATGGGGTAGATTTTGGCTTATACTGGTAGTAAAGAAGTTGGCCTGGACATTGGAGAAAGTATGAGACATTGTGAGGTTTAGGAGGTGAGGTTGAAAGGGTTTCTGCATTGAGGCTACTACTGCCTCATCATCAGCCACATTGTTTGAACACTTTAGCTTATAATGAAACCACTAGCTATTGTAATTGCCTCTAAATGTGCACTGTAAGGCTATAGCTTCTTGGTACACTAAAATTGTTTAATTTAAGGCTTGTCTAATTTTAGCAAATGCAAAATTTCATTAACTGGCTCTTTGACTGTAAAAACTGATCCATGTAGGAAGAGAAGAATTTGGAGAGGATAACTTGCAAGATACTTGAGCCCACTCCAGTGTTCTTTATCAGCCATGAAAATGTTCCCTTATATATCCTGCAGATTATCTAGGTAGCCAAACACAGCCGCATGGATAATGTTTGTAAGCAGTGTGTCTAGTGGTCATTTAATAGCTGTCATATCATTCATTTATTCATTCCCATTTAACCAGGGTAGAACAGTGATCCATGTGGATGATCTGATGGTACAGTCAGGAAGAGAATGTAACAAAATACAATCTAAATAATATACAGTCAGTATAACAAAATACAGCTTAATAGCAGTGTGACACCCGTGCACTACCCCAGTAATCAAGAAGCCTCAATCCTCACCAGTACCACCAGTGAGGGGCATGCACATTGGGAAGGATAACAAGTACACACACAGTAAAGTACTGTTTCCCTTAAGACCACACAGAGATCACAGTTAGTCTGGGGCTGGTTTCTCCCTTTCTCTCCAGATCCCCAATAAGCCCCCCCCCCTACTGGCACAGCTGTAGGGTACATATCTCAGCCTAGTGGTCAAGCCAAAACCTCCAGCACCCTCTCTATTCAACCAGTGTTTCATGTCCCTGCCCAAGTAGCTGAGACACACGCATGCACGCGCGTGCGCACACACACACACACACACACACACACACACACACACACACACACACACACACACACACACACACACACACACACACACACACACACACACACACACCACACACGCACACACACGCACACACACACACACACACACACACACATTCTTTGAGATATGAGTTATATACAAACATACAGACACTCCTGGGGAAGGCTGACACAGGTTCTACAGCTATGCCCCTTTCTCTCCAGACTGTAAGGTAAAAATCATTGCCACCAACCACTATTATCAGCTACTATAAGGCCCTTCCCAAAGGGTGACCAATTTCACTGTGTAACGTTACTGTTATCCAAACAGTAAGTGTGACTGAGCAGCAAGACTATTGGAGTGGCTTGGACAGTATCACCAAATATATGCAAGTACTCTAGAGCTTAAAGTATCTCTACACAAAACGGCCATAGTGGAAAGGTTTAAAAATATTTAATAATAAATAATAAAAACACAAGACGAATCTCATCAGTTCAACACAGTGTTAATCAAGAGTTCAGAAATCACAGAAAAATGTTTCAAAACAATACTGTAGGATAGTCTGACATAAATATAGAAAACAGCTAGACTAACTTAAGTATATTCTATCTATCTCTAAGAGAAATACTGAGTTCTAAATACTACTTACAGAACAAAGCAAGTGCCTTGTGAGTTGTTGTCAACTTTAGACAAAATCCAAAATGCCCAATCTTTCTCTCTGAGATAGTCTTAAATTGATATACACATTACTGCTGAGTCATTTCACATTACATCATTTTTGACATCTCTGCTGAAGTTTCTCAGGCTCACGGAACTCAGAATTTAACATTTGTTTGTAATGTTGCACCTGCCAGGAAACCACAGCAATAAAGGACACTTTACACATAAAGCCTAGTAATTAACTCTGGTCCTAAGAAAATAGAAATCATTTCTTAGTCCAGACATCCTGTCTCTGAGCTTGAGATCAGTCACACACAATGCTTCATTTATCAGCTTTCTTCTAGCAGGGAGCACTGTGGTTACATTTTTGAAGCTCAAACTATAACACAATTTTCTTACATTTGTTACACAAGCCTGTGGATCATATTAATGTTTACAATGACATAGAATTATTTACAAAATTTTATCTGGCTGGGTTGGCAGCCTTCACATATCCCGTCCCCCCGGAGAACCCAAGCTAGTTTTTCAAGTGTCCCTTAAGAAATGTTGCTTGAGAGGGTTAGCTTATGCCTTACCCCATTCCCTGTCTTAAGAGCCCATCTGGATTGGTGTTCCTAACCCCCACTGCGGTGCTGCACTGACATATATGCTTGCAACCCTAAGTTCCATCTTAGCAACTTGGCATTTTGCTGGCTGACTCAGTGAAACCATGTTAGGGGATTGTGATCTGTAACTACAGTGAATTTTCTTCCATACAGATAAGGCTGAAGTTTCTGCAGTGCCCACACTATGGCTAGACATTCCTTTTCTACATCTGCATAGCATTCCTCCCTGGGTTGCAGCCTATGACTGAGATAAACTACTAGGTGCTCTTCTCTCTCTGAAGAAATCTGGCTAAATACAGCCCCCACCCCATGGTTCAAAGCATCCACCTGCACATTAAATTATTTGCTGTAATCTGGACTAGCTAACACAGGGGGGTCCTCCCAAAGCTTCTTTAAGTTTCTGGAATGCCTGCTGACATGCTCTGGTCCACGCTACCTTATCTGGCCTGTTTTTCCTTGTCAGGTCTGTGAGGGGATCAGCTATGGTACTATAACTGGGGACAAACTTTCTGTAGTACCTTGCTGTCCCTAAGAATGCCCTCATGTGGTGTTTGGTAACACGTGCAGGCCATACCTGAATGGCTTCCACTTTGCCAGGTTCTGGCCTGATCTTACCACTCCCCAGTCTGTGTCCCAGGTAGGAGACCTCTGCCATACTCACCTGACATTTACCGGGTTTAATGGTCAACACTGCCCTCTGTAGTCTGCCCAGTTCCTCCCTGACATGTTGAAGCTGCTCTTGCCAGGTATGGCTGTAGATGGCAATATCATCAAGGTAAGCAAGGTAAAACCCTCCTGCTCCTGCTAGGATATGATCTACTGGCCTCTGTAAAGTTGCTGGGGCATTTTTCATCCCAAAGGCCATTTTTTGAACTCATACAAACCAAAAGGAGTCACAAAGGCTGACCTGTGTCTAGCACTAGGAGTCATGGGCACCTGCCAGTAACCCTTGGTAAGTTCAATAGTGGTAAGATACTTAGCTCCACCCATCTGCTCTAGGGCTTCATCTGACCTAGGCATGGAGTAAGCATCTGACTGTGTATGACTATATAATTTCCTGTAGTCCACACAGAACCTGGTGCTGCCAACCTGCTTTGGTACCAACACCACTGGGGAGACCTAGGGACTGTTAGACTACCGAATTGCCCCTAGTTCCAACATTTCCTGTATCTCTTCCTTCAGAGTCTGTCTGACTCTCTCAGGCATCCTGTAAGGGGCCTGCCTAATAAGCCTTTGGGGCCCTTTATCCACTGGGTGCTGCACCAGGTGGGTGTACCCTGGTTTCCCAATGAACATGTCCCCAAATTCCTGTAACACTGCTCGGATATCTCGAACCTGGGTAGGAGATAGCTGCTGGGACATTGCAACCCCTTCCAATGAGGTGTCAGTCCGAGCCTCACTGAGGAGATCAGTCAACAGATCTCCCTCAGACTCCTCCTGTAGTCCACTGCAACTACTCAGCACAAGGGCCTCTCTATCATGGTAAGGTTTCATCATGTTAATATCATCCAATTTGTGCCCCTGCCTCCTGCCTAGCAGTTCTACCATGTAGTTAACATCACTGATCTTCCTTACCACCTTGTAGGGACCCTCCCAGCCTGCTTCCAGCTTATTGTGTTTGACAGGAATGAGAATTATTACTTGCTGCCCTACAGCATACTCTCTAGCTCAAGCATTCCTGTCATACCAGACCTTTTTCGCTGTTGGGCTTCTGCTAGGGTCTCCTAGGCCAAGCTCATGAGTTTGTTGAGCATTGTCCTGAGGTTTAGGACATATGCCAGAATAGACTCCTGGTGAGATTCACACTCACCCTCCCACTCATCACGAATTAAATCTAGAGGTCCCCTCACCCTATGCTCATACAGCAACTCAAAAGGTGAAAAACCTGTGGATTCTTAGGGAACCTCTCTGTAAGCAAAAAACAGATGGGGCACATATTTGTCCCACTCCCTCTTGAACTGGTCTCCAAATGCCTGTAGCATGGACTTGAGTGTAGAGTTTAACCTCTCAACAAGACCATTAGTGTGGGGATGATGCGGGGTTTTCTTTAGGTGCATCACCTCACAGTATAGTCCACAGACAAGCCAGAAGGTCTGACATGAAATTGGCACCTCTGTCAGTCAGTATTTCTTTTGGGAAACCTACCCTGCTGAAAATCTCTAACAAAGCATCTGCCACCTTTTCTGCCTCAATGGAGGACAAAGCCACTTCCTCACAGTATCTTGTAGCATAATCTACTACCACTAGGATATACCTTTTCCCTGTGGAACTTGGGGTACTCAGATGTCCATAGCTACCCCCTGAAATGGCTCCTCAATCACAGGCAAAAGGCATCAAAGGAGCTCTCACCCCCTGTCTCCTGTCTTGCCTAACTTTTGGCACTGCTCACAGGTCCTGCAGTACCCTGTTACATCTTTGGAAATTCCTGGCCAATAAAAGGTCTGCATAATGCATCTCTTTGTACGTTTTATGCCCATATGACCTGGAAAGGGAATGTCATGGGCTATGGCTAGAAGTGCCAGATGGTAGGCTCTAGGCACTACCAACTGCTGTATTCCCTCACCTTCTAGCCCTCCCTCAGGGGTCCACTCTCTATACAGTAACCCTTTGTCCCAGTATACAGAATCCCCCTTCCATTGAGAGTCAGGCGCCTGACTAGCTACCTGTCAGGCGTTGTAATGTAGTGTCTGAGAGCTGAGCCTGTCTCATCTCTCTCTTTGTAACCCTTCCCAGCTCCCCTTCCACAGGAAGTCTGGCATCCTCTGACAGTGGTGCCTCACTGTCAGCCTGGGTACTACTACTCACCTCTACCTTTGGAGTCACTCTGTTCAAGGGAACATCATTACCCACAAGCAGCTGTGTCTCACCTTCAGTCCCACTGCTACAGGGTAGCTCCCTCCCTGAAGTTACCACCTCACCAGTCCTGGCTGCAAGTATACAGTCTGACTGGGTCTCCCCCAGGCTACCAGACCCACATGCTTGATCCAAGCCTGATTGCGTGTGACTGCAGTAACACATGGTGCTGCCTCATCAAAATCCTTCCCTGTCAGGACATCTACAGGATGGTAGTTTGGTACCCCTGTTGTCTCAGGGCAACCTACTGTTGTCATTTTGTCTTTCCCACTTACTGACTCCTCACCTTTTCTTCCCCACCTTGCCCTCCATGGATGTCTACATGCCACAGGGCCCCACTGGTTGCATTCAAAATATTTAACCCTAGGTCCCAGACGTGTACCTGGACTAATGACTTCCCTTGCTACTGTCACATTCTGTTGGGGCAGTCTGGGCTGCCCACCATGGGTTCCTTTAGACCCTTGAGGAGCACTGTATATCCCTTTCCTGTGCAGTGATGCCATGCTAGCTAGGTATAGGTCTTTCTTCTTCTGCAACTCATCTGACATAGCACATTGTCTGTCAGCTAACCAAATCCAAGTGCCCTCAGACAAAGTGCTAAGGGCTTGTTCCCTCACCAAAAGGTCTGCCAGCCCTTCAAAAGTGGTGAACTGACATCGACTCACCCACCTATGAAAGTAAGTGCTTAGTTCAGTAACATATTCACACACACTTTCGCCTGCCTTGCATCTATTCTCACAAAACTTTTTCCTATAAGCTTCAGGTGTTAGTTTAAAAAATTGTAGCAAACAATTCTTAACAGCAGTATAATCAAAAAATTCATGATCAGATAATTTAGACAGCACAGTTACAGCTTTACCATGGAGTAAGGGGGTTAGGAACTATACCCAGAGCCTTTGGTCAATATCATACTGTTTACATATCCTCTCAAACATATGAATGTAACTATCAAAATTATCCCCGTCTGTAAACTGGGGAAGAAATTTATTCACCTTTTGTTCTTCTGGCATCTGTTTACCCCCTTCCCCATTACCTCCATTACTCTGGCGAAGAGTCAGCATCTCCTTTTTGTGTTGCCTCTGCCTCTCCTTGTCCTCAGCTTCCAGGCGTAGCAGTTTCTCATTCTCCTCAGCCTGTAGATATCTCAAGTCTCTCTGGTGCTTCTGTTTTCAAACACCTGACATCCAACTCGTCTCTTTAGCTCCATATAGATTTTTAAGTCCTCTGCAGAAAGGTTGAACTGTCCATTCTCTGAGTGTAGTACATTTCCACGGCCAGTCTTATTGTCCTCCTGGTTGCTATTCTCAGATGCAGCTGTGATCAAAGCTGCAATCATGTCCTTTAGCCTGGCCCATCTCAGCCAACTGGTTCCTTGTCAGCTTACCATACTCCTCTGCTGACATGCTTGCCTGGTCTCCCTGACTAACTAAGCTAACAAAAGAAATAAAACAGTTGTGATCTGAACTCTGAATATTCACTGCATGGCTGATTTAGAGTATAAAACCTCCTTCAGTGATCACTGTACACAAGCTACAGGAATTCACTATCCACACCAGTACAAGTCAATCGTTATGTGATGTGGCTAACTCACCATTGTCAACCAATTGATGTCTGATGTGGATACCCACGACTGCCAAACAATTAATATGTGATGCCCGTGCAGTGGCCCAGTAATCAAGGAGCCTCAATCTTCATCACTAGCACCAGTGAGGGGCATGCACATTGGGAAGGATAACAAGTACACACACAATAAAGTACAATTTCCCCTTAAGAGCACACAGAGATCACAGTCAGTCTGAAAACCTTAATGATAGGCCAGGCATCTGTAAATTCTTGAAAAGGCCAATGGTTAGACCACAGCTGAAGATAAAAATGGAATAATCCAAGTCAGAACTGCAGAACACAAAATTTAGTTTATTTCAGCTTCTGCACTGTCTGTCATGCCTTTTATATAGGCAAAACCAATAGGTGTCTAAAGGAACGTATCCTTGAACACCTTAGAGATATAAGAAATAAAAAAGGCACAAGTGCTTTAGCAAAACATGTGGAAGAAGAAGATAGGAAACATATTTTTAATTTCATGGTTTTAAAAATAATAAAAGTAAGAGGGGAGGTGATATAAGGAATAAGGTAGAGGAAGCAGAACAAAGATGGATTTTATTACTTCAGGCAGATAGGTCTCCTGGATTGAACAATGCTGTTTCCTTGAAACCTTTTTTAAAATCCAGACCACTAAAACATTAAGTAATATGGATTATTACATAAAATGTGTCTGTTATATGTATATTTTATTTCATCTTATGCAGAATATAAGGCAAATTAATGTACTGATGTATGCAGTTTTAATTAGTCTATGTCATAGTTCTATATGTGATGTTCTTCATCTCACATTGCTGCAGTCCTTACACTTGGGTAGTCCGCTGTCCTCGGTCGGCTCGAATATCAAAGTATAAGGCTGACGTTGGTCAAGGCGCATTTGACTGACATCAGGATGTCAGGGTACAAATGCGCATGACCGACGTCATATCCTCAGTCTTTTTTGCCGCATGGTCCGATGCAGAAGCAGCGTTGCAAGTGCCGTTCGGCGTTCTGAAATTTTTCGAGTTCGGAGTTTCAGACCGAGTCAAAGTTGGCTAAGTACCCGTTAGAATATTTTGATTTTTTCTTGCCTCAGTGGTTTACTGGATGTCAGAAAAAGTGAATAACTGTATTTCTTGTGGGAAACAGATACCGCATAGAGATTATCATACCTTGTGTATTCCTTGTTTAGGGCCTGAGCACGACATTGTTGGGTGTCGCTTTTGTGCTAGATTCAATAAGCGCACTATTAAGAGAAGGTTAGATTGTGCCAGGTTAGTCTTTGGGAAGCGGTGCAATTACACTATGCCGTCGGATGCTCCGGCGTCCGCTTCTTCAAAGAAGTGCAAGGATAAAGCAGCTAAGGCCAGGGTAGACGAGTCGTCCGTACCGGACGCCGGTTCTTTAGAGGTATCGGTGGAGCCGGTGGTTCCACCGGAGGTTTCTCTGGAGGCCCAGGGCGAAACCTTGTTATTGCAGGATGTGGCCTCTCAGGAGGCAAGTCAGGCTGAAGGGGCTTCTCAGGTTACTGTACTCCCCTCCCTTCCTAGGGTGGTTAGGCCTTCTGGTTCCAAGGCTTCTCCCAGAGGCAGGCCAGGTTTAGCTTCAGTTGGTGTCACTCCTAGTTTTTCAGGATCTGTGCCCAAGAAGCATATGCTTAAAATGGCAGAAGATTTGATTACCTTAATTAGAGGTTCTTTGCCCCCTCCTGATAAGAGGCCTAGGGTGGAACCTGAGTTGGGGAGTTTTGAGCAGGCTTCAGATGTTTCAGAGTCTTCGGCTGAAGACTTGCAGGAGTATTCCCCTTATTCTGATTCTGATGTGGATGATTCTACTCCTTCTGCTTCTCCTCCTGAGGATTTTTCTTTTTCAGAGACCCTCCATTCCATGAGGGAGCATTTTAAGTGGGAAGGTCAGGATTTCTCTGATTCCAGGAAAAGGCTTAGGGAATTTCTGTTTTTACCCCAGCATAGGCCTTTAGCTATACCTCCTGTTCTGGATGTTGTGGAGGATGTGTTTGAAGAGGCTTCTCTTAATCCTGATTCCCTGCCTCCTGCTCCTGTTAAGCCGGATAGGTATTATAGGGTGCCTGAAGCTCATAAGTTTCTTTTTAAGAGTCCTAGGGCGGACCCAGAAACTGTTAGTCAGGGGCCTAAGGGTGTTAAGGCTTCTGTTGTTAAAAATCCGGTTCCTCCAGATAAAGAGGCTAGGGCTTTGGATAGATGGGGAAAGAAAGTTTATACGTCTTCCACCCTAGCTATGAGGGCTCTAAATTGCCAGTTTCACATGTTAAAATACCAAAACTATCTACTGTCTCAATTGAAGTCTAAGGTAGATGCTCTGGCGGAAGGTATTGACTGTAAAGAGTTACAGGATTTGGTACATGTCTCTGAACAAGTGGGTAAGCATTCTTTGCAATGTGGTTTTGATGCTGTACAGGCCTCGTCTAGGGTGGCTGCCACAGGGTCAGTTCTTCGCAGGCACGCCTGGCTGAGGGATCAGAATTTATCTGACCATGTTAAGACAAGGATTTTGGATGCTCCTTTACAATCTGATGTGTTATTTGGGTCACCTGTTGAGGCAGTCTTAAAGAAAATGGAAGACAAGGCTAAGTCTATGCAGACTGTTAAAGATTTTTTGCAGGTTCAGCCTCCGAAGTTTAGCAGAAATTGGCCTGCTAAGGGGTGGACGTATCCTTCCTATGATTCCCAGTCTAGGGGCAGGTCTAGACGGGGTAGGGGCAGAGCTCAGGGCTCTTTCAGGCCTAGAACAGGGAGTTCACCTGCACAGTCTTCGGGTGAGGGCAGGGGTCAGTCCTTTCGTAAACAGACCCAATGACCTACCTTTTCAGCTGCCAGAGTCTTCTCGACTAGCAGCACCTTTGGGAGGAAGGTTGGCACTTTTCAAAGAAAATTGGAGTTTAATTACCCAAGACAGATGGGTATTGGATATCATACACCAAGGTTACAGGTTTTATTTCCATACCTTGCCTCCTTTCAAAGGCATGCCAGACGTTCCTCCTCAGCAAAGAATAGAGGCTCACAAACAGATTTCTCTGCTACTCCAAATAGGAGCCATTCAGCCGGTCCCTCTGTCAGAAGTGGGCCTGGGATTTTATTCTCGCCTGTTCCTAGTACCAAAGAAGGGGAACACGTGGAGACCAATTTTGGATTTATCTATCCTCAACACTTATCTGGACATTCCCAAGTTCAAAATGTTGACGTTACAACAGCTTTTACCTCTGCTGGGCAAAGATCATTGGATGGTGACTCTGGATCTCAAGGAGGCTTACCTTCATGTTCCTATCAGGCTAAGTTGCAGGAAATATCTACGTTTCCGGGCTGGGACTTCTCATTATCAGTTCTCTGCATTGCCCTTTGGCTTATCTACTGCGCCCAGAGTATTCACGAAGGTTCTGGCTCCAGTGATAGCTTTCTTCAGACTAAGAGGAATACAGATCTATCCTTATTTGGACAATTGTCTGATTCTGGCTCAAGGAAAAGAAGAGCTTCTTCATCATCTACACTTTGTGATAGCAGTGCTAAGATGCCTAGGGTATTCTGTGAACGAAATAAAGTCCAGTCTAGTACCCTCTCAGGACATGTGCTTTCTGGGTGTGAGACTGAATACAGCATCTCAGATGGCCTTTTTGACCCTGGACAAACAAAAGAATCTTTCTCTTTACTTCCATCAATTGTCTCATCAGTCCAGGCTGACTGCAAGGACAGTCCTACAAGCCTTGGGGTTCATGGCATCTTGTATTCTGGTGCTTCCCAATGCCAAACTGCATATGAGGAAGCTACAATTGTATCTCAAAAAAGTTTTCATCCCACAGCTTGGAAAGTGGATGCTCTTTCATTCAATTGGAGCAATCTTCATGTGTATGCCTTTCCACCTCTGCCTCTCCTCCCAAAGGTACTTCTGAAGGTCAGACAGGACAAGCCAAAGATGATTTTAATAGCTCCAGATTGGCCTCGACAGCATTGGTACCCACTACTGAGAAGTCTGGTACGGGAGCCTCCATGGCCTTTACCTTCGATTCCACACCTGCTGACTCAGGAGAACAGTCATTTACTCAATGTCAAACTTCGCTCTCTTCACCTGACAGCCTGGCATATTCTGTTTTAAGCCCTGGAGGGTTTCAGCTTCCACAGCAAGTTTTGAAAGTTATTTTGGAAGCCAGAAGGCCTAGTACAAGGAAAGTGTACGCACATAAATGGAAGAGATTTTTATTTTGGAGTGCAGCAAAAGCATTTGATGTTTCTAAGCCAAATTTAAGTGTGGCTCTTCAATATCTTACTGAGTTACTGGACAAAGGTTTGTCCTTCTCTTCTATTAAGATTCATGCTGCAGCAATTTCTGCTCACTATGATTGTGACCCACCATTGTTTTCTCATCCTTTGTTTAAGCAATTCCTTAGAGGGGCAAAGAATATAAGACCCCCACGGAGAGCTCCTACTCCTGCTTGGGATCTCAATTTTGTGTTGGAGAAACTCACTCTACAACCTTTTGAGCCTGCAGCTACTGCTGAGTTGAAATATTTATCATGGAAGACTGCTTTTTTGTTAGCCATTACCTCTGCGAGAAGGGTTTCTGAATTGCAGGCCCTTATGGCAGTTGAGCCTTTCTTAATTTTCCATAAGGATAGGGTATCGTTACGTACTAATCCTTCCTTTATGCCTAAAGTGGTTTCTAGTGTGTCTTTAAACCAAACTATTCATTTGCCTACCTTTTATGCAAACCCCCAAAATAAAGGGGAAAAGATTTTGCACACTTTGGATATACACAGGCAGTTGCGATATTATTTGAGCAGAACTAAAGGGTTCAGGCAGTCTCAGCAGTTATTTGTTTCTTTTGCTTTGAGTTCTCAGGGCAAGCCTGTGTCAAAACAAACTATTTCTAAGTGGATTGGGTTTTGCATTGCTTTCTGTTATTCCCATCATGGCAAGGAGGTTCCGGCTGGGATTAGGCCTCATTCCACTAGGGCTACTGCCACTTCAACAGCCTTTTTTAGGGGGGTGGCAACTAAAGATATCTTGGAGGCAGCTACTTGGAGTTCTGTGCATACTTTCTCTAAGCATTATCACCTTCCACTTTACTCTAAATCTAGGGCTGGTTTTGCCACTGCTATTTTACAGGGCATTTTGGCAGCTCCTGCTTCTATATAGTTGTGCCAGCCTCCCTTACCTCTGCTTTGGGATTCTACCCAAGTGTAAGGACTGCAGCAATGTGAGATGAAGAACATAGTACAGTTTTGTACCTACCATAAATGTAGATGTTCGAAGATCCACATTGCTGCAGTCCAATACTCCCTCCTTCCCTCTGTAGTTAGAGGCGGTTGTGTGGGTTGGATTGTAAATATTGTGTATATTGTATATATTGTACATATTATTAGTGCTAGGGTGGTTGGTTGTTGGTTTTGTTGTCTTTGGGTTTTGACCTTTCTTGTTAGGGTCTTCTGACATCTGGGGCAAGAAAAGACTGAGGATATGACGTCGGTCATGCGCATTTGTACCCTGACGTCCTGATGTCAGTCAAATGCGCCTTGACCGACGTCAGCCTTATACTTTGATATTCAGGCCGACCGAGGACAGCGGACTACCCAAGTGTAAGGACTGCAGCAATGTGGATCTTCGAACATCTACATTTATGGTAGGTACAAAACTGTACTTTTTCATTGGCTGAACCATATTTTACATACCAATGTTTTAACTGTTTTTATGAGTCTGAAGAAGCGATCAGCTGACTTAGATCGCAAAAGCGCTTACTCTTGTTTAATAAAGTGGTGTGAAACTGCAAGTGAACCGTTTCCTACCTTGACTACTACATCTCAGTTACAACTTTTGGTTTTATAAAGGGCACTACTATGAAGCTGCAAGTGATTTATTTCCTGACGTGGATTATTCCATTTTTATCTCAAGCTGTAGTCTAACCATTGGTCTTTTCATTTTTTTCGCTTGAGGTGTATACCAGGCGTTTATCCAGCTTTTGTTTTCTTTCACGTGTTATCTGTAAATTCTTCCAGGACCTGATATGTTTTGCTGTTCTGGAGACAGGATGTATCCTGTGAGGGGGGTTATGGGCTTGGGTGATTTTGTTTGACAGAGTAACACTGCCGTATATACTCTATGAATCTGTGAAAAAAAAATTGTCAGTATACACATTTAGTGCCTTATTTAGAAAATACGTTCTGTGATGACCTTACCTTCTGTTGTGCAGTTTGGTTAATCATTTT
This sequence comes from Protopterus annectens, assembly GCF_019279795.1. NCBI lineage: Eukaryota > Metazoa > Chordata > Ceratodontiformes > Protopteridae > Protopterus > Protopterus annectens. The sequence continues at coordinate 520,826,877 of NC_056745.1, forward strand.
ATGCCACCGTAGATGTCTGTTAGTGAAGATTTTGTTACTTTATTTGTATCCCAAAGGACCATGCTGATTAAAGATAATTTTTTAAGATGTCATTTAAATACTTGGCTGCATTACATGTATTGCACTTGTTAAACATAAAATTCATACTAATATTCCTAAGAGTCTTGTTCACAGACAGATGGTCCATAGCCCAAAGTCCTAATTGTAGAAGTACTACTTAGACTGGCAGTGCAATTCCCTAAACGCAAACATTACTACATCATGGTGTGAACATAATAAAATAGATCTCATTTTCATTATTTAAGCAGCTAAGTTCCTTGTTCAGTATCACTGTAACTGAAGTGCTTCAAGACAACCATATGCATTAATTTGCCATAAATATAGCTAAAATGTATTCTGTCAAAATAAGAGGGCATGTAATTGTGCAGAAAGGAGGAGTCCTGTAACAACCAGCGATGTTAAATGCTGCATTGCTGCTATAATAATCTGTGTGACTTCATTACCTTCACATGCAGTGTAAAGGTTAGATTGCAAAATCCCATCCTCTTTTTCTTTGGATTGTCTTAGAAGATGGATATCATCATAGACATAGAATGCAGGCACGCACAGTCAATTGCAACTGTAAGTACTGGCATAGAGACAAGAAAAAATTCAAATTTTCCAATTTTTTATTTAAAATTCTGACATTAATGAGCATAATTTAATCCTTTTTTATGTATTCATTGTTTTTGTTCAAGCAGTTAAGACAGTAGTCCAAAAATGAGCTAATTGGAGGTATTACATTTATTGGATAACAGTTTGACCTTTTACATGAAGGATGAGTGCCATCCTCAGCAAAAATAAATAAATAAATGACTCTGCAAGATCCCTCCTAGTACTAAAGTGATGAATGCTTTACCTTAGCCAGCCAGTCTTAATCAGTTGGTATGCTATATTTTTGCTCAATAAAGGCAGTTATTATTGGGATGAAGCCATATCACTAATTAAATGAGCAAACTGTTAGGCAGTGTTAAGGTTTCTAGGTGCATCTCATGAAGAGGCTGTCTAGCATTGTTGAGTCCCATACAAACCAAGACAGTTGAGTAATTTGTGAAGTACAAAAACGAATGAAAAGCAAACCAGTAAAAATAAACCCCAGCAGGACAGAAGATCCACAAAAGATGTTTATTGAGCGCTTTCATTTGGTATAATACAAAACGTCATCAGAATATCTAGTAGAAAAACAGACAGACAACTGACTCAACAAAATTTATATGTGTGTGTATATATCTATATATAATATATATATATATATATATATATATATATATATATATATAGATATATATATATATATATATCCCATCATGCACAAGTTAATCAAACAACAATTGTACCTATCCTTCCTACTTAAAGGAATATTATCAAAATTAGTAAATAAATACCTACAAATATACATAATACATTTGATAAAACATAAAAAGGCTTAAAACTTCATAAAATCCTATCTAAACTAAAACATATATATATATATATATATATATATATATATATATATACATTTCTAGCATACATTTAAATAATTAAATAAATAAACAAATAACTACATGAAGCCATCAGCTTTTAACCTAAGAATAGAACCAATTGGATACATTCTTATTTAGCCCTGGTTGTTGGGTGGCATTAGTTCTCAATTGCCACCTCAACTCTAATAATTCTAAAAAAATCATTTTAGGACCCCCTGTGTCATTCAAAAACACCTGTTCCAAAATGGTAAAACTAAAATAATGCCCTTCATTTTCCATGATATGTGAGGCAAGGGCGTTTTTTTGCATTCTTCTTTTTAATGTCATAGTAATGCTGATATATTCTCGTTCTTAGTGCATTAATAGTTTTACCTATATAGAAACTTTTACAAAAGTTACACAGGGCAAGATACACCATAACTTTTGTACTACAGGAAAACTTCTGTTCATAGAAAAAAATTCCATAATTAGGTATTGAGACACTAGTCCCTTCTAAAATGTATTTACATTGCAAACAAAAAACACATTTCAACATTTTTCCTATCTCCAAACACCCTCTAGTATTCTTCTCCAACATGTTTTTGAAACACAAATCCTTTTTATAAACTATCTTAGGATTAAAACCCATCAGCTCATTAAATTCAAGATCAATATTAAATATATTCCAATTTTGTTGCAAGATTTCACAAATATTATTAATTTTTTTATTATAACTAAAGACACCTGTAACAGAAAAACTAGTGTTACGTTTTTTATCATTCTCTTTGTTAGCCATATCGAATGAAGTATCTTTCCCCAGTAGAGGTGATAAAATACCTCTCTGCCTCTTTTTAACCACTTCTTGTAGTAAAGGATGTAAAAAATCATAGGAATAGTTCCTATGTAAAAGCATATCTTCTAATATCTGAATTTCATGAAGAAAATCATCCCAGTCTGACACCATTCTTGCAAGACGTACCACTTGCCCTTTTACTAAGGCCCTTTTTTGATGTATTGGATGAAAGCTATTGTAATGAAGTAAAGTATTAGAATAGGTCGGCTTTCTATATAATGTTGTCTTGAAGGATTGATCTTCTCTCACCTTTGAAATAGTGATATCTAAATAATTAATAGTCTCTTTATTAAGACTGTGTGTAAAATCAAGGAAGTCTGTACTTTCTTTCAAAAAGGACAACAAGTGCTGTATTTCTTCCTCACTATTGTCCCAGAATATAAGAACATCATCAAGGTACCTGCAATAGTACTTCCAGTACCCCGAAAAAGTACTAGTAAACACAAACTCCCTTTCCCAGAAAGCTAAGACAATATTTGCAAAAATGGGAACACAAATGGCTCCCATTGCTACTCTCTTTACTTGTTTAAATAATTGTCCCTCAAAAACAAGGACATTAGTATCAAGTATTAGTTCCATCAAAGTTCTAAGTGTTAAGATCCGGTCATGTCTAATAGTGGTATATCTACATAAATATAGATAAAACCAGTCAATCCCTGTATCATGCGGGATCACTGAGAAAATGTCCCTAACGTCCATGGTAATAAAGGACAGGTCATCTGTATATATATCTTTATCAAGTTTTTTAAGGAGACCCCAAGATTCCTTTACTATCCATGTACAGTTTAACAAAATGTATTTTAACTGTACATCAATGAATTTAGCTATAAAATAAGTCTGTGAAGCTTTTGCGTCCACAATAGGACGAGGGGGGGGGGGGTCAACAAGGTCTTTATGTAGCTTGGATATACCGAATATGGTTGGGATTTTTGGATTTTTAACTGACATGAAATTATGTTCCTCCAAACTAATTTCTCTATTAAATAAAAGCTCATCCAAGACCATATCAACTTTTCTATTAAGAATGTTCTTCTCATTTAAACTAATTTCTGTATATGTGTCATTATATAGCAACCCAAGCATTTTTTCTACATATGTATTAACATTCATTATAACTAAACCACCCCCTTTGTCTGGTTTCATTACACATATATTTCTATTATTGCAGACCGCATTTAGTAAGTGTGATTCTTGTAAATTTAGCTTACCTTGCGTTTCACTGTGTGTTTCCATTTTAAACATTTGTCGTATATCATGTTCACACATTCTTTCAAAAGTCTGTATGACAGGATGTAATGGAGGATTAAAGAGACTAGGTTTCTTACATATTTCACTTCCTATATGTAATTCAAAATTATCTTTGAAAAATGTTTTTAAATTTAATTTACGTGTAAATAACTTTAAAGTAATAAGAATTTCATCTAGTGTGCCCTTCCTACTAGGGACATAGGACAAACCTTTTTCAAAAATGTTCGCAAGGCTGTTCTGAAAGACTATGTCACTGTAATTATATATTTTAAAATCACCACAATCATTAATCAGAATATTGCATGATACATGTTGTAAAATCCGTAAGAAAAAAAATCATCAACATTACAGTTGCTATATGCCAGCACATTAGAATTAAATTGTACTTCATTTGTCTCAAAGGATATATTTAGTAATTGTTCCCCCTCCCCCTGCGATTCCAGTTTTAGTAACCTGGTCCTCCCCTCTGGTTCCTCAGTCGCTCGGACCTCCTCAGAGGGGCGCATTCTAATGGGTCTAAGTAGTTATCATAATTGCTATGTTGACCTGAATGAATCTCTTCATTTTGACCATTTATGTCAATCGGATTGTTTATATTATAGTTAAAAAAAGTTTTTTTGATTGTCCAGGTAGGGGTGGGGTGGGGGGGTATGCTCTTCTCTGTGCATAGTCGCACTCATTGCGTTTTAATTTCTCTTCTTTTTTTTAAGTACAGAAATAGATCTGTCAACTCTCTTGAAAATAGAAGAAAAATCATTCTGTTTACTTTCAAACAAAAGATCAGTCTTAATATCATTGTCTAACTTTTTAACCTTACCAAAAAGGTCAGAAATCTTCCTATTGTTGTCCTTAATGAGACAGCCCAAGAGCTCGCAACCATGTCTGTTGAATAACTGCAACAATTCTACATGTAGTAAAGAGTCCTTGACTAAACCGGATGGATACTTCCAATACCGAAGCCCTTTTGGAATTTCCTCACGGCGTTTACATTCTTTTAAATAATTGTTCTCAAGTTGTAATTTGCGATATTCTAGTATACAGGACTCAAACAGTTTAAGTTGTTTGTCCAATGTTCCGTTATACTCTTTTGAATAATTCTGATTACTGGAACGTCATTCACTGTTGGTTTCAAGCCACTTAGAGATTTTCTTCCATTATAGAAGGAACCGCCCCTTCTATTTTCATCGTTTGAAACCATATACAAATTCAAGCCGCCCGATTGGCTAACACCAATCTGTTGGCGTTGGGCAGGAGTAATCCCTTAGTCGAAGCTCCCATCGTCTACACCTTGGTTAATAAACCCATCAGGTCGTGTCGAAGTGGATGGACGATGTTGTTGAGTCAGTCTCTCCATTAAAATCACCAAGCTACCCACTGTGTTGTTTAAGGTTTGTAGCGAGGATGCCAATAAGTTCAAAGTAGGTGGATCCACAGTACCTGCTTCCTCCATCTCCAAACCACAAAAACGAATGAAAAGCAAACCAGTAAAAATAAACCCCAGCAGGACAGAAGATCCACAAAAGATGTTTATTGAGCACTTTCGTTTGGTATAATACAAAACTTCATCAGAATATCTAGTAGAAAAACAACTGACTCAACAAAATTTATATGTGTGTGTGTGTGTGTGTGTGTGTATATATGTATATATATATATATATATATATATATATATATATATATATATATATCCCATCATGCACAAGTTTATCAAACAACAATTATACCTATCCTTCCTACTTAAAGGAATATTATCAAAATTAGTATATATATATATATATATATATATATATATGTATATATATATATATATATATATGTATATATATATATATATATATATATATATATATACACATATGTTTTAGTTTAGATAGGATTTTATGAAATTTTAAGCCTTTTTATGTTTTATCAAATGTATTATCTATACTTATAGGTATTTACTAATTTTGATAATCCTGTAAGTAGGAAGGATGGGCATAATTGTTGTTTGATTAACTTGTGCATGATGGGATATATATATATATATATATATATATATATATATATATATATATATATACATATAAATTTTGTTGAGTCAGTTGTCTGTCTGTTTTTCTACTAGATATTCTGATGAAGTTTTGTATTATACCAAACGAAAGCGCTCAATAAACATCTTTTGTGGATCTTCTGTCATCGTCCATCCACATCGACACGACCTGATGGGTTTTTTAACCTATAATCGAAGAAAATCTCTATCTCAGTGGCTTGAAACCGACAGTGAATGAAGTAATCAGAATTATTCAAAAGAGTATAACGGAACATTGGACGAACAACTTAAACTGTTTGAGTCCTGTATACTAGAATATCGCAAATTACAACTTAAGAACAATTATTTAAAAGAATGTAAACGTCGTGAGGAAATTCCAAAAGGGCTTCGGTATTGGAAGTATCCATCCGGTTTAGTCAAGGGCTCTTTACTACATGTAGAATTGTTGCAGTTATTCAACAAACATGGTTGCGAGCTCTTGGACTTTCTCATTAAGGACAATGATAGGAAGATTTCTGACCTTTTTGGTAAGGTTAAAAAGTTAGACAATGATATTAAGACTGATCTTTTGTTTGAAAGTAAACAGAATGATTTTTCTTCTATTTTAACAGAGTTGACAGATCTATTTCTGTACTTAAAAATAAAAAAGAAGAGAAATTGAAATGCGATGAGTGCGACTATGCAGAGAGAAGAGCATACCCCCCACCCCCACCTGGACAATCAAAAAAACAGTTCTTTAACCATAATATAAACAATCAGATTGACATAAATGGTCAGAATGAAGAGATTCATTCAGGTCAACATAGCAATTATGATAACTACTTAGACCCTTTAGAATACCCCCCTCTGAGGAGGTCCGAGCGACTGAGGAACCAGAGGCGTGGACCAGGTTACAAAAACTGGAATCACAGGGGCAGGGGGAGGGGGAACAATTACTAAATATATCCTCTGAGACAAATGAAGTACAATTTAATTCTAATGTGCTGGCGTATAGCAACTGTAATGTTGATGATTTTTTTCTTACGGATTTTGCAACATGTATCATGCAATATTCTGATTAATGATTGTGGTGATTTTAAAATATATAATTGCAGTGACATAGCCTTTCAGAACAGCCTTGCGAACATTTTTGAAAAAGGTTTGTCCTATGTCCCTAGTAGGAAGGGCACACTAGATGAAATTTTTATTAATTTAAAGTTATTTACACGTAAATTAAATTTAAAAACATTTTTCAAAGATAATTTTGAATTACATATAGGAAGGGAAATATGTAAGAAACCTAGTCTCTTTAATCCTCTATTACATCCTGTCATACAGACTTTTGAAAGAATGTGTGAACATGATATACGACAAATGTTTAAAATGGAAACACACAGTGAAACGCAAGGCAACCTAAATTTACAAGAATCACAATTATTAAATGCGGTCTGCAATAATAGAATTATACGTGTAATGAAACCAGACAAAGAAAGTGGTTTAGCTATTATGAATGTTAATACATATGTAGAAAAAATGCTTGGGTTGCTATATAATGACACATATACAGAAATTAGTTTAAATGAGAAGAACATTCTTTATAGAAAAGTTGATATGGTCTTAGATGAGCTTTTATTTAATAGAGAAATTAGTTTGGAGGAACATAATTTCATGTCAGTTAAAAATCCAAAAATCCCAACCATATTCGGTATACCCAAGCTACATAAAGACCTTGTTGACCTCCCTCTTCGTCCTATTGTGGATGGAAAAGCTTCACAGACTTATTTTATAGCTAAATTCATTTTGTTAAACTGTACATGGATAGTAAAGGACTCTTGGGATCTCCTTAAAAAACTTGACAAAGATATGTATACAGATGGCCTGTCCTTTATTACCATGGACGTTATGGACCTTTTCTCAGTGATCCCACATGATACAGGGATTGAGTGGATTTATCTATATTTATGTAGATATACCACTATTAGACATGACTGGATCTTAACACTTAGAACTTTGATGGAACTAATATTTGATACAAATGTCCTTGTTTTTGAGGGACAATTATTTAAACAAGTAAAGGGAGTAGCAATGGGAGCCATTTGTGCTCCCATTTTTCAAATATTGTCTTAGCTTTCTGGGAAAGGGAGTTTGTGTTTACTAGTACTTTTTCGGGGTACTGGAAGTATTATTGCAGGTACCTTGATGATGTTCTTATATTCTGGGACAGTAGTGAGGAAGAAATACAGCACTTTTTGTCCTTTTTGAAAGAAAGTACAGACTTCCTTGATTTTACACACAGTCTTAATAAAGAGGCTATTAATTATTTAGATATCACTATTTCAAAGGTGAGAGAAGATCAGGCCTTCAAGACAGCATTATATAGAAAGCCGACCTATTCTAATACTTTACTTCATTACAACAGCTTTCATCCAATACATCAAAAAAGGGCCTTAGTAAAAGGGCAAGTGGTACGTCTTGCAAGAATGGTGTCAGACTGGGATGATTTTCTTCATGAAATTCAGATATTAGAAGATATGCTTTTACATAGGAACTATCCCTATGATTTTTTACATCCTTTACTACAAGTAGTGGTTAAAAAGAGGCAGAGAGGTATTTTATCACCTCTACTGGAGAAAGGTACTTCATTCGATATGGCTAACAAAGAGAATGATAAAGAACATAACACTAGTTTTTCTGTTACAGGTGTCTTTAGTTATAATAAAAAAAATAATAATATTTGTGAAATCTTGCAACAAAATTGGAATATATTTAATATTGATCCTGAATTTAATGAGCTGATGGGTTTTAATCCTAAGATAGTTTCAAAAACATGTTGGAGAAGAATACTAGAGGGTGTTTGGAGATAGGAAAAATGTCAAAATGTGTTTTTTGTTTGCAATGTAAATACATTTTAGAAGGGACTAGTGTCTCAATACCTAATTATGGGAATTTTTTCTATGAACAGAAGTTTTCCTGTAGTACAAAAGTTATGGTGTATCTTGCCCTGTGTAACTTTTGTAAAAGTTTCTATATAGGTAAAACTATTAATGCACTAAGAACGCAAATATATCAGCATTACTATGACATTAAAAAGAAGGATGCAAAAAACGCCCTTGCCTCACATATCATGGAAATGAAGGGCATTATTTTAGTTTTACCATTTTGGAACAGGTGTTTTTGAATGACAGAGGGGGTCCTAAAAATGATTTTTTAGAATTATTAGAGTTGAGGTGGCAATTGAGAACTAATGCCACCCAACAACCAGGGCTAAATAAGAATGTATCAATTGGTTCTATTCTTAGATTAAAAGCTGATGGCTTCATGTAGTTATTTGTTTATTTATTTAATCATTTAAATATATGCTCGAAATGTGTATGTATATATATATATATATATATATACACACATATGTTTTAGTTTAGATATGATTTTATGAGGTTGTAAGCCTTTTTATGTTTTATCAAATGTATTATCTACATTTATAGGTATTTAGTTACTAATTTTGATAATATTCTTTTAAGTAGGAAGGATAGGCATAATTGTTGTTTGATTAACTTGTGCATGATGGGATGTATATATATATATATATATATATATATATATATATATGTATGTATATATGTATATATATATATATATATATATATATATATATATATATATATATATATATACATATACACACATATAGATTTTGTTGAGTCAGTTGTCTGTTTGTTTTTCTACTAGATATCCTGATGAAGTTTTGTATTATACCAAACGAAAGCGCTCAATAAACATCTTTTGTGGATCTTCTGTCCTGCTGGGATTTATTTTTACTAATTTGTGAAGTACATAGTTGGGTTGGCTGTGTCTTCAGTTTTAGCTCCGAGTGAACATGTGGCAGTGATCTTGTGATTATTTCATCTAGTGAGCATGTCGTCTAGGTAGCTAACCGCAGAGTGATTTATAATTAGGATATTATCCTTGTAAACTTGGGATTAAATCATTAGATACCAAATGAATGACCCTTTGAAGAGAATTCAGGGTGCTAGATACAGGAATTGATTGTGGTGTACGATCTCTGTTTTAAGGGAATAAGAGTGTAATAGGCTGGATACTGTGCTCTAGCATAAGAATAACATTAACTTGTCCCTCCCAGCAGAGAGTATGAACCTCACATATGAGCTTTGATCAAATAGCCTGCCATTTCTCAGTGGGACTTTGTAAATTTTGGGTCTCTGGTTTATTATTAATGTGTCATCAGAGAAACAGGAACAGTGACACCTGTTAATAACCTGAATATTGGGCCTGCTGTGTATAGGCAGTTAGTTCAGATCTTCTCTTCATCTCTTGATAGATAGTTATTAGGAAATATGAGGCCTTTATCCCATTGCTTTGTATAAGCCTTATTCACCATACTCAACAGGGCATACTTGTGTTAACTATTGACTTTAAGATAAAGAGAAGAAAAACAAAATAGTCAAGCAGGGAGAGACTAAACCATGTTCTACAGCTGTACACTAAAGAGTCAAAACATCAGTCTAGCAGTACTGTGATGTGCAAAGCACCACCAAAGTTGTGGTCATATTAAAGGTGATTTTCTAAACGGTTAGCCAAATGAGATTCAGAACCTTAACGTTAAACCACTTGGTATATGGTTGCAGTACTACATATTTAAAGTCATTTTGTATCTGTCCTCCTTGGTACCTCTATGTGGTTAATTTCTTTTTAGTTGCAGTACTACCCAGTTTATAACAAACTACTGTACATTATAGACAAAGATGAAACCATCCCTTGTCCACTTCCAGACATTTATATAGCAGACCATACATAAGTCAGCCAGACCTACCAGTAGTACCACAACTTGTAAGCTGATAAATGCACAATGAGTAGTCACATAGTGATCAGCCATTTACCTGCTATATTTCTTCGACCACACAGTAAGTGTTGTCATGGTCTATGCTGTTTTTTTTTCCTATAAGGTTCACTTGCCTTTATCACTGTTAGTCTTTGTCAAGGATTTCATACGGGGCCTTGTTGCTCTGGGTACTGTTGCACGAGGATACTATCTCCTGCCTAGTTTGTTCATTTCAGAATTAAATGAGTTATCCCTTTGTTACAATATCACTTTAAATGTTTTTTAGCTATGATTTTAAAGACAAACTTCCAATCACCCATTGAATCATTGCATGGTGTACCATCTAGTTTTATAACACTCTCTCCTGGTAGTAGCTTGTATTGTAGTTGCAAGGGGTCATTTTCCATCTAATAATTTTAACCATTGAAATGATGTTGTCATTTTCATTCATTCCTCAACCTCTGGGTCTCGGATCCAACTCGGCCACTTTTCAAAGCTCAAGCTCCTCCCATAATGCCTCATCCCCCCTGGTTACCTCAGATCTCGTTTGCCGCTCTACAAGAAGCATCGTGATCCCATTGCTTGAGCTCTGCTGAGAGAGTTTCCAGAGAAATTTTTGCAGACAAGTTTGTTTTTTTCTTCTGTTCTACTACGTTTTCCACTTTCCCCCTATCTCTGCTTTTATTTAAAAAACAAAAAAAAGCATTTGCTGGTCCGTACTTGCAGGACTTTCTCCTCTTTTCACTGTTTGCTTTATCTCCGAGATGTCTGATAAATTAGGGTTTAAGAAGTGCACTTCCTGTGGGCACAAGATTCCTTTATATGATGCCCACAGGGAGTGCGTATATTGTCTTGGCCCATCTCATTTGGAAACCTCCTGTTACATCTGTGAGAGGTTTCACCCTCGTATGTTGGCCAACTGCCTCACCAAACTGATTTTGAAGGGCCTGATTCCTTCTTTTACCCTAGTGGCATTTTCTTCTTCTTCATGTGCCCAAACCCCCACCAAAAATCATAAGAAACACAGGAACGTTCCCTGGACAAGTCTGCCTCGACATCCAGTGAGCTTACTAAAAAGGCTATCGAAACAGAATAAAAACCAAGAAAAACTGTTGCACAAGCACAAAAAAGCAGTCGAGGATACAGGAAGGCTCTGCTACACCCTGGTCTGATGAAGTTCTGTGGTCACAGGACGAAAGCGCTTACCGGCTTTCAAGTGTTTGTTTAGTTGAATAAACAATTTGTGGTTATTTGTACATTTGGACTTGTTCATTCAAAAAGGGTGTAGCAGAGCCTTCCTGTATCCTCGACTGCTCCTAAAAAGGCTCCCAGAGCATTGGATCTGACATCCTTGGATCCAAGTAAGCCTGCTGACTCGTTTCTTTTCCCAAGCTCCTGCTCCTTCCTTGGGACTGACTCGGGATCTCCCTATCACGACAGATCCCCCAAAATATTCTCGAGACCACCTTCCATGTCTTCCATCAGGTCTTCCCATAGCCTTTCTGGATATGAGGGGATAGGCTTATGAGACAATTTCTTCAGACACAGATCCAGATGGGGGTTTTACCAGCTCCGTCCACCACTGGGTCCAAGAGTTGACTTTTTCCTTTTAGGCCTGCTGCTCCTTCTCTGATCTGACCTCCTGCTCCAGAGTCCTTGGGTCCAAAGGCCCCGAGAGTCGAGATATTGGAGCTGGTAGTGATTATCTGTCTGACTCCTACAGCTTCCTTGACTTGTTCGGCTCTGACTCCTGTTGGAGCAGAGTGGCTGTTGGAGCCGAAGCCTCAAAGTTGGTTCCAGGGGGTCGGCTTTGACTCTGAAGTTTCGGAGCCATCAGTCCCCCACAGGGCCTTGGCATTTGACATCTTGGTGCCAACTTCCCCTTCAGAGTGGACAGCCAGTGAGGCTCAAGTGCATTCTGCCACAACAGCTTCAGCTCCGGGGAGAACATCTTCGTTGTCCCTGGGCCCAGCTGCCTATGAGACGGTGGAGAGAGTTTTTTCCTTATCAGGGAGATCCTTGGCTCCAGTACCTTTGGATCCACCCTTTACCTCCTCAGATACTGTGTCTGACACCCCAGGTCTTCCACCTCCGGGACAGCCAACCCAGCAAAGTCTCCAGGCCATTCCACCCTTTGGACCCCAGGTCTCTTCCATTACTTCCCTAGTGCACCCCCTTGAGGAGGGACCCCAGAAGAGAAAGTGAAAGAGGAGGCACCTAGATTCTCCCCAAGAATTCATTACCAAAGGCACCAAATTCAAGGAAGGGTCCCCTGAGATCCCCACCTGAGGATGTCTCCTTTGGAGACATTGTAGAAATCCTCCACCAAAAAGGTGGTTGGTCTACCCAAAACCCCCGGAGGAAATGGTGTTCTTGGAGGCTTTTGGGTCCAGCCCATCTACTTCTGGGTGTTACCCCCTTGCTGATGCACTCATCAACTTAGTATCAACCATTGGGTGGAAGGAGCCGGACACTGTAGAACCTATCTTCAAATGTGCAGATAGGATTCTTAGTGCCCCAGTAGACCGACCACAATGGACCAAAGGAATCGCAGTAGATGCCATAGTGGTTGAGGCAGCCACCATAAAGGAGCTCACTCAGGAAATCTCCACTCTCCATCCCCCTAACAGAGAGTCTAGGGCCATGGACAGATTTGGGAAGAGAGTTTACACTTTAGCCACTTTCACCCTACTAGTGGTAAACTATCTTTCTTATTTTACTAGGCTACAGAGTGATTTAATCAAAGAACTCTATAGCTCTGCCCCAGAGTCCATATCTGATGAGGAACGGAAGGTCTTTTCTTCCAGAATGGCCACTGTACGGTCAGTTCCATTGCACCCATGAGGTTAATTTCCCACACTGCAGAGGGCACTTCTAGGGCCACTGGGTCAGGCATTGCTATAAGACGTCATGCCTGGATGTGTCTGTGTGATTTCGCAGAACCTTTCAAGGTGTCATTCGTCAATGCACCCTTTGATGGATTGTCATTGTTTGTGCCCACTGTCAAAGACACACTCTGCTGTAGTGGGAAAGATGGAAAGACCTTATCTGCCATCAGAATATGTTTTTCCTACCCCCACAAAGATCATTCTCCAGGAATCAGCATGGTGGTAAACAATTGTGGTTCAAGAAGTCTCAAGGTCCTTTTCAGGAATCCCAGGGAGATTTTTCCCCCAGAGGTGGAGGGGGGAACTGTAATAATGGTAGACGCCACTTACACGGCAGAGGGGGTTGGCAAAATCATGTCCCTTTTGATTCATTCTCAGACAGACCCTTTCGGTGCTCCTGAGGTGTTGCCCGACTGTCTATCTCTGGAGGCAGTCAGGGGCACTTATCCTTGCATTCACAAGCTTGGATAGCCATCACAAATGATCTGTAATCTGTAATCATATCCAGCGGATATTCCATTCCTTTTTTAAAACATCCCAAGCTAAACAGATCCTTCTATGATGTTCCACCCAATCAGAGGGAGTCAGCAGCTTTGGAGTTTGTAAAGCTACTGGACAAAAAAGTCATCCAGAAGGTCTCCCCAGATCAGATTGGGTCAGGGATTTACTCAAGATTCTTCTTAATACCAAAAAAGACAGGGGATCTGAGGTCAGTATTGGACTTGACATCCCTGAACAAGTCAGTAAAAAACTCAAAATTCGGGATGGTCACAGTGCAAGTCCATTCTACCTCTATTACAAATGGATGACTGGATGTGCTTGACAGACCTGAAGGACGTGTACCATCATATCAAAATGAACAGATGCTCCAGAAGGTAACTCTCCGCTTCAGGCTGGGAACCAATCACTTCCAGTTCAGAGTCCTCCCTTTTGGTCTAACCACAGCCCCCAGGGTGTTCACCAAATGCATGGAGGTAGTTGCAGCTCACTTGAGACTACAGGGATTCCACATGTTTTCTTACCTGGACAATTGGCTCCTCACTGCTCAAACAGGGCATCTACTCACTCAAGCCAGGGATTGTTTGTTACAACTAGCCCTTACCATAGGCATAACTATCAACACACAGAAATCACAGTTGGACACTGTCCAAGTGATAGACTTCATAGAGGTGTGTCTGGACACATCCAAAACCCTAACCCTTCTCCTTCCAGACAGAATTTCCACTCTAAGACTACATATCAGACAGATTCTGTCAATACCAAACCCACCAGTGAAGTTAGTTGTAAGAACATTCGGGTCTATGGCTGCTATGATTACAGTGGTACCTACAGCAAGACTACACATGAGAATTCTGCAGTGGACATTAGCAGTCCAATGGTACTTGCACCAACATCCCCTAAGCTACCCGTTCAAACTTTCTAGTGTGTGCAAAGACTTGCTTCTATGGTGGCTTCATTCTTCAGATATCAGACAAGGTTGTCCCTTTGTTCCTCCACCCAAATGCCATGTTGACCACAGATGGCTCCCAGATAGATAGGGTGTAGAGGGGCTTTTCCTGGGACGGACAGTCCAAGGTATGTGGATGTCACAGGAGACAAATCTGCATATCAACGTCCTAGAGATGAGAGCGGTCCTTCTAGCATTGCAAGCCATGCACAGCTTTCTTCCTTTAGGGAATTTTGCAATACAAACAGACAATATGTCAGTTGCTTGGTACATCAGCAAGCAAGGAGGAGCCAGGTCTTACCCACTATGTCAAGAAGCAATGAGAATGTGGCAATGGGTGATCTCTGCCAACCACTTTCTAATTGCAATGCACAGTCAGGGGGATTGCAGCATTGTAGCAGACAGGCTGAGCATAGACTTGCTGATGCTTCATAAGTGGAGTCTAAAATGATCAGTGGCAAACATGATCTTTCACAAACAGGGTCAACCCTGCTGTGATCTCTTTGCATCCCCTCAGAGCACCAAATCCAGCAGATTCTTTGCCTAATCATTCCTCAGGGACAGTCCCCAAGAGATGCTGTAGTTCATGCTTGCCCCCCCGGTCTACTTTATGCATTCCCACCTCTACCCCTAATTCCCAGATTTCCTTAGAAAGCACACAGGTTGAAGAGCAGGGTAATCCTCATTGCTCCTTTCTGGACTTGGCAATTCTGGTTCATCTTCCTGTTGTCTCATCTCATCTGCCCTCCATGGACATTGGAACTGGTTCCAACCCATCAGGGAGACTCACCCGGATCTCCCAGTTCTAAAACTAAACCGCATGGTTTCTTCAATTCCAATGATGGCTAGACTTTCCAGGCTTTCTTCCACCATCCAAAAAGATTTTGATTTGATCCCATAAACCATCCACTAGGAAAGTTTATGAGCAAATGGAAAAGATTCTCCATAAGGTCTCAACAGAAGCAGTCGGATCCCTTTACTGTGCCCATTCCTGCGATTTTAGACTTCCTTGCTGATATCTTCCAAAATGGGGCAACTTACTCCACTGTAAAAGTGCATCTGGCGGCCATTTCAGATTATCACATTGGAGGAAAGGTTTCATCGCTGGCTTCTCCAAAGTTGTGCAAAGCCTTTCTTAGAGGTACCTTTTTGCTTCATCCTCCTGTTAAGGATTCCACACCTCCTTGGGATCTGTTTGATTCTTCAGGCACTAGTCCATCCACATTTTGAACTTTTGGCCAAAGTTAATTTGAAATTTCTTTCTTGGAAAACTGCTTTCTTAGTGTCCATCACTTCTACTAGAAGGGTTTCTGAATTACAAGCTTTATCTTCCAAACCTCCTTATTTGATTTTCCATAAACACAGAGTCACTTTGTGTACCAACCTTTCCTTTTTACCCAAAGTTGCTACAGAGAACACTATTAACCAATCCACTAACCTACCAGTTTTCTTTCACAGTTTTCAAAACAAGGGAGAGTATGTCTGTCATTTATTAGATGTTCATAGATAACTGCATTTTTATGTGGACAAGACAAAATCATTTAGGAAGTCTGATCAGTTCATATCCATTACCAATATCAGAAAAGGAAAACCACTTTCTAAGACCATGTTAGCCAAATGGTTAAGAGATTGCATTTCTTTTGTGTATGCATCTAAGGGTGCATCTTTGCCCACACAAGTCGAAGCCCATTCTACAAGATTCATGTCAACAACCCAAGCCTTTTGGTCTAGTGTCTCGATCGGTGATATTTATGCAGCAGCTTTATGGTCAAACTCTCATACCTTTGTGTCTGAACCTTGTTCTTTTTCTTTCTGTAGTTACCTAATTATATGTATACTTCTGTATATAGTCTGCAATATGTTAGCAGCAAACTCGATCTGAGGTAATCAGGGGGAATGAGACATTATGGATAGGGGGAGGAGATTGAGCTTTGAAGCCTAAGATTTGGGAAGCGGCCGAGTTAGATCTGAGACCCACAGGTTGAGGAAGAATGAAAATGGGGAACACTGATGGAACGTTATTGTGAGTACATAACTTCTTTTTTTTTCCAGTGACAAGCGACACTTAAGTAACCTGGGAGTAGACAGGAGAGATAAAAAGATTTCAGCTTGTTCACCTCCTTACCACCAAATATTAACTTATTTCAGGCATTATGCAAGGCTGACAGTTCCCTTTGTGTTGATATATGATCCTTTTTCTATTAAAAGCCTAGAAAGAACAAGCTTTCTGTCTTTGGCTTATGCAATATAGACAGATGCTTTATTTCATCTAGAGCATCTCTATCCTGCCCAGACAGGATTAAAGTTTTTTAGTTTTTGGAGATTTAGTTTCACATCTTGAAGAAATGTTGCCCTTTCCTTCTTCCCCTTTAAAACGGCATTCTGTTCCTTTTTCATAGGATGCCGCAGATCCTTCTCATTCCTTCAGACTATGTTAGTAACATCAATGAGTGAGAATGTGTTCTGATGAAGGCCTAATTCTTGGGCTGAAAGTGCTAAACCAGTGGATTAAAGTTTATTTTATGTGATATAGTGCTCCATTATCACTTGTGGTTTTCTTTTTATGTTAGTAACATCATAAGTTAATTGGTAAGTACCAGGCTATCGGCCCTTGTGAGCCATTTTAAGTGTAGCCAGTTTCCCGTTTTGTGCTCGAATTAACTTGTTCCATTTGGTTAGAGATTGGCCTTGCTCATCACATGGTCAATAATTGTATATTACTCCAATACCTAACATCAGGCACTTAGTGAAAATTAAGACCGAGTTAGAATAAGTAGGTTGTACCCTGGGTCACCAGCCCAAGTGAACACTACAGATGGGTAAGGTAGACTGTGTAGGTAAGGGCCAAGACGATCCCAGTGACATACATTAGTTTATCCACTGATTCCAAGTCCTTCAGTATTTCAAATGTATAATTTGAGGAAAAAGAAGAAAAAAAATCAGACGCGACAGTGACTATGTTCAGATGGAAATTTTATGACACTGTACAGCTGTGTAATTTCCATTATATCTTCATTTTAATAAGAACAAATAGAGCTTTGAGATCTGCTGAACTTGTGTGTTTAACTTTCTGCTCGCTCAGATATGTGAGCACACCATAGGAACATGAACTTGTGCTCCACACATGCCATTTTTGCATGCATTACACTTCCTTCCCACTGATATTTAGTTCCAGGAAGATGTAAGATATACATATTAGAAAATGTCTTACATATATTTCAGCTTAATTAGGAGGCATAAGGCTTAGTTTCATTGGAAGTGTAAATGTGCTTGTTTAGTCGTTTTTGTAAATGTCTAAAAAATTCAGAATTTGCTGCCAATGGCAGTATTGACCGAAAGTCGTTTTATATAATATTTTTAGCTGATTGCTTAGATTGTGCACTGGCCACCTCAAATATAGTTTGAGTTTCTTACAGCACTATACTAAGTATATGTACTGTACTTGCTGAGTATGAAGGCACACTACACAAGAGCAGGCAGACGCAGTGTGTGTGCTGTTGATGTATACATTACTGAGACTGCCATCAACTGCACTTTATTTAGAAATGGAAGAGTAGCTTACGTGGAATGTAAGATTTTTCATATGGTGATCGTGCTAGATTACTGTGATGACTCAGTGTGCAGTACTGTGATTCCATCGTGGTCACTGAAGGACTCTACCTGTCCCTCAGGTGCCCACACCAAATGAAAGTTCGACTGATGCTGAACCCTGAGGTGCTGTATGCATTGTCTAGAGCTTTTATATGTTCTTCATTAGAAAAACAAAGCTCATACTACACAAAAAGTAACAATTATTAGCAACAAGGAATTTGAATCCCCCTAAAATGTCTTGGCTAACATGTCTGGCCTGAAGAATCTACTTATGCTCCTGCTGTTAATGTCCCACATCTTGGACCATCTGACTGGGCTCTGAATTCCTTCACGTGTTTGTGACTCTGTGATGTTCTGGGTAATGTTCCTTATAGTTTTGCAGGGCTACACAGTCATTGTGGTGTTCTGTTTTGGAACTCTGTTTATGGGATTCTGAATCGACCCTCTAAATTGCAGACTATACAGGTTGCTGTTGTACTTCTGATATTTTTTTGGTCTGGACCTAGGATCAATTATCCTTTGGAAATGTGGATTGGCTTTGTCTTACTTTGTTGACTGGTCTGGTTTGGTGGTCTTTTTGTTTGATTTAGACCTTACATTTGTCCTGCATCATAGATGGGATACTCATCCATTTTTCTCTTGCATTGATGCAAACCATCTGCCCTCCTCTGGGTCACCTGACCTTTCTGCGGTACGGTGCTGATCAGCAGAGTTCATTTTCCTGAATGGTGATTTTTTACCACTGGACTGGTTACCCTGCTGGGTTCTACAGTCACCTTTACTATATATGCTAACTTGTCCAGCTGGTATTACATTTACTTTTTTCTGGGATCATTGCTTTCTTTGATTTTTTTAATTGATAAAACCTGAATCTTTCTGCACTTAAAGGACCACTATGGCAAATGATGAAAAAAACATATTTTTTTATCTTGCCATGATTTACTGCACCTCCCAAAGCTGCCTGCATTAAAATAAGTACTCATTCCTTATTTATTTTTTCACTCTTGTCTGCCCTCGTGGGGGCAGACATCGTGATTACTTTGGAAAGCTAAATCTGTCCCATAGTGCACAGATTGTAAGAATAAATAGCCCTATAATTTGTTTTCAGATCAGACTTCCATTCACTTAGAATGAAACACTTGAAAAAAACTGCCAAGTTTGAGTGTCTGTGTCATTGACTGGTCTGCACTGAGTTTTACAAATCTTGCTCCTACTGATGTACTACACATTCTCTGAAAGAAGCTTGCAAAAGTGTCAACAAATTACTGAGATAAAAAAGACTTCTCACAAGGAGCAGTTTTGCAAGTTTAAATTCCTGGCCAGGTTACTCCTCCCATCTCCCCTCCTTCAGTGGGCTAGAGTCTCACATTTCCAGCTTGGCTAGATTCAACTATTTAGTCAACTTTGCATGACAATAAACATTAAACAAATCACAGCCTGACATTTTCTCCAGGAGTATGTTGCTGAGAGGATGAGAAACATGCAAGTATACAACTAAGACAAACTACACAAAGCAATGGTAATAGAAAGTACTGGGTCACATCAGAGGCTTAGGAGGTCATTGTTAAGAAACTGAGAACTGTTGTAAAGCTTAGCATTAAATAGAATAAGCTCAGGTTATGCTATAAGAAAATAAGTATGCAAAGATAACCACGTGAGCAGCCAGAATGCATTACAGATTCAATATTTTACTGTGCACATTTTAAGAAATGGATAGATTAGCCTAAACTCTGGACTGATATGTGTACTTTGTTTTTAATTTTTTGAATGCTATTCAGAAGTGAAGAGACATATGAGGGAACAGTTTTAGTGGCACACCAGGCTATGATATTTTGATGTCTATTGACTAAATAGTTGAATCTAGCCAAACTGGAAATGTGAGACCCTAGCCCATTGAATTGACATTTTTTTCAGGTGTTCCATTCTAAGTGAATGGAAGTGTAGTCTGACAACAAATGATAGGGCTATTTATTATCACAATCTGTGCATTATGAGACAGATTTAGCTTTCCAAAGAAATCACGATGTCTGCCCCCATGAGGGCAGACAAGAGTAAAAAAAATAAAATAAAACAAGGAATGAGTGCTTATTTTGCTGCAGGCAGCTTTGGGAGGTGCAGTAAATCCTGGCAAGATAAAAAGGTACTTATGTATTATCGCAACCACATTTTCAAGCGAATGGTGGTTGCTTTCCCTTGTGTCAACTGGGACCGATTAAGTATGAGAAAACCTCAGACGCATGTTTTCTTTAATGTGTTCTTGTTTTTAGGAAGGTTTCTCACTTCGGATGAAAAAAATTAAGGTTTGAAATAATAGGTTTCCCCATTTACTGCCAGTGTCTCAAGATGTCAGTTAAGCAAGTTCCCCCATTCCACACTTAAAACACGTTCCGCGTTCCTTTTTCTCAGCCTTTGCCCAGACAACAGAAAGCATCAAGAAACAAAAAGCCAAAGCAGTATACCCTGTCTGACTCCTTACAAAGTGATCAGGAAGGGTAGTAGACTGTTAAATATTATCTTGGTGTTTTTTTTTTTTTGGTTTGTAAAATGAGTATGGGTTTTCAAACGTTGCTTGCAATTTTTGGCTAGCTAATCAGTTGGAGGATTAGACGTCTGATAGGAAGCAAAGACAATCAAGGGGATTTTCGAGTAGAAAACGGCGGCAGTACTGCAAAATCATTTAAACATCTGATTAACCTCTCTAATATAATTGATCCATAAAGTGAGACTAGCATTGGGGGAATGAAAGGA